>NC_138981.1:146245727-146708490 GCF_964341445.2 Mesoplodon mirus
GAAAAATTAAGATTAGGGTTACCATACGTGTACAAATACCTATTAAATACACATAACAAAAAGACCGACCATATAGCAAGGGAGGTCTATGGAACACTCTGCAATAATTGACATGGGAAGGGGATCTGTGCATGAATATATATATATATATATATATATATATATATATATATATATATATATATATATATATATATATTAGGCACAAATGAACCAGATTGTGTACACCTAGGACAAACAATATTCTAATCATTGCCCCTATTAAAAAAACTAAAACAACAAACAAGAAATAATGTAACATAAACTTATGGGGTTTTCTCCTGGCACATTCCATTTTAATTTACAACCTAGGAACAGGGATTCCAGAACGGCTCTGCTGCCCTAGTAACGAGATTTGTGAATGGAGAAATGCTGCCGCCTAGTGGCTGCTTACCACAACAGCAGCTTTAAACCCAGTGCTAATGGTCACTAAATATTCACACTCATTACAGGCCTGTGAATGACACCTGCCCTCAAAAACAATCCTGGGAGCGAATATTGACCAAAACATTCAATTTTGAGGGCAACCTTTCAAGAAGTCAATTTCAAGAGGTTAATTGTATTCTACGTTTTTTTCATTTGTTCGTTAACAGAAATTTTAAAAGGTGTGGAAAAATGAACCTTAGAAAGAATTAAGGACATGCAAATCCAAATTACAAAAATCCTATCAGCTCACAACAGTCAGAATGACCATCAGCAAAAATTCTGCAAACAATAAATGCTGAAGGGGTTGTGGAAAAATGCCTAGGCTTGGTTCAACGTGGGACATGCTAAGAGCCAGTAAGGAAAACACAAAGGAGGTGCATTGAAAAGGTAAGTACTGAGCTACCATTCAATCAAGCATGCCCACTGCTGGGCCTATCGCCTGAGAGGATGAGAATCAAAAAGACACAGGCTGGACTTCACTGGTGGCGCAGTGGTTGAGAGTCCGCCGCCGAAGCAGGGGACACGGGTTTATGCCCCGGTTCGGGAAAATCACACATGCCGTGGAGCGGCTGGTCCCGTGAGCTATGGCTGCTGGGCCTGTGCGTCCAGAGCCTGTGCTCTGCAATCGGAGTGGCCATGGCAGTGAGTGGCCTACGTACTGCAAAACAAGAAAAAAACAGCCTGGCAATCCTGCCCTCCAGCAATATTTATCATAGCCAAAACTTGGAAGCTACGAAAATGTCCATCAACAGAGGAATGCACAAAGAAGAAGTGGTCCATGTACACAATGGAATATGACTCCAATAAAAAAATATAAACTCAATCTAGAAAACAAACAAAAGTAAAAAAAAAAACACATCACCTTTGGGGGTTTATCCAGGCACATTCCACTCTAATTTATAACCGAGAAATACCACTGCAAGGTAGTCTGTTTCCCTAGTTAAAAGCTTGTGAAAAGCAGAAATGCTGCCACCCTCTGGCAGTGACCTGCAACAGCAGCTTTAAAAACTGTGCTAAGGGTCACTTCATATGCACCAGTACTGGAGGGCTGTAAATGAAACCTGCCCTCAGAATGTCATCAGGGAGGTAATGGCCAAAATATTTCTAAATGTCACACATACTTCACGAAAACAATTGGAAGAGGTAAGCTCTACTCACAGTTTGAATAAAAAAAGGACATGCCAGAAAGCTCAATTTCAATGGATTATGAGACGAATGCAAATCCAACCACAAACATATAGCAGCTCACACTTGTCAGAATAAACTTCAGCAAAAACAAAAACTACAAACAATAAATGCTGAAGGTGTTGTGCAGAAGTGCATACCCTCAACTTTAAGTGGGATGTGACCTGGTAAGAGCCACTAACGAGAACAGAATGGAGGTGCTTTTACTACGTAAATATTTTTCTACCATATGATCCAGCAGGCCCACTCCTGGGCCTATAACCTAAGAAGACAGAATTGGAAAGACACAGGGAGGCGAATGTGCATTGCCGCAGCATTACAATTGCCAAGTCATGGAAGCAACCAAAAAGTCCATCAACATATGAGTGGACAAAGAAAACTGGTACATGTACAGACGGAGTATTGGACAAGGAAAAAAAGGACACGATGTCATTTGCAGCACTGTAGATGAGTCTAGAGGCAATCACACAACGTGTAGTATGTCAGAAAGAGAAAGACACATATCGTATGATATCACTTTTAGGTATTACCTATAAATGGATACCAGTGAAGATATTTCCACAGAGAAGGGCAACCACTGATTCATTCAACAAACTTATGGTTCACCAATGGAAATTTGTGAGGATTGGATACATCAGGATATTGGGGTTAACAGACATATACAAACACAGGTGAAATATATCATCACCAAAGACCTACGGAATACCAAGAGAAGACTACTCAACATCCTGTCATAACGTACATGGGAAAAGGATTCCAGGAAGAATAGACATATGTTTATGTGTAAAAGAACCACATCTTGCACACCTAGAACAAGCCAAACTTTGTAATCAAACTTGCTGTGATAAAAATAAAAATTAAATTAAATAAACGAACAAGAAGTAGTGAGACATATACTTAAGGGGCTTTTCCCTGGCACACGCCATTCTAAATTACAACCTAGAACACAACTTCCATTGAGGCTCTGTTGCCCTAGTAACCAGATTTGGTAAAGTAGAACAGCTGCCACCTTGTGGGCGTTTCACACGACAGCAGCTTTAATCCCAGCGTTAATGGTCAGTTGATATTCAAAATAATTGCAGGCCTGTAAATCACACCTGCACTGAAAACAAATCCTGGGGTCGTATATCGACCAAAAAAATTCAAAGGCATCCATATTTCAAACCGACAGTTTCAAGAGGCATAATTTATGCACATTTGTCTTCTGTTTCTTTTTCTTTCTTTCTTTTTTCTTTTTTTTCAGCTTTCAAACTACTATTTATTTAATCATGTGTTCATTCTACAGATAATTTTTAAAGTGTCTACTATGTACTAATTGCAAGTTAGGTCCCAGGATTACAGCAGTGAGTTAAACAGATAAAATCCCCGGACCTTATGGAACTTAAAGCCTAGTGGGTGACTCGGTCAATAATCCACTTCATAGATAACTACGTAGTTATAATACAGGGTACAGTGAGAGGGCTAACAAAGGGCTCTAATTTAGGCTGGAGTTCAGAGAGGTTCCCCATGAAGAAATGATAGTTTACTTCTCAGGTACTTAATAAACAAAAGTGGTAAAATTAAATGGAAGTGTTTAAATGAACAGAGTTAGGTACCACTTTTAATTACATACATACATATACACACACATAAAATAGATCCCAACTTTCTAAATAAATTATAAGTAAATTGAACGCAAAATTTGTTAATAATGATAAAGTAGTACATATTCCAGAAATAAAGTCATGATGAGTAGCAAAAAAATCTAGGTACTGTTAATGTTATCACATTAATACATGTTTTAATGGTGATTTCAATGGCTATAGAAAAGGCATCTATGAAAAAAAACTGCTTAGTAAATTAGTAAAATAAGGAAATTCCTTAACCTAACGAGAGAAGGATTTTTTAAAGATCCTTTAGCAAATATATTTAATGATAAAACTTTAAAGTTAAAGTTTGGAGACCACAACTATTGCACATTGTTCTATAAGTCCTAGTCAATAGAATAAGAAAAGAATAAGCAGTGTAAGAATTAGAGAATGTGTCAGATAGACTGCACATCAGTCAATCTGTTGTGGTTTGGAAATTTAAAATGTTAACCACATTGCCCACTTCTGAAAGGAAGAGAAAGTTTGTCATTATTTGCAAATGATATGATAATCTTATCAAAATCAAGGCAAGGAATGGAAAAACTATGAATAAGATAATTCAGCAGAAATTTCCGGTAAGATAAAAAGTCAGCATAACAACTCAAAAGTATTTCTTTTACCAATTTTTTTTATACCAAGTCAATCTCAAGAGCAGCAAATATAATAAATACTTTTTTTTTTTGCGGTACACGGGCCTCTCACTGTTGTGGCCTCTCCCTCCGCGGAGCACAGGCTCCTGATGCGCAGGCACAGTGGCCATGGCTCATGGGCCCAGATGCTCCACGGCATGTGGGATCTTCCTGGACCGGGGCATGAACCCGCGTCCCCTGCATCAGCAGGCGGACTCTCAACCACGGCGCCACCAGGGAAGCCCACAAATATTATAACATGTCAAGAAATTAATTTTTTCCATGTAAGATTTTTATAGAGAAATTCTGAAATTTTGTGAAGGGCATAATAAGAAAATCTGAATAAATAAAGATTATTTTCAAGGAAGAAAGGGCACATTTTAATAAAAATATCTCCTTACGTTAAGCTACATATTTAATAAGTTCCAATAAAATTACAAAATGAATTCTTCAGCAAATTTGATAATCTGAATCCAAAGTTCATGTAAGTCAAAATACATGAATAGCTAAGGCAATTTTTTTTATCTCCCTGAAGGACCTTCTCTCTTATTTCTTTTTTTTTATTTTTTTTTATTTTTTTATTTTTTATTTTTATTTTTTTTAATTTTTTGCTTTATAACAAATTTAATCAGTTATACATATACATGTTTCCATATCCCCTCCCTTTTGCGTCTCCCTCCCACTCTTTCTTTTTTCTTAAAACAACGGGAATGGAAAAAGGCTGAACATCAGGAATCAATAAAGCCATGCAAATCCAGTGTACACAAACGTTCACCTGACAGCCGTCAGAATGATCATCAGCAAAAAAAGTCTACAAAAAATAAATGCTGAAGGGGTTTTAGAGAACTGCGTACCCTTTAGCTGCTGGTGGGTTGCAACCTGGTAAGAGCCAGTCGTGAGAACAGAATGGAGGTGCGTTTAAGGGTAAAAATGGAGCTACCATGTGATCTGGTAGGCCCACTCATGGGCCTATCACCTGAGTAGACCAGAATCAAAAACACACAGGCTGGCAATCCTGCACTGCAGCAAGGTGTACCATAGCCAAACCTGGAAGAAACCAAAATGTGCATCAACAGAAAAATGCACCAAGAAGAAGTCGTCCATGTACACAATGGAATCTTAGCCATGAAAAAGCATGGAACAGTGCCGTTGGCAGCACCATAGAAGGACCTAGCGATAATCACCACACTGGAAGTAAGAAAGAAACCGTAAGACAGACATCCTATGACATCACTTATAGGTGTTACCTAAGAATTGATACCCATGAAATAATTTCCAAGAGAAGGACACGCATAGATTCAGAAAACCAAATTATGTTTAACCAAATGGAAAGGTGTAAGGAATGTATGAATTAGGATATGGGGGTTAACAGACATATACTAATACATAGGAAATATATAATCACAAAATACCTAAGGAATACAAAGAGAGGTCTACTCAACACTCTATAATAACATACACGGGAATGGATCCAAAGAGGAATATAGACAGATACATTGATAGGATGAACCAGAAACTGTACACCTCGGAGAATCTACATTTTGATCAAATTTCCTCTGATAATTAAATTTAAAAAGCAAACAACAATTTAGGAGATATAAGCTCTTGGGGGTTTGCACTGGCACATTGCACTCTAATTCGCAGCTTACTACCACGATTGCCACGAAAGCTCTGTGGCCCAAAATCCCAGAGTTGGAAATGTAGAAATGCTGCCGCCTTGTGGCCGTTTCCCACAAGAGCGGCTTTGAACCCACAGCTAATGGTCACTTAACATTCACAAGGATTCAGGGCTGTAAAGGACACCTGCCCTAAAAAATTGTGCGGAGGTAGGGAATGGCCAAAAAAATTCAAAAGTGTTAAATTTTTCAAGGAGATTGGATGGAGGGGTAAGTTTTACTCACTCATTTTCAAAAAAGAGGAAAATGGATAAAAGCTCAACATCAGTAATTATTAGACTCATGCAAATCTAACCTCCAAAATGATTCCAACTCACACATGTCAACTACCATCAGCTGCAAGTCTACAAACATTAAATGCTGAAGGTGTTTTAGAGAACTGTGTACCCTCTAGCTGCTGGTGAGATGTAAAGTGGTGACAGCCAATAATGAGAATAGAAAGGAGCTGTGTTTAAAAGTAAAAATTGAGCCACCATTCCTTTCAGCAGGCCCACCGCTGAGACTCTCACCTGACAAGTCCAGAGTCGAGAAGGCACAGGCTTCAACAGCTGCACTGCAGGAATTTTCACAATAGCCAAGACACGGAAGCAACCAAAATGTCCATCACCAAAACAGTTGAAAAAGAAGAAGTGGTCCATGTACACAATGGAATATTAGCCATGGAAAACAATGAAACACTGCTCTTTCAGGCACCATAGTTGAGCCTAGAGATAATCACAGAACATGAGGTAAGTCGGAAAGCAAAAGACATATCCTATGATATCACTTACAGGCATTATCTAACAACTGACACAAATGAACATATTTGCACAGAGAAAGACACTCACACACTTAGAAAACAAACTAGGCTTATCTAAAAGGAAAGGTGGGGGGAATGGAAAAATTAAGATTAGGGTTACCATACGTGTACAAATACCTATTAAATACACATAACAAAAAGACCGACCATATAGCAAGGGAGGTCTATGGAACACTCTGCAATAATTGACATGGGAAGGGGATCTGTGCATGAATATATATATATATATATATATATATATATATATATATATATATATATATGTATATATATATATATATATATATATATGTTAGGCACAAATGAACCAGATTGTGTACACCTAGGACAAACAATATTCTAATCATTGCCCCTATTAAAAAAACTAAAACAACAAACAAGAAATAATGTAACATAAACTTATGGGGCTTTCTCCTGGCACATTCCATTTTAATTTACAACCTAGGAACAGGGATTCCAGAACGGCTCTGCTGCCCTAGTAACGAGATTTGTGAATGGAGAAATGCTGCCGCCTAGTGGCTGCTTACCACAACAGCAGCTTTAAACCCAGTGCTAATGGTCACTAAATATTCACACTCATTACAGGCCTGTGAATGACACCTGCCCTCAAAAACAATCCTGGGAGCGAATATTGACCAAAAAATTCAATTTTGAGGGCAACCTTTCAAGAAGACAATTTCAAGAGGTTAATTGTATTCTACGTTTTTTTCATTTGTTCATTAACAGAAATTTTAAAAGGTGTGGAAAAATGAACCTTAGAAAGAATTAAGGACATGCAAATCCAAATTACAAAAATCCTATCAGCTCACAACAGTCAGAATGACCATCAGCAAAAATTCTGCAAACAATAAATGCTGAAGGGGTTGTGGAAAAATGCCTAGGCTTGGTTCAACGTGGGACATGCTAAGAGCCAGTAAGGAAAACACAAAGGAGGTGCATTGAAAAGGTAAGTACTGAGCTACCATTCAATCAAGCATGCCCACTGCTGGCCCTATCGCCTGAGAGGATGAGAATCAAAAAGACACAGGATGGACTTCACAGGTGGCGCAGTGGTTGAGAGTCCGCCGCTGAAGCAGGGGACACGGGTTTATGCCCCGGTTCGGGAAAATCACACATGCCGTGGAGCGGCTGGTCCCGTGAGCTATGGCTGCTGGGCCTGTGCGTCCAGAGCCTGTGCTCTGCAATCGGAGTGGCCATGGCAGTGAGTGGCCTACGTACTGCAAAACAAGAAAAAAACAGCCTGGCAATCCTGCCCTCCAGCAATATTTATCATAGCCAAAACTTGGAAGCTACGAAAATGTCCATCAACAGAGGAATGCACAAAGAAGAAGTGGTCCATGTACACAATGGAATATGACTCCAATAAAAAAATATAAACTCAATCTAGAAAACAAACAAAAGTAAAAAAAAAAAACACATCACCTTTGGGGGTTTATCCAGGCACATTCCACTCTAATTTATAACCGAGAAATACCACTGCAAGGTAGTCTGTTTCCCTAGTTAAAAGCTTGTGAAAAGCAGAAATGCTGCCACCCTCTGGCAGTGACCTGCAACAGCAGCTTTAAAAACTGTGCTAAGGGTCACTTCATATGCACCAGTACTGGAGGGCTGTAAATGAAACCTGCCCTCAGAATGTCATTAGGGAGGTAATGGCCAAAATATTTCTAAATGTCACACATACTTCACGAAAACAATTGGAAGAGGTAAGCTCTACTCACAGTTTGAATAAAAAAAGGACATGCCAGAAAGCTCAATTTCAATGGATTATGAGACGAATGCAAATCCAACCACAAACATATAGCAGCTCACACTTGTCAGAATAAACTTCAGCAAAAAAAAAACTACAAACAATAAATGCTGAAGGTGTTGTGCAGAAGTGCATACCCTCAACTTTAAGTGGGATGTGACCTGGTAAGAGCCACTAACGAGAACAGAATGGAGGTGCTTTTACTACGTAAATATTTTTCTACCATATGATCCAGCAGGCCCACTCCTGGGCCTATAACCTAAGAAGACAGAATTGGAAAGACACAGGGAGGCGAATGTGCATTGCCGCAGCATTACAATTGCCAAGTCATGGAAGCAACCAAAAAGTCCATCAACATATGAGTGGACAAAGAATACTGGTACATGTACAGACGGAGTATTGGACAAGGAAAAAAAGGACACGATGTCATTTGCAGCACTGTAGATGAGTCTAGAGGCAATCACACAACGTGTAGTATGTCAGAAAGAGAAAGACACATATCGTATGATATCACTTTTAGGTATTACCTATAAATGGATACCAGTGAAGATATTTCCACAGAGAAGGGCAACCACTGATTCATTCAACAAACTTATGGTTCACCAATGGAAATTTGTGAGGATTGGATACATTAGGATATTGGGGTTAACAGACATATACAAACACAGGTGAAATATATCATCACCAAAGACCTACGGAATACCAAGAGAAGACTACTCAACAGCCTGTCATAACGTACATGGGAAAAGGATTCCAGGAAGAATAGACATATGTTTATGTGTAAAAGAACCACATCTTGCACACCTAGAACAAGCCAAACTTTGTAATCAAACTTGCTGTGATAAAAATAAAAATTAAATTAAATAAACGAACAAGAAGTAGTGAGACATATACTTAAGGGGCTTTTCCCTGGCACACGCCATTCTAAATTACAACCTAGAACACAACTTCCATTGAGGCTCTGTTGCCCTAGTAACCAGATTTGGTAAAGTAGAACAGCTGCCACCTTGTGGGCGTTTCACACGACAGCAGCTTTAATCCCAGCGTTAATGGTCAGTTGATATTCAAAATAATTGCAGGCCTGTAAATCACACCTGCACTGAAAACAAATCCTGGGGTCGTATATCGACCAAAAAAATTCAAAGGCATCCATATTTCAAACCGACAGTTTCAAGAGGCATAATTTATGCACATTTGTCTTCTGTTTCTTTTTCTTTCTTTCTTTTTTCTTTTTTTTCAGCTTTCAAACTACTATTTATTTAATCATGTGTTCATTCTACAGATAATTTTTAAAGTGTCTACTATGTACTAATTGCAAGTTAGGTCCCAGGATTACAGCAGTGAGTTAAACAGATAAAATCCCCGGACCTTATGGAACTTAAAGCCTAGTGGGTGACTCGGTCAATAATCCACTTCATAGATAACTACGTAGTTATAATACAGGGTACAGTGAGAGGGCTAACAAAGGGCTCTAATTTAGGCTGGAGTTCAGAGAGGTTCCCCATGAAGAAATGATAGTTTACTTCTCAGGTACTTAATAAACAAAAGTGGTAAAATTAAATGGAAGTGTTTAAATGAACAGAGTTAGGTACCACTTTTAATTACATACATACATATACACACACATAAAATAGATCCCAACTTTCTAAATAAATTATAAGTAAATTGAACGCAAAATTTGTTAATAATGATAAAGTAGTACATATTCCAGAAATAAAGTCATGATGAGTAGCAAAAAAATCTAGGTACTGTTAATGTTATCACATTAATACATGTTTTAATGGTGATTTCAATGGCTATAGAAAAGGCATCTATGAAAAAAAACTGCTTAGTAAATTAGTAAAATAAGGAAATTCCTTAACCTAACGAGAGAAGGATTTTTTAAAGATCCTTTAGCAAATATATTTAATGATAAAACTTTAAAGTTAAAGTTTGGAGACCACAACTATTGCACATTGTTCTATAAGTCCTAGTCAATAGAATAAGAAAAGAATAAGCAGTGTAAGAATTAGAGAATGTGTCAGATAGACTGCACATCAGTCAATCTGTTGTGGTTTGGAAATTTAAAATGTTAACCACATTGCCCACTTCTGAAAGGAAGAGAAAGTTTGTCATTATTTGCAAATGATATGATAATCTTATCAAAATCAAGGCAAGGAATGGAAAAACTATGAATAAGATAATTCAGCAGAAATTTCCGGTAAGATAAAAAGTCAGCATAACAACTCAAAAGTATTTCTTTTACCAATTTTTTTATACCAAGTCAATCTCAAGAGCAGCAAATATAATAAATACTTTTTTTTTTTGCGGTACATGGGCCTCTCACTGTTGTGGCCTCTCCCTCCGCGGAGCACAGGCTCCTGATGCGCAGGCACAGTGGCCATGGCTCATGGGCCCAGATGCTCCACGGCATGTGGGATCTTCCTGGACCGGGGCATGAACCCGCGTCCCCTGCATCAGCAGGCGGACTCTCAACCACGGCGCCACCAGGGAAGCCCACAAATATTATAACATGTCAAGAAATTAATTTTTTCAATGTTAGATTTTTATAGAGAAATTCTGAAATTTTGTGAAGGGCATAATAAGAAAATCTGAATAAATAAAGATTATTTTCAAGGAAGAAAGGGCACATTTTAATAAAAATATCTCCTTACGTTAAGCTACATATTTAATAAGTTCCAATAAAATTACAAAATGAATTCTTCAGCAAATTTGATAATCTGAATCCAAAGTTCATGTAAGTCAAAATACATGAATAGCTAAGGCAATTTTTTTTATCTCCCTGAAGGACCTTCTCTCTTATTTCTTTTTTTTTTAATTTTTTTTATTTTTTTATTTTTTATTTTTATTTTTTTTAATTTTTTGCTTTATAACAAATTTAATCAGTTATACATATACATGTTTCCATATCCCCTCCCTTTTGCGTCTCCCTCCCACTCTTTCTTTTTTCTTAAAACAACGGGAATGGAAAAAGGCTGAACATCAGGAATCAATAAAGCCATGCAAATCCAGTGTACACAAACGTTCACCTGACAGCCGTCAGAATGATCATCAGCAAAAAAAGTCTACAAAAAATAAATGCTGAAGGGGTTTTAGAGAACTGCGTACCCTTTAGCTGCTGGTGGGTTGCAACCTGGTAAGAGCCAGTCGTGAGAACAGAATGGAGGTGCGTTTAAGGGTAAAAATGGAGCTACCATGTGATCTGGTAGGCCCACTCATGGGCCTATCACCTGAGTAGACCAGAATCAAAAACACACAGGCTGGCAATCCTGCACTGCAGCAAGGTGTACCATAGCCAAACCTGGAAGAAACCAAAATGTGCATCAACAGAAAAATGCACCAAGAAGAAGTCGTCCATGTACACAATGGAATCTTAGCCATGAAAAAGCATGGAACAGTGCCGTTGGCACCACCATAGAAGGACCTAGCGATAATCACCACACTGGAAGTAAGAAAGAAACCGTAAGACAGACATCCTATGACATCACTTATAGGTGTTACCTAAGAATTGATACCCATGAAATAATTTCCAAGAGAAGGACACGCATAGATTCAGAAAACCAAATTATGTTTAACCAAATGGAAAGGTGTAAGGAATGTATGAATTAGGATATGGGGGTTAACAGACATATACTAATACATAGGAAATATATAATCACAAAATACCTAAGGAATACAAAGAGAGGTCTACTCAACACTCTATAATAACATACACGGGAATGGATCCAAAGAGGAATATAGACAGATACATTGATAGGATGAACCAGAAACTGTACACCTCGGAGAATCTACATTTTGATCAAATTTCCTCTGATAATTAAATTTAAAAAGCAAACAACAATTTAGGAGATATAAGCTCTTGGGGGTTTGCACTGGCACATTGCACTCTAATTCGCAGCTTACTACCACGATTGCCACGAAAGCTCTGTGGCCCCAAATCCCAGAGTTGGAAATGTAGAAATGCTGCCGCCTTGTGGCCGTTTCCCACAAGAGCGGCTTTGAACCCACAGCTAATGGTCACTTAACATTCACAAGGATTCAGGGCTGTAAAGGACACCTGCCCTAAAAAATTGTGCGGAGGTAGGGAATGGCCAAAAAAATTCAAAAGTGTTAAATTTTTCAAGGAGATTGGATGGAGGGGTAAGTTTTACTCACTCATTTTCAAAAAAGAGGAAAATGGATAAAAGCTCAACATCAGTAATTATTAGACTCATGCAAATCTAACCTCCAAAATGATTCCAACTCACACATGTCAACTACCATCAGCTGCAAGTCTACAAACATTAAATGCTGAAGGTGTTTTAGAGAACTGTGTACCCTCTAGCTGCTGGTGAGATGTAAAGTGGTGACAGCCAATAATGAGAATAGAAAGGAGCTGTGTTTAAAAGTAAAAATTGAGCCACCATTCCTTTCAGCAGGTCCACCGCTGAGACTCTCACCTGACAAGTCCAGAGTTGAGAAGGCACAGGCTTCAACAGCTGCACTGCAGGAATTTTCACAATAGCCAAGACACGGAAGCAACCAAAATGTCCATCACCATATCAGTTGAAAAAGAAGAAGTGGTCCATGTACACAATGGAATATTAGCCATGGAAAACAATGAAACACTGCTCTTTCAGGCACCATAGTTGAGCCTAGAGATAATCACAGAACATGAGGTAAGTCGGAAAGCAAAAGACATATCCTATGATATCACTTACAGGCATTATCTAACAACTGACACAAATGAACATATTTGCACAGAGAAAGACACTCACACACTTAGAAAACAAACTAGGCTTATCTAAAAGGAAAGGTGGGGGGAATGGAAAAATTAAGATTAGGGTTACCATACGTGTACAAATACCTATTAAATACACATAACAAAAAGACCGACCATATAGCAAGGGAGGTCTATGGAACACTCTGCAATAATTGACATGGGAAGGGGATCTGTGCATGAATATATATATATATATATATATATATATATATATATATATATGTTAGGCACAAATGAACCAGATTGTGTACACCTAGGACAAACAATATTCTAATCATTGCCCCTATTAAAAAAACTAAAACAACAAACAAGAAATAATGTAACATAAACTTATGGGGCTTTCTCCTGGCACATTCCATTTTAATTTACAACCTAGGAACAGGGATTCCAGAACGGCTCTGCTGCCCTAGTAACGAGATTTGTGAATGGAGAAATGCTGCCGCCTAGTGGCTGCTTACCACAACAGCAGCTTTAAACCCAGTGCTAATGGTCACTAAATATTCACACTCATTACAGGCCTGTGAATGACACCTGCCCTCAAAAACAATCCTGGGAGCGAATATTGACCAAAAAATTCAATTTTGAGGGCAACCTTTCAAGAAGACAATTTCAAGAGGTTAATTGTATTCTACGTTTTTTTCATTTGTTCATTAACAGAAATTTTAAAAGGTGTGGAAAAATGAACCTTAGAAAGAATTAAGGACATGCAAATCCAAATTACAAAAATCCTATCAGCTCACAACAGTCAGAATGACCATCAGCAAAAATTCTGCAAACAATAAATGCTGAAGGGGTTGTGGAAAAATGCCTAGGCTTGGTTCAACGTGGGACATGCTAAGAGCCAGTAAGGAAAACACAAAGGAGGTGCATTGAAAAGGTAAGTACTGAGCTACCATTCAATCAAGCATGCCCACTGCTGGCCCTATCGCCTGAGAGGATGAGAATCAAAAAGACACAGGCTGGACTTCACAGGTGGCGCAGTGGTTGAGAGTCCGCCGCCGAAGCAGGGGACACGGGTTTATGCCCCGGTTCGGGAAAATCACACATGCCGTGGAGCGGCTGGTCCCGTGAGCTATGGCTGCTGGGCCTGTGCGTCCAGAGCCTGTGCTCTGCAATCGGAGTGGCCATGGCAGTGAGTGGCCTACGTACTGCAAAACAAGAAAAAAACAGCCTGGCAATCCTGCCCTCCAGCAATATTTATCATAGCCAAAACTTGGAAGCTACGAAAATGTCCATCAACAGAGGAATGCACAAAGAAGAAGTGGTCCATGTACACAATGGAATATGACTCCAATAAAAAATATAAACTCAATCTAGAAAACAAACAAAAGTAAAAAAAAAAACACATCACCTTTGGGCGTTTATCCAGGCACATTCCACTCTAATTTATAACCGAGAAATACCACTGCAAGGTAGTCTGTTTCCCTAGTTAAAAGCTTGTGAAAAGCAGAAATGCTGCCACCCTCTGGCAGTGACCTGCAACAGCAGCTTTAAAAACTGTGCTAAGGGTCACTTCATATGCACCAGTACTGGAGGGCTGTAAATGAAACCTGCCCTCAGAATGTCATTAGGGAGGTAATGGCCAAAATATTTCTAAATGTCACACATACTTCACGAAAACAATTGGAAGAGGTAAGCTCTACTCACAGTTTGAATAAAAAAAGGACATGCCAGAAAGCTCAATTTCAATGGATTATGAGACGAATGCAAATCCAACCACAAACATATAGCAGCTCACACTTGTCAGAATAAACTTCAGCAAAAACAAAAACTACAAACAATAAATGCTGAAGGTGTTGTGCAGAAGTGCATACCCTCAACTTTAAGTGGGATGTGACCTGGTAAGAGCCACTAACGAGAACAGAATGGAGGTGCTTTTACTACGTAAATATTTTTCTACCATATGATCCAGCAGGCCCACTCCTGGGCCTATAACCTAAGAAGACAGAATTGGAAAGACACAGGGAGGCGAATGTGCATTGCCGCAGCATTACAATTGCCAAGTCATGGAAGCAACCAAAAAGTCCATCAACATATGAGTGGACAAAGAAAACTGGTACATGTACAGACGGAGTATTGGACAAGGAAAAAAAGGACACGATGTCATTTGCAGCACTGTAGATGAGTCTAGAGGCAATCACACAACGTGTAGTATGTCAGAAAGAGAAAGACACATATCGTATGATATCACTTTTAGGTATTACCTATAAATGGATACCAGTGAAGATATTTCCACAGAGAAGGGCAACCACTGATTCATTCAACAAACTTATGGTTCACCAATGGAAATTTGTGAGGATTGGATACATTAGGATATTGGGGTTAACAGACATATACAAACACAGGTGAAATATATCATCACCAAAGACCTACGGAATACCAAGAGAAGACTACTCAACATCCTGTCATAACGTACATGGGAAAAGGATTCCAGGAAGAATAGACATATGTTTATGTGTAAAAGAACCACATCTTGCACACCTAGAACAAGCCAAACTTTGTAATCAAACTTGCTGTGATAAAAATAAAAATTAAATTAAATAAACGAACAAGAAGTAGTGAGACATATACTTAAGGGGCTTTTCCCTGGCACACGCCATTCTAAATTACAACCTAGAACACAACTTCCATTGAGGCTCTGTTGCCCTAGTAACCAGATTTGGTAAAGTAGAACAGCTGCCACCTTGTGGGCGTTTCACACGACAGCAGCTTTAATCCCAGCGTTAATGGTCAGTTGATATTCAAAATAATTGCAGGCCTGTAAATCACACCTGCACTGAAAACAAATCCTGGGGTCGTATATCGACCAAAAAAATTCAAAGGCATCCATATTTCAAACCGACAGTTTCAAGAGGCATAATTTATGCACATTTGTCTTCTGTTTCTTTTTCTTTCTTTCTTTTTTCTTTTTTTTCAGCTTTCAAACTACTATTTATTTAATCATGTGTTCATTCTACAGATAATTTTTAAAGTGTCTACTATGTACTAATTGCAAGTTAGGTCCCAGGATTACAGCAGTGAGTTAAACAGATAAAATCCCCGGACCTTATGGAACTTAAAGCCTAGTGGGTGACTCGGTCAATAATCCACTTCATAGATAACTACGTAGTTATAATACAGGGTACAGTGAGAGGGCTAACAAAGGGCTCTAATTTAGGCTGGAGTTCAGAGAGGTTCCCCATGAAGAAATGATAGTTTACTTCTCAGGTACTTAATAAACAAAAGTGGTAAAATTAAATGGAAGTGTTTAAATGAACAGAGTTAGGTACCACTTTTAATTACATACATACATATACACACACATAAAATAGATCCCAACTTTCTAAATAAATTATAAGTAAATTGAACGCAAAATTTGTTAATAATGATAAAGTAGTACATATTCCAGAAATAAAGTCATGATGAGTAGCAAAAAAATCTAGGTACTGTTAATGTTATCACATTAATACATGTTTTAATGGTGATTTCAATGGCTATAGAAAAGGCATCTATGAAAAAAAACTGCTTAGTAAATTAGTAAAATAAGGAAATTCCTTAACCTAACGAGAGAAGGATTTTTTAAAGATCCTTTAGCAAATATATTTAATGATAAAACTTTAAAGTTAAAGTTTGGAGACCACAACTATTGCACATTGTTCTATAAGTCCTAGTCAATAGAATAAGAAAAGAATAAGCAGTGTAAGAATTAGAGAATGTGTCAGATAGACTGCACATCAGTCAATCTGTTGTGGTTTGGAAATTTAAAATGTTAACCACATTGCCCACTTCTGAAAGGAAGAGAAAGTTTGTCATTATTTGCAAATGATATGATAATCTTATCAAAATCAAGGCAAGGAATGGAAAATCTATGAATAAGATAATTCAGCAGAAATTTCCGGTAAGATAAAAAGTCAGCATAACAACTCAAAAGTATTTCTTTTACCAATTTTTTTTATACCAAGTCAATCTCAAGAGCAGCAAATATAATAAATACTTTTTTTTTTTTGCGGTACACGGGCCTCTCACTGTTGTGGCCTCTCCCTCTGCGGAGCACAGGCTCCTGATGCGCAGGCACAGTGGCCATGGCTCATGGGCCCAGATGCTCCACGGCATGTGGGATCTTCCTGGACCGGGGCATGAACCCGCGTCCCCTGCATCAGCAGGCGGACTCTCAACCACGGCGCCACCAGGGAAGCCCACAAATATTATAACATGTCAAGAAATTAATTTTTTCAATGTAAGATTTTTATAGAGAAATTCTGAAATTTTGTGAAGGGCATAATAAGAAAATCTGAATAAATAAAGATTATTTTCAAGGAAGAAAGGGCACATTTTAATAAAAATATCTCCTTACGTTAAGCTACATATTTAATAAGTTCCAATAAAATTACAAAATGAATTCTTCAGCAAATTTGATAATCTGAATCCAAAGTTCATGTAAGTCAAAATACATGAATAGCTAAGGCAATTTTTTTTATCTCCCTGAAGGACCTTCTCTCTTATTTCTTTTTTTTTATTTTTTTTTATTTTTTTATTTTTTATTTTTATTTTTTTTAATTTTTTGCTTTATAACAAATTTAATCAGTTATACATATACATGTTTCCATATCCCCTCCCTTTTGCGTCTCCCTCCCACTCTTTCTTTTTTCTTAAAACAACGGGAATGGAAAAAGGCTGAACATCAGGAATCAATAAAGCCATGCAAATCCAGTGTACACAAACGTTCACCTGACAGCCGTCAGAATGATCATCAGCAAAAAAAGTCTACAAAAAATAAATGCTGAAGGGGTTTTAGAGAACTGCGTACCCTTTAGCTGCTGGTGGGTTGCAACCTGGTAAGAGCCAGTCGTGAGAACAGAATGGAGGTGCGTTTAAGGGTAAAAATGGAGCTACCATGTGATCTGGTAGGCCCACTCATGGGCCTATCACCTGAGTAGACCAGAATCAAAAACACACAGGCTGGCAATCCTGCACTGCAGCAAGGTGTACCATAGCCAAACCTGGAAGAAACCAAAATGTGCATCAACAGAAAAATGCACCAAGAAGAAGTCGTCCATGTACACAATGGAATCTTAGCCATGAAAAAGCATGGAACAGTGCCGTTGGCACCACCATAGAAGGACCTAGCGATAATCACCACACTGGAAGTAAGAAAGAAACCGTAAGACAGACATCCTATGACATCACTTATAGGTGTTACCTAAGAATTGATACCCATGAAATAATTTCCAAGAGAAGGACACGCATAGATTCAGAAAACCAAATTATGTTTAACCAAATGGAAAGGTGTAAGGAATGTATGAATTAGGATATGGGGGTTAACAGACATATACTAATACATAGGAAATATATAATCACAAAATACCTAAGGAATACAAAGAGAGGTCTACTCAACACTCTATAATAACATACACGGGAATGGATCCAAAGAGGAATATAGACAGATACATTGATAGGATGAACCAGAAACTGTACACCTCGGAGAATCTACATTTTGATCAAATTTCCTCTGATAATTAAATTTAAAAAGCAAACAACAATTTAGGAGATATAAGCTCTTGGGGGTTTGCACTGGCACATTGCACTCTAATTCGCAGCTTACTACCACGATTGCCACGAAAGCTCTGTGGCCCAAAATCCCAGAGTTGGAAATGTAGAAATGCTGCCGCCTTGTGGCCGTTTCCCACAAGAGCGGCTTTGAACCCACAGCTAATGGTCACTTAACATTCACAAGGATTCAGGGCTGTAAAGGACACCTGCCCTAAAAAATTGTGCGGAGGTAGGGAATGGCCAAAAAAATTCAAAAGTGTTAAATTTTTCAAGGAGATTGGATGGAGGGGTAAGTTTTACTCACTCATTTTCAAAAAAGAGGAAAATGGATAAAAGCTCAACATCAGTAATTATTAGACTCATGCAAATCTAACCTCCAAAATGATTCCAACTCACACATGTCAACTACCATCAGCTGCAAGTCTACAAACATTAAATGCTGAAGGTGTTTTAGAGAACTGTGTACCCTGTAGCTGCTGGTGAGATGTAAAGTGGTGACAGCCAATAATGAGAATAGAAAGGAGCTGTGTTTAAAAGTAAAAATTGAGCCACCATTCCTTTCAGCAGGCCCACCGCTGAGACTCTCACCTGACAAGTCCAGAGTCGAGAAGGCACAGGCTTCAACAGCTGCACTGCAGGAATTTTCACAATAGCCAAGACACGGAAGCAACCAAAATGTCCATCACCATATCAGTTGAAAAAGAAGAAGTGGTCCATGTACACAATGGAATATTAGCCATGGAAAACAATGAAACACTGCTCTTTCAGGCACCATAGTTGAGCCTAGAGATAATCACAGAACATGAGGTAAGTCGGAAAGCAAAAGACATATCCTATGATATCACTTACAGGCATTATCTAACAACTGACACAAATGAACATATTTGCACAGAGAAAGACACTCACACACTTAGAAAACAAACTAGGCTTATCTAAAAGGAAAGGTGGGGGGAATGGAAAAATTAAGATTAGGGTTACCATACGTGTACAAATACCTATTAAATACACATAACAAAAAGACCGACCATATAGCAAGGGAGGTCTATGGAACACTCTGCAATAATTGACATGGGAAGGGGATCTGTGCATGAATATATATATATATATATATATATATATATATATATATATATATATATATATATATATATATATGTTAGGCACAAATGAACCAGATTGTGTACACCTAGGACAAACAATATTCTAATCATTGCCCCTATTAAAAAAACTAAAACAACAAACAAGAAATAATGTAACATAAACTTATGGGGTTTTCTCCTGGCACATTCCATTTTAATTTACAACCTAGGAACAGGGATTCCAGAACGGCTCTGCTGCCCTAGTAACGAGATTTGTGAATGGAGAAATGCTGCCGCCTAGTGGCTGCTTACCACAACAGCAGCTTTAAACCCAGTGCTAATGGTCACTAAATATTCACACTCATTACAGGCCTGTGAATGACACCTGCCCTCAAAAACAATCCTGGGAGCGAATATTGACCAAAACATTCAATTTTGAGGGCAACCTTTCAAGAAGACAATTTCAAGAGGTTAATTGTATTCTACGTTTTTTTCATTTGTTCATTAACAGAAATTTTAAAAGGTGTGGAAAAATGAACCTTAGAAAGAATTAAGGACATGCAAATCCAAATTACAAAAATCCTATCAGCTCACAACAGTCAGAATGACCATCAGCAAAAATTCTGCAAACAATAAATGCTGAAGGGGTTGTGGAAAAATGCCTAGGCTTGGTTCAACGTGGGACATGCTAAGAGCCAGTAAGGAAAACACAAAGGAGGTGCATTGAAAAGGTAAGTACTGAGCTACCATTCAATCAAGCATGCCCACTGCTGGGCCTATCGCCTGAGAGGATGAGAATCAAAAAGACACAGGCTGGACTTCACTGGTGGCGCAGTGGTTGAGAGTCCGCCGCCGAAGCAGGGGACACGGGTTTATGCCCCGGTTCGGGAAAATCACACATGCCGTGGAGCGGCTGGTCCCGTGAGCTATGGCTGCTGGGCCTGTGCGTCCAGAGCCTGTGCTCTGCAATCGGAGTGGCCATGGCAGTGAGTGGCCTACGTACTGCAAAACAAGAAAAAAACAGCCTGGCAATCCTGCCCTCCAGCAATATTTATCATAGCCAAAACTTGGAAGCTACGAAAATGTCCATCAACAGAGGAATGCACAAAGAAGAAGTGGTCCATGTACACAATGGAATATGACTCCAATAAAAAAATATAAACTCAATCTAGAAAACAAACAAAAGTAAAAAAAAAAACACATCACCTTTGGGGGTTTATCCAGGCACATTCCACTCTAATTTATAACCGAAAAATACCACTGCAAGGTAGTCTGTTTCCCTAGTTAAAAGCTTGTGAAAAGCAGAAATGCTGCCACCCTCTGGCAGTGACCTGCAACAGCAGCTTTAAAAACTGTGCTAAGGGTCACTTCATATGCACCAGTACTGGAGGGCTGTAAATGAAACCTGCCCTCAGAATGTCATTAGGGAGGTAATGGCCAAAATATTTCTAAATGTCACACATACTTCACGAAAACAATTGGAAGAGGTAAGCTCTACTCACAGTTTGAATAAAAAAAGGACATGCCAGAAAGCTCAATTTCAATGGATTATGAGACGAATGCAAATCCAACCACAAACATATAGCAGCTCACACTTGTCAGAATAAACTTCAGCAAAAAAAAAACTACAAACAATAAATGCTGAAGGTGTTGTGCAGAAGTGCATACCCTCAACTTTAAGTGGGATGTGACCTGGTAAGAGCCACTAACGAGAACAGAATGGAGGTGCTTTTACTACGTAAATATTTTTCTACCATATGATCCAGCAGGCCCACTCCTGGGCCTATAACCTAAGAAGACAGAATTGGAAAGACACAGGGAGGCGAATGTGCATTGCCGCAGCATTACAATTGCCAAGTCATGGAAGCAACCAAAAAGTCCATCAACATATGAGTGGACAAAGAAAACTGGTACATGTACAGACGGAGTATTGGACAAGGAAAAAAAGGACACGATGTCATTTGCAGCACTGTAGATGAGTCTAGAGGCAATCACACAACGTGTAGTATGTCAGAAAGAGAAAGACACATATCGTATGATATCACTTTTAGGTATTACCTATAAATGGATACCAGTGAAGATATTTCCACAGAGAAGGGCAACCACTGATTCATTCAACAAACTTATGGTTCACCAATGGAAATTTGTGAGGATTGGATACATTAGGATATTGGGGTTAACAGACATATACAAACACAGGTGAAATATATCATCACCAAAGACCTACGGAATACCAAGAGAAGACTACTCAACAGCCTGTCATAACGTACATGGGAAAAGGATTCCAGGAAGAATAGACATATGTTTATGTGTAAAAGAACCACATCTTGCACACCTAGAACAAGCCAAACTTTGTAATCAAACTTGCTGTGATAAAAATAAAAATTAAATTAAATAAACGAACAAGAAGTAGTGAGACATATACTTAAGGGGCTTTTCCCTGGCACACGCCATTCTAAATTACAACCTAGAACACAACTTCCATTGAGGCTCTGTTGCCCTAGTAACCAGATTTGGTAAAGTAGAACAGCTGCCACCTTGTGGGCGTTTCACACGACAGCAGCTTTAATCCCAGCGTTAATGGTCAGTTGATATTCAAAATAATTGCAGGCCTGTAAATCACACCTGCACTGAAAACAAATCCTGGGGTCGTATATCGACCAAAAAAATTCAAAGGCATCCATATTTCAAACCGACAGTTTCAAGAGGCATAATTTATGCACATTTGTCTTCTGTTTCTTTTTCTTTCTTTCTTTTTTCTTTTTTTTCAGCTTTCAAACTACTATTTATTTAATCATGTGTTCATTCTACAGATAATTTTTAAAGTGTCTACTATGTACTAATTGCAAGTTAGGTCCCAGGATTACAGCAGTGAGTTAAACAGATAAAATCCCCGGACCTTATGGAACTTAAAGCCTAGTGGGTGACTCGGTCAATAATCCACTTCATAGATAACTACGTAGTTATAATACAGGGTACAGTGAGAGGGCTAACAAAGGGCTCTAATTTAGGCTGGAGTTCAGAGAGGTTCCCCATGAAGAAATGATAGTTTACTTCTCAGGTACTTAATAAACAAAAGTGGTAAAATTAAATGGAAGTGTTTAAATGAACAGAGTTAGGTACCACTTTTAATTACATACATACATATACACACACATAAAATAGATCCCAACTTTCTAAATAAATTATAAGTAAATTGAACGCAAAATTTGTTAATAATGATAAAGTAGTACATATTCCAGAAATAAAGTCATGATGAGTAGCAAAAAAATCTAGGTACTGTTAATGTTATCACATTAATACATGTTTTAATGGTGATTTCAATGGCTATAGAAAAGGCATCTATGAAAAAAAACTGCTTAGTAAATTAGTAAAATAAGGAAATTCCTTAACCTAACGAGAGAAGGATTTTTTAAAGATCCTTTAGCAAATATATTTAATGATAAAACTTTAAAGTTAAAGTTTGGAGACCACAACTATTGCACATTGTTCTATAAGTCCTAGTCAATAGAATAAGAAAAGAATAAGCAGTGTAAGAATTAGAGAATGTGTCAGATAGACTGCACATCAGTCAATCTGTTGTGGTTTGGAAATTTAAAATGTTAACCACATTGCCCACTTCTGAAAGGAAGAGAAAGTTTGTCATTATTTGCAAATGATATGATAATCTTATCAAAATCAAGGCAAGGAATGGAAAAACTATGAATAAGATAATTCAGCAGAAATTTCCGGTAAGATAAAAAGTCAGCATAACAACTCAAAAGTATTTCTTTTACCAATTTTTTTTATACCAAGTCAATCTCAAGAGCAGCAAATATAATAAATACTTTTTTTTTTTGCGGTACACGGGCCTCTCACTGTTGTGGCCTCTCCCTCCGCGGAGCACAGGCTCCTGATGCGCAGGCACAGTGGCCATGGCTCATGGGCCCAGATGCTCCACGGCATGTGGGATCTTCCTGGACCGGGGCATGAACCCGCGTCCCCTGCATCAGCAGGCGGACTCTCAACCACGGCGCCACCAGGGAAGCCCACAAATATTATAACATGTCAAGAAATTAATTTTTTCAATGTAAGATTTTTATAGAGAAATTCTGAAATTTTGTGAAGGGCATAATAAGAAAATCTGAATAAATAAAGATTATTTTCAAGGAAGAAAGGGCACATTTTAATAAAAATATCTCCTTACGTTAAGCTACATATTTAATAAGTTCCAATAAAATTACAAAATGAATTCTTCAGCAAATTTGATAATCTGAATCCAAAGTTCATGTAAGTCAAAATACATGAATAGCTAAGGCAATTTTTTTTATCTCCCTGAAGGACCTTCTCTCTTATTTCTTTTTTTTTATTTTTTTTTATTTTTTTATTTTTTATTTTTATTTTTTTTAATTTTTTGCTTTATAACAAATTTAATCAGTTATACATATACATGTTTCCATATCCCCTCCCTTTTGCGTCTCCCTCCCACTCTTTCTTTTTTCTTAAAACAACGGGAATGGAAAAAGGCTGAACATCAGGAATCAATAAAGCCATGCAAATCCAGTGTACACAAACGTTCACCTGACAGCCGTCAGAATGATCATCAGCAAAAAAAGTCTACAAAAAATAAATGCTGAAGGGGTTTTAGAGAACTGCGTACCCTTTAGCTGCTGGTGGGTTGCAACCTGGTAAGAGCCAGTCGTGAGAACAGAATGGAGGTGCGTTTAAGGGTAAAAATGGAGCTACCATGTGATCTGGTAGGCCCACTCATGGGCCTATCACCTGAGTAGACCAGAATCAAAAACACACAGGCTGGCAATCCTGCACTGCAGCAAGGTGTACCATAGCCAAACCTGGAAGAAACCAAAATGTGCATCAACAGAAAAATGCACCAAGAAGAAGTCGTCCATGTACACAATGGAATCTTAGCCATGAGAAAGCATGGAACAGTGCCGTTGGCACCACCATAGAAGGACCTAGCGATAATCACCACACTGGAAGTAAGAAAGAAACCATAAGACAGACATCCTATGACATCACTTATAGGTGTTACCTAAGAATTGATACCCATGAAATAATTTCCAAGAGAAGGACACGCATAGATTCAGAAAACCAAATTATGTTTAACCAAATGGAAAGGTGTAAGGAATGTATGAATTAGGATATGGGGGTTAACAGACATATACTAATACATAGGAAATATATAATCACAAAATACCTAAGGAATACAAAGAGAGGTCTACTCAACACTCTATAATAACATACACGGGAATGGATCCAAAGAGGAATATAGACAGATACATTGATAGGATGAACCAGAAACTGTACACCTCGGAGAATCTACATTTTGATCAAATTTCCTCTGATAATTAAATTTAAAAAGCAAACAACAATTTAGGAGATATAAGCTCTTGGGGGTTTGCACTGGCACATTGCACTCTAATTCGCAGCTTACTACCACGATTGCCACGAAAGCTCTGTGGCCCAAAATCCCAGAGTTGGAAATGTAGAAATGCTGCCGCCTTGTGGCCGTTTCCCACAAGAGCGGCTTTGAACCCACAGCTAATGGTCACTTAACATTCACAAGGATTCAGGGCTGTAAAGGACACCTGCCCTAAAAAATTGTGCGGAGGTAGGGAATGGCCAAAAAAATTCAAAAGTGTTAAATTTTTCAAGGAGATTGGATGGAGGGGTAAGTTTTACTCACTCATTTTCAAAAAAGAGGAAAATGGATAAAAGCTCAACATCAGTAATTATTAGACTCATGCAAATCTAACCTCCAAAATGATTCCAACTCACACATGTCAACTACCATCAGCTGCAAGTCTACAAACATTAAATGCTGAAGGTGTTTTAGAGAACTGTGTACCCTCTAGCTGCTGGTGAGATGTAAAGTGGTGACAGCCAATAATGAGAATAGAAAGGAGCTGTGTTTAAAAGTAAAAATTGAGCCACCATTCCTTTCAGCAGGCCCACCGCTGAGACTCTCACCTGACAAGTCCAGAGTCGAGAAGGCACAGGCTTCAACAGCTGCACTGCAGGAATTTTCACAATAGCCAAGACACGGAAGCAACCAAAATGTCCATCACCATATCAGTTGAAAAAGAAGAAGTGGTCCATGTACACAATGGAATATTAGCCATGGAAAACAATGAAACACTGCTCTTTCAGGCACCATAGTTGAGCCTAGAGATAATCACAGAACATGAGGTAAGTCGGAAAGCAAAAGACATATCCTATGATATCACTTACAGGCATTATCTAACAACTGACACAAATGAACATATTTGCACAGAGAAAGACACTCACACACTTAGAAAACAAACTAGGCTTATCTAAAAGGAAAGGTGTGGGGAATGGAAAAATTAAGATTAGGGTTACCATACGTGTACAAATACCTATTAAATACACATAACAAAAAGACCGACCATATAGCAAGGGAGGTCTATGGAACACTCTGCAATAATTGACATGGGAAGGGGACCTGTGCATGAATATATATATATATATATATATATATATATATATATATATATATATATATATATGTTAGGCACAAATGAACCAGATTGTGTACACCTAGGACAAACAATATTCTAATCATTGCCCCTATTAAAAAAACTAAAACAACAAACAAGAAATAATGTAACATAAACTTATGGGGTTTTCTCCTGGCACATTCCATTTTAATTTACAACCTAGGAACAGGGATTCCAGAACGGCTCTGCTGCCCTAGTAACGAGATTTGTGAATGGAGAAATGCTGCCGCCTAGTGGCTGCTTACCACAACAGCAGCTTTAAACCCAGTGCTAATGGTCACTAAATATTCACACTCATTACAGGCCTGTGAATGACACCTGCCCTCAAAAACAATCCTGGGAGCGAATATTGACCAAAACATTCAATTTTGAGGGCAACCTTTCAAGAAGACAATTTCAAGAGGTTAATTGTATTCTACGTTTTTTTCATTTGTTCATTAACAGAAATTTTAAAAGGTGTGGAAAAATGAACCTTAGAAAGAATTAAGGACATGCAAATCCAAATTACAAAAATCCTATCAGCTCACAACAGTCAGAATGACCATCAGCAAAAATTCTGCAAACAATAAATGCTGAAGGGGTTGTGGAAAAATGCCTAGGCTTGGTTCAACGTGGGACATGCTAAGAGCCAGTAAGGAAAACACAAAGGAGGTGCATTGAAAAGGTAAGTACTGAGCTACCATTCAATCAAGCATGCCCACTGCTGGCCCTATC
The DNA here is from genome assembly GCF_964341445.2 of Mesoplodon mirus. Classification (NCBI taxonomy): domain Eukaryota; kingdom Metazoa; phylum Chordata; class Mammalia; order Artiodactyla; family Ziphiidae; genus Mesoplodon; species Mesoplodon mirus. The sequence goes on from NC_138981.1 coordinate 146,272,459, forward strand.
GCCTGAGAGGATGAGAATCAAAAAGACACAGGCTGGACTTCACTGGTGGCGCAGTGGTTGAGAGTCCGCCGCCGAACCAGGGGACACGGGTTTATGCCCCGGTTCGGGAAAATCACACATGCCGTGGAGCGGCTGGTCCCGTGAGCTATGGCTGCTGGGCCTGTGCGTCCAGAGCCTGTGCTCTGCAATCGGAGTGGCCATGGCAGTGAGTGGCCTACGTACTGCAAAACAAGAAAAAAACAGCCTGGCAATCCTGCCCTCCAGCAATATTTATCATAGCCAAAACTTGGAAGCTACGAAAATGTCCATCAACAGAGGAATGCACAAAGAAGAAGTGGTCCATGTACACAATGGAATATGACTCCAATAAAAAAATATAAACTCAATCTAGAAAACAAACAAAAGTAAAAAAAAAAAAACACATCACCTTTGGGGGTTTATCCAGGCACATTCCACTCTAATTTATAACCGAAAAATACCACTGCAAGGTAGTCTGTTTCCCTAGTTAAAAGCTTGTGAAAAGCAGAAATGCTGCCACCCTCTGGCAGTGACCTGCAACAGCAGCTTTAAAAACTGTGCTAAGGGTCACTTCATATGCACCAGTACTGGAGGGCTGTAAATGAAACCTGCCCTCAGAATGTCATTAGGGAGGTAATGGCCAAAATATTTCTAAATGTCACACATACTTCACGAAAACAATTGGAAGAGGTAAGCTCTACTCACAGTTTGAATAAAAAAAGGACATGCCAGAAAGCTCAATTTCAATGGATTATGAGACGAATGCAAATCCAACCACAAACATATAGCAGCTCACACTTGTCAGAATAAACTTCAGCAAAAAAAAAAACTACAAACAATAAATGCTGAAGGTGTTGTGCAGAAGTGCATACCCTCAACTTTAAGTGGGATGTGACCTGGTAAGAGCCACTAACGAGAACAGAATGGAGGTGCTTTTACTACGTAAATATTTTTCTACCATATGATCCAGCAGGCCCACTCCTGGGCCTATAACCTAAGAAGACAGAATTGGAAAGACACAGGGAGGCGAATGTGCATTGCCGCAGCATTACAATTGCCAAGTCATGGAAGCAACCAAAAAGTCCATCAACATATGAGTGGACAAAGAAAACTGGTACATGTACAGACGGAGTATTGGACAAGGAAAAAAAGGACACGATGTCATTTGCAGCACTGTAGATGAGTCTAGAGGCAATCACACAACGTGTAGTATGTCAGAAAGAGAAAGACACATATCGTATGATATCACTTTTAGGTATTACCTATAAATGGATACCAGTGAAGATATTTCCACAGAGAAGGGCAACCACTGATTCATTCAACAAACTTATGGTTCACCAATGGAAATTTGTGAGGATTGGATACATTAGGATATTGGGGTTAACAGACATATACAAACACAGGTGAAATATATCATCACCAAAGACCTACGGAATACCAAGAGAAGACTACTCAACATCCTGTCATAACGTACATGGGAAAAGGATTCCAGGAAGAATAGACATATGTTTATGTGTAAAAGAACCACATCTTGCACACCTAGAACAAGCCAAACTTTGTAATCAAACTTGCTGTGATAAAAATAAAAATTAAATTAAATAAACGAACAAGAAGTAGTGAGACATATACTTAAGGGGCTTTTCCCTGGCACACGCCATTCTAAATTACAACCTAGAACACAACTTCCATTGAGGCTCTGTTGCCCTAGTAACCAGATTTGGTAAAGTAGAACAGCTGCCACCTTGTGGGCGTTTCACACGACAGCAGCTTTAATCCCAGCGTTAATGGTCAGTTGATATTCAAAATAATTGCAGGCCTGTAAATCACACCTGCACTGAAAACAAATCCTGGGGTCGTATATCGACCAAAAAAATTCAAAGGCATCCATATTTCAAACCGACAGTTTCAAGAGGCATAATTTATGCACATTTGTCTTCTGTTTCTTTTTCTTTCTTTCTTTTTTCTTTTTTTTCAGCTTTCAAACTACTATTTATTTAATCATGTGTTCATTCTACAGATAATTTTTAAAGTGTCTACTATGTACTAATTGCAAGTTAGGTCCCAGGATTACAGCAGTGAGTTAAACAGATAAAATCCCCGGACCTTATGGAACTTAAAGCCTAGTGGGTGACTCGGTCAATAATCCACTTCATAGATAACTACGTAGTTATAATACAGGGTACAGTGAGAGGGCTAACAAAGGGCTCTAATTTAGGCTGGAGTTCAGAGAGGTTCCCCATGAAGAAATGATAGTTTACTTCTCAGGTACTTAATAAACAAAAGTGGTAAAATTAAATGGAAGTGTTTAAATGAACAGAGTTAGGTACCACTTTTAATTACATACATACATATACACACACATAAAATAGATCCCAACTTTCTAAATAAATTATAAGTAAATTGAACGCAAAATTTGTTAATAATGATAAAGTAGTACATATTCCAGAAATAAAGTCATGATGAGTAGCAAAAAAATCTAGGTACTGTTAATGTTATCACATTAATACATGTTTTAATGGTGATTTCAATGGCTATAGAAAAGGCATCTATGAAAAAAAACTGCTTAGTAAATTAGTAAAATAAGGAAATTCCTTAACCTAACGAGAGAAGGATTTTTTAAAGATCCTTTAGCAAATATATTTAATGATAAAACTTTAAAGTTAAAGTTTGGAGACCACAACTATTGCACATTGTTCTATAAGTCCTAGTCAATAGAATAAGAAAAGAATAAGCAGTGTAAGAATTAGAGAATGTGTCAGATAGACTGCACATCAGTCAATCTGTTGTGGTTTGGAAATTTAAAATGTTAACCACATTGCCCACTTCTGAAAGGAAGAGAAAGTTTGTCATTATTTGCAAATGATATGATAATCTTATCAAAATCAAGGCAAGGAATGGAAAAACTATGAATAAGATAATTCAGCAGAAATTTCCGGTAAGATAAAAAGTCAGCATAACAACTCAAAAGTATTTCTTTTACCAATTTTTTTTATACCAAGTCATTCTCAAGAGCAGCAAATATAATAAATACTTTTTTTTTGCGGTACACGGGCCTCTCACTGTTGTGGCCTCTCCCGCCACGGAGCACAGGCTCCTGATGCGCAGGCACAGTGGCCATGGCTCATGGGCCCAGACGCTCCACGGCATGTGGGATCTTCCTGGACCGGGGCATGAACCCGCGTCCCCTGCATCAGCAGGCGGACTCTCAACCACGGCGCCACCAGGGAAGCCCACAAATATTATAACATGTCAAGAAATTAATTTTTTCAATGTTAGATTTTTATAGAGAAATTCTGAAATTTTGTGAAGGGCATAATAAGAAAATCTGAATAAATAAAGATTATTTTCAAGGAAGAAAGGGCACATTTTAATAAAAATATCTCCTTACGTTAAGCTACATATTTAATAAGTTCCAATAAAATTACAAAATGAATTCTTCAGCAAATTTGATAATCTGAATCCAAAGTTCATGTAAGTCAAAATACATGAATAGCTAAGGCAATTTTTTTTATCTCCCTGAAGGACCTTCTCTCTTATTTCTTTTTTTTTATTTTTTTTATTTTTTTATTTTTTATTTTTATTTTTTTTAATTTTTTGCTTTATAACAAATTTAATCAGTTATACATATACATGTTTCCATATCCCCTCCCTTTTGCGTCTCCCTCCCACTCTTTCTTTTTTCTTAAAACAACGGGAATGGAAAAAGGCTGAACATCAGGAATCAATAAAGCCATGCAAATCCAGTGTACACAAACGTTCACCTGACAGCCGTCAGAATGATCATCAGCAAAAAAAGTCTACAAAAAATAAATGCTGAAGGGGTTTTAGAGAACTGCGTACCCTTTAGCTGCTGGTGGGTTGCAACCTGGTAAGAGCCAGTCGTGAGAACAGAATGGAGGTGCGTTTAAGGGTAAAAATGGAGCTACCATGTGATCTGGTAGGCCCACTCATGGGCCTATCACCTGAGTAGACCAGAATCAAAAACACACAGGCTGGCAATCCTGCACTGCAGCAAGGTGTACCATAGCCAAACCTGGAAGAAACCAAAATGTGCATCAACAGAAAAATGCACCAAGAAGAAGTCGTCCATGTACACAATGGAATCTTAGCCATGAAAAAGCATGGAACAGTGCCGTTGGCACCACCATAGAAGGACCTAGCGATAATCACCACACTGGAAGTAAGAAAGAAACCGTAAGACAGACATCCTATGACATCACTTATAGGTGTTACCTAAGAATTGATACCCATGAAATAATTTCCAAGAGAAGGACACGCATAGATTCAGAAAACCAAATTATGTTTAACCAAATGGAAAGGTGTAAGGAATGTATGAATTAGGATATGGGGGTTAACAGACATATACTAATACATAGGAAATATATAATCACAAAATACCTAAGGAATACAAAGAGAGGTCTACTCAACACTCTATAATAACATACACGGGAATGGATCCAAAGAGGCATATAGACAGATACATTGATAGGATGAACCAGAAACTGTACACCTCGGAGAATCTACATTTTGATCAAATTTCCTCTGATAATTAAATTTAAAAAGCAAACAACAATTTAGGAGATATAAGCTCTTGGGGGTTTGCACTGGCACATTGCACTCTAATTCGCAGCTTACTACCACGATTGCCACGAAAGCTCTGTGGTCCAAAATCCCAGAGTTGGAAATGTAGAAATGCTGCCGCCTTGTGGCCGTTTCCCACAAGAGCGGCTTTGAACCCACAGCTAATGGTCACTTAACATTCACAAGGATTCAGGGCTGTAAAGGACACCTGCCCTAAAAAATTGTGCGGAGGTAGGGAATGGCCAAAAAAATTCAAAAGTGTTAAATTTTTCAAGGAGATTGGATGGAGGGGTAAGTTTTACTCACTCATTTTCAAAAAAGAGGAAAATGGATAAAAGCTCAACATCAGTAATTATTAGACTCATGCAAATCTAACCTCCAAAATGATTCCAACTCACACATGTCAACTACCATCAGCTGCAAGTCTACAAACATTAAATGCTGAAGGTGTTTTAGAGAACTGTGTACCCTCTAGCTGCTGGTGAGATGTAAAGTGGTGACAGCCAATAATGAGAATAGAAAGGAGCTGTGTTTAAAAGTAAAAATTGAGCCACCATTCCTTTCAGCAGGCCCACCGCTGAGACTCTCACCTGACAAGTCCAGAGTCGAGAAGGCACAGGCTTCAACAGCTGCACTGCAGGAATTTTCACAATAGCCAAGACACGGAAGCAACCAAAATGTCCATCACCATATCAGTTGAAAAAGAAGAAGTGGTCCATGTACACAATGGAATATTAGCCATGGAAAACAATGAAACACTGCTCTTTCAGGCACCATAGTTGAGCCTAGAGATAATCACAGAACATGAGGTAAGTCGGAAAGCAAAAGACATATCCTATGATATCACTTACAGGCATTATCTAACAACTGACACAAATGAACATATTTGCACAGAGAAAGACACTCACACACTTAGAAAACAAACTAGGCTTATCTAAAAGGAAAGGTGGGGGGAATGGAAAAATTAAGATTAGGGTTACCATACGTGTACAAATACCTATTAAATACACATAACAAAAAGACCGACCATATAGCAAGGGAGGTCTATGGAACACTCTGCAATAATTGACATGGGAAGGGGATCTGTGCATGAATATATATATATATATATATATATATATATGTTAGGCACAAATGAACCAGATTGTGTACACCTAGGACAAACAATATTCTAATCATTGCCCCTATTAAAAAAACTAAAACAACAAACAAGAAATAATGTAACATAAACTTATGGGGTTTTCTCCTGGCACATTCCATTTTAATTTACAACCTAGGAACAGGGATTCCAGAAGGGCTCTGCTGCCCTAGTAACGAGATTTGTGAATGGAGAAATGCTGCCTCCTAGTGGCTGCTTACCACAACAGCAGCTTTAAACCCAGTGCTAATGGTCACTAAATATTCACACTCATTACAGGCCTGTGAATGACACCTGCCCTCAAAAACAATCCTGGGAGCGAATATTGACCAAAAAATTCAATTTTGAGGGCAACCTTTCAAGAAGACAATTTCAAGAGGTTAATTGTATTCTACGTTTTTTTCATTTGTTCGTTAACAGAAATTTTAAAAGTTGTGGAAAAATGAACCTTAGAAAGAATTAAGGACATGCAAATCCAAATTACAAAAATCCTATCAGCTCACAACAGTCAGAATGACCATCAGCAAAAATTCTGCAAACAATAAATGCTGAAGGGGTTGTGGAAAAATGCCTAGGCTTGGTTCAACGTGGGACATGCTAAGAGCCAGTAAGGAAAACACAAAGGAGGTGCATTGAAAAGGTAAGTACTGAGCTACCATTCAATCAAGCATGCCCACTGCTGGCCCTATCGCCTGAGAGGATGAGAATCAAAAAGACACAGGCTGGACTTCACTGGTGGCGCAGTGGTTGAGAGTCCGCCGCCGAAGCAGGGGACACGGGTTTATGCCCCGGTTCGGGAAAATCACACATGCCGTGGAGCGGCTGGTCCCGTGAGCTATGGCTGCTGGGCCTGTGCGTCCAGAGCCTGTGCTCTGCAATCGGAGTGGCCATGGCAGTGAGTGGCCTACGTACTGCAAAACAAGAAAAAAACAGCCTGGCAATCCTGCCCTCCAGCAATATTTATCATAGCCAAAACTTGGAAGCTACGAAAATGTCCATCAACAGAGGAATGCACAAAGAAGAAGTGGTCCATGTACACAATGGAATATGACTCCAATAAAAAAATATAAACTCAATCTAGAAAACAAACAAAAGTAAAAAAAAAACACATCACCTTTGGGGGTTTATCCAGGCACATTCCACCCTAATTTATAACCGAGAAATACCACTGCAAGGTAGTCTGTTTCCCTAGTTAAAAGCTTGTGAAAAGCAGAAATGCTGCCACCCTCTGGCAGTGACCTGCAACAGCAGCTTTAAAAACTGTGCTAAGGGTCACTTCATATGCACCAGTACTGGAGGGCTGTAAATGAAACCTGCCCTCAGAATGTCATTAGGGAGGTAATGGCCAAAATATTTCTAAATGTCACACATACTTCACGAAAACAATTGGAAGAGGTAAGCTCTACTCACAGTTTGAAGAAAAAAAGGACATGCCAGAAAGCTCAATTTCAATGGATTATGAGACGCATGCAAATCCAACCACAAACATATAGCAGCTCACACTTGTCAGAATAAACTTCAGCAAAAAAAAAACTACAAACAATAAATGCTGAAGGTGTTGTGCAGAAGTGCATACCCTCAACTTTAAGTGGGATGTGACCTGGTAAGAGCCACTAACGAGAACAGAATGGAGGTGCTTTTACTACGTAAATATTTTTCTACCATATGATCCAGCAGGCCCACTCCTGGGCCTATAACCTAAGAAGACAGAATTGGAAAGACACAGGGAGGCGAATGTGCATTGCCGCAGCATTACAATTGCCAAGTCATGGAAGCAACCAAAAAGTCCATCAACATATGAGTGGACAAAGAAAACTGGTACATGTACAGACGGAGTATTGGCCAAGGAAAAAAAGGACACGATGTCATTTGCAGCACTGTAGATGAGTCTAGAGGCAATCACACAACGTGTAGTATGTCAGAAAGAGAAAGACACATATCGTATGATATCACTTTTAGGTATTACCTATAAATGGATACCAGTGAAGATATTTCCACAGAGAAGGGCAACCACTGATTCATTCAACAAACTTATGGTTCACCAATGGAAATTTGTGAGGATTGGATACATTAGGATATTGGGGTTAACAGACATATACAAACACAGGTGAAATATATCATCACCAAAGACCTACGGAATACCAAGAGAAGACTACTCAACATCCTGTCATAACGTACATGGGAAAAGGATTCCAGGAAGAATAGACATATGTTTATGTGTAAAAGAACCACATCTTGCACACCTAGAACAAGCCAAACTTTGTAATCAAACTTGCTGTGATAAAAATAAAAATTAAATTAAATAAACGAACAAGAAGTAGTGAGACATATACTTAAGGGGCTTTTCCCTGGCACACGCCATTCTAAATTACAACCTAGAACACAACTTCCATTGAGGCTCTGTTGCCCTAGTAACCAGATTTGGTAAAGTAGAACAGCTGCCACCTTGTGGGCGTTTCACACGACAGCAGCTTTAATCCCAGCGTTAATGGTCAGTTGATATTCAAAATAATTGCAGGCCTGTAAATCACACCTGCACTGAAAACAAATCCTGGGGTCGTATATCGACCAAAAAAATTCAAAGGCATCCATATTTCAAACCGACAGTTTCAAGAGGCATAATTTATGCACATTTGTCTTCTGTTTCTTTTTCTTTCTTTCTTTTTTCTTTTTTTTCAGCTTTCAAACTACTATTTATTTAATCATGTGTTCATTCTACAGATAATTTTTAAAGTGTCTACTATGTACTAATTGCAAGTTAGGTCCCAGGATTACAGCAGTGAGTTAAACAGATAAAATCCCCGGACCTTATGGAACTTAAAGCCTAGTGGGTGACTCGGTCAATAATCCACTTCATAGATAACTACGTAGTTATAATACAGGGTACAGTGAGAGGGCTAACAAAGGGCTCTAATTTAGGCTGGAGTTCAGAGAGGTTCCCCATGAAGAAATGATAGTTTACTTCTCAGGTACTTAATAAACAAAAGTGGTAAAATTAAATGGAAGTGTTTAAATGAACAGAGTTAGGTACCACTTTTAATTACATACATACATATACACACACATAAAATAGATCCCAACTTTCTAAATAAATTATAAGTAAATTGAACGCAAAATTTGTTAATAATGATAAAGTAGTACATATTCCAGAAATAAAGTCATGATGAGTAGCAAAAAAATCTAGGTACTGTTAATGTTATCACATTAATACATGTTTTAATGGTGATTTCAATGGCTATAGAAAAGGCATCTATGAAAAAAAACTGCTTAGTAAATTAGTAAAATAAGGAAATTCCTTAACCTAACGAGAGAAGGATTTTTTAAAGATCCTTTAGCAAATATATTTAATGATAAAACTTTAAAGTTAAAGTTTGGAGACCACAACTATTGCACATTGTTCTATAAGTCCTAGTCAATAGAATAAGAAAAGAATAAGCAGTGTAAGAATTAGAGAATGTGTCAGATAGACTGCACATCAGTCAATCTGTTGTGGTTTGGAAATTTAAAATGTTAACCACATTGCCCACTTCTGAAAGGAAGAGAAAGTTTGTCATTATTTGCAAATGATATGATAATCTTATCAAAATCAAGGCAAGGAATGGAAAAACTATGAATAAGATAATTCAGCAGAAATTTCCGGTAAGATAAAAAGTCAGCATAACAACTCAAAAGTATTTCTTTTACCAATTTTTTTTATACCAAGTCATTCTCAAGAGCAGCAAATATAATAAATACTTTTTTTTTTGCGGTACACGGGCCTCTCACTGTTGTGGCCTCTCCCGCCACGGAGCACAGGCTCCTGATGCGCAGGCACAGTGGCCATGGCTCATGGGCCCAGACGCTCCACGGCATGTGGGATCTTCCTGGACCGGGGCATGAACCTGCGTCCCCTGCATCAGCAGGCGGACTCTCAACCACGGCGCCACTAGGGAAGCCCACAAATATTATAACATGTCAAGAAATTAATTTTTTCAATGTTAGATTTTTATAGAGAAATTCTGAAATTTTGTGAAGGGCATAATAAGAAAATCTGAATAAATAAAGATTATTTTCAAGGAAGAAAGGGCACATTTTAATAAAAATATCTCCTTACGTTAAGCTACATATTTAATAAGTTCCAATAAAATTACAAAATGAATTCTTCAGCAAATTTGATAATCTGAATCCAAAGTTCATGTAAGTCAAAATACATGAATAGCTAAGGCAATTTTTTTTATCTCCCTGAAGGACCTTCTCTCTTATTTCTTTTTTTTTATTTTTTTTATTTTTTTATTTTTTATTTTTATTTTTTTTAATTTTTTGCTTTATAACAAATTTAATCAGTTATACATATACATGTTTCCATATCCCCTCCCTTTTGCGTCTCCCTCCCACTCTTTCTTTTTTCTTAAAACAACGGGAATGGAAAAAGGCTGAACATCAGGAATCAATAAAGCCATGCAAATCCAGTGTACACAAACGTTCACCTGACAGCCGTCAGAATGATCATCAGCAAAAAAAGTCTACAAAAAATAAATGCTGAAGGGGTTTTAGAGAACTGCGTACCCTTTAGCTGCTGGTGGGTTGCAACCTGGTAAGAGCCAGTCGTGAGAACAGAATGGAGGTGCGTTTAAGGGTAAAAATGGAGCTACCATGTGATCTGGTAGGCCCACTCATGGGCCTATCACCTGAGTAGACCAGAATCAAAAACACACAGGCTGGCAATCCTGCACTGCAGCAAGGTGTACCATAGCCAAACCTGGAAGAAACCAAAATGTGCATCAACAGAAAAATGCACCAAGAAGAAGTCGTCCATGTACACAATGGAATCTTAGCCATGAAAAAGCATGGAACAGTGCCGTTGGCACCACCATAGAAGGACCTAGCGATAATCACCACACTGGAAGTAAGAAAGAAACCGTAAGACAGACATCCTATGACATCACTTATAGGTGTTACCTAAGAATTGATACCCATGAAATAATTTCCAAGAGAAGGACACGCATAGATTCAGAAAACCAAATTATGTTTAACCAAATGGAAAGGTGTAAGGAATGTATGAATTAGGATATGGGGGTTAACAGACATATACTAATACATAGGAAATATATAATCACAAAATACCTAAGGAATACAAAGAGAGGTCTACTCAACACTCTATAATAACATACACGGGAATGGATCCAAAGAGGCATATAGACAGATACATTGATAGGATGAACCAGAAACTGTACACCTCGGAGAATCTACATTTTGATCAAATTTCCTCTGATAATTAAATTTAAAAAGCAAACAACAATTTAGGAGATATAAGCTCTTGGGGGTTTGCACTGGCACATTGCACTCTAATTCGCAGCTTACTACCACGATTGCCACGAAAGCTCTGTGGCCCAAAATCCCAGAGTTGGAAATGTAGAAATGCTGCCGCCTTGTGGCCGTTTCCCACAAGAGCGGCTTTGAACCCACAGCTAATGGTCACTTAACATTCACAAGGATTCAGGGCTGTAAAGGACACCTGCCCTAAAAAATTGTGCGGAGGTAGGGAATGGCCAAAAAAATTCAAAAGTGTTAAATTTTTCAAGGAGATTGGATGGAGGGGTAAGTTTTACTCACTCATTTTCAAAAAAGAGGAAAATGGATAAAAGCTCAACATCAGTAATTATTAGACTCATGCAAATCTAACCTCCAAAATGATTCCAACTCACACATGTCAACTACCATCAGCTGCAAGTCTACAAACATTAAATGCTGAAGGTGTTTTAGAGAACTGTGTACCCTCTAGCTGCTGGTGAGATGTAAAGTGGTGACAGCCAATAATGAGAATAGAAAGGAGCTGTGTTTAAAAGTAAAAATTGAGCCACCATTCCTTTCAGCAGGCCCACCGCTGAGACTCTCACCTGACAAGTCCAGAGTCGAGAAGGCACAGGCTTCAACAGCTGCACTGCAGGAATTTTCACAATAGCCAAGACACGGAAGCAACCAAAATGTCCATCACCATATCAGTTGAAAAAGAAGAAGTGGTCCATGTACACAATGGAATATTAGCCATGGAAAACAATGAAACACTGCTCTTTCAGGCACCATAGTTGAGCCTAGAGATAATCACAGAACATGAGGTAAGTCGGAAAGCAAAAGACATATCCTATGATATCACTTACAGGCATTATCTAACAACTGACACAAATGAACATATTTGCACAGAGAAAGACACTCACACACTTAGAAAACAAACTAGGCTTATCTAAAAGGAAAGGTGGGGGGAATGGAAAAATTAAGATTAGGGTTACCATACGTGTACAAATACCTATTAAATACACATAACAAAAAGACCGACCATATAGCAAGGGAGGTCTATGGAACACTCTGCAATAATTGACATGGGAAGGGGATCTGTGCATGAATATATATATTTATATATATATATATATATATATATATATATATATATATATATGTTAGGCACAAATGAACCAGATTGTGTACACCTAGGACAAACAATATTCTAATCATTGCCCCTATTAAAAAAACTAAAACAACAAACAAGAAATAATGTAACATAAACTTATGGGGTTTTCTCCTGGCACATTCCATTTTAATTTACAACCTAGGAACAGGGATTCCAGAACGGCTCTGCTGCCCTAGTAACGAGATTTGTGAATGGAGAAATGCTGCCGCCTAGTGGCTGCTTACCACAACAGCAGCTTTAAACCCAGTGCTAATGGTCACTAAATATTCACACTCATTACAGGCCTGTGAATGACACCTGCCCTCAAAAACAATCCTGGGAGCGAATATTGACCAAAACATTCAATTTTGAGGGCAACCTTTCAAGAAGACAATTTCAAGAGGTTAATTGTATTCTACGTTTTTTTCATTTGTTCATTAACAGAAATTTTAAAAGGTGTGGAAAAATGAAACTTAGAAAGAATTAAGGACATGCAAATCCAAATTACAAAAATCCTATCAGCTCACAACAGTCAGAGTGACCATCAGCAAAAATTCTGCAAACAATAAATGCTGAAGGGGTTGTGGAAAAATGCCTAGGCTTGGTTCAACGTGGGACATGCTAAGAGCCAGTAAGTAAAACACAAAGGAGGTGCATTGAAAAGGTAAGTACTGAGCTACCATTCAATCAAGCATTCCCACTGCTGGCCCTATCGCCTGAGAGGATGAGAATCAAAAAGACACAGGCTGGACTTCACTGGTGGCGCAGTGGTTGAGAGTCCGCCGCCGAAGCAGGGGACACGGGTTTATGCCCCGGTTCGGGAAAATCACACATGCCGTGGAGCGGCTGGTCCCGTGAGCTATGGCTGCTGGGCCTGTGCGTCCAGAGCCTGTGCTCTGCAATCGGAGTGGCCATGGCAGTGAGTGGCCTACGTACTGCAAAACAAGAAAAAAACAGCCTGGCAATCCTGCCCTCCAGCAATATTTATCATAGCCAAAACTTGGAAGCTACGAAAATGTCCATCAACAGAGGAATGCACAAAGAAGAAGTGGTCCATGTACACAATGGAATATGACTCCAATAAAAAAATATAAACTCAATCTAGAAAACAAACAAAAGTAAAAAAAAAAACACATCACCTTTGGGGGTTTATCCAGGCACATTCCACTCTAATTTATAACCGAGAAATACCACTGCAAGGTAGTCTGTTTCCCTAGTTAAAAGCTTGTGAAAAGCAGAAATGCTGCCACCCTCTGGCAGTGACCTGCAACAGCAGCTTTAAAAACTGTGCTAAGGGTCACTTCATATGCACCAGTACTGGAGGGCTGTAAATGAAACCTGCCCTCAGAATGTCATTAGGGAGGTAATGGCCAAAATATTTCTAAATGTCACACATACTTCACGAAAACAATTGGAAGAGGTAAGCTCTACTCACAGTTTGAAGAAAAAAAGGACATGCCAGAAAGCTCAATTTCAATGGATTATGAGACGCATGCAAATCCCACCACAAACATATAGCAGCTCACACTTGTCAGAATAAACTTCAGCAAAAAAAAAAACTACAAACAATAAATGCTGAAGGTGTTGTGCAGAAGTGCATACCCTCAACTTTAAGTGGGATGTGACCTGGTAAGAGCCACTAACGAGAACAGAATGGAGGTGCTTTTACTACGTAAATATTTTTCTACCATATGATCCAGCAGGCCCACTCCTGGGCCTATAACCTAAGAAGACAGAATTGGAAAGACACAGGGAGGCGAATGTGCATTGCCGCAGCATTACAATTGCCAAGTCATGGAAGCAACCAAAAAGTCCATCAACATATGAGTGGACAAAGAAAACTGGTACATGTACAGACGGAGTATTGGACAAGGAAAAAAAGGACACGATGTCATTTGCAGCACTGTAGATGAGTCTAGAGGCAATCACACAACGTGTAGTATGTCAGAAAGAGAAAGACACATATCGTATGATATCACTTTTAGGTATTACCTATAAATGGATACCAGTGAAGATATTTCCACAGAGAAGGGCAACCACTGATTCATTCAACAAACTTATGGTTCACCAATGGAAATTTGTGAGGATTGGATACATTAGGATATTGGGGTTAACAGACATATACAATCACAGGTGAAATATATCATCACCAAAGACCTACGGAATACCAAGAGAAGACTACTCAACATCCTGTCATAACGTACATGGGAAAAGGATTCCAGGAAGAATAGACATATGTTTATGTGTAAAAGAACCACATCTTGCACACCTAGAACAAGCCAAACTTTGTAATCAAACTTGCTGTGATAAAAATAAAAATTAAATTAAATAAACGAACAAGAAGTAGTGAGACATATACTTAAGGGGCTTTTCCCTGGCACACGCCATTCTAAATTACAACCTAGAACACAACTTCCATTGAGGCTCTGTTGCCCTAGTAACCAGATTTGGTAAAGTAGAACAGCTGCCACCTTGTGGGCGTTTCACACGACAGCAGCTTTAATCCCAGCGTTAATGGTCAGTTGATATTCAAAATAATTGCAGGCCTGTAAATCACACCTGCACTGAAAACAAATCCTGGGGTCGTATATCGACCAAAAAAATTCAAAGGCATCCATATTTCAAACCGACAGTTTCAAGAGGCATAATTTATGCACATTTGTCTTCTGTTTCTTTTTCTTTCTTTCTTTTTTCTTTTTTTTCAGCTTTCAAACTACTATTTATTTAATCATGTGTTCATTCTACAGATAATTTTTAAAGTGTCTACTATGTACTAATTGCAAGTTAGGTCCCAGGATTACAGCAGTGAGTTAAACAGATAAAATCCCCGGACCTTATGGAACTTAAAGCCTAGTGGGTGACTCGGTCAATAATCCACTTCATAGATAACTACGTAGTTATAATACAGGGTACAGTGAGAGGGCTAACAAAGGGCTCTAATTTAGGCTGGAGTTCAGAGAGGTTCCCCATGAAGAAATGATAGTTTACTTCTCAGGTACTTAATAAACAAAAGTGGTAAAATTAAATGGAAGTGTTTAAATGAACAGAGTTAGGTACCACTTTTAATTACATACATACATATACACACACATAAAATAGATCCCAACTTTCTAAATAAATTATAAGTAAATTGAACGCAAAATTTGTTAATAATGATAAAGTAGTACATATTCCAGAAATAAAGTCATGATGAGTAGCAAAAAAATCTAGGTACTGTTAATGTTATCACATTAATACATGTTTTAATGGTGATTTCAATGGCTATAGAAAAGGCATCTATGAAAAAAAACTGCTTAGTAAATTAGTAAAATAAGGAAATTCCTTAACCTAACGAGAGAAGGATTTTTTAAAGATCCTTTAGCAAATATATTTAATGATAAAACTTTAAAGTTAAAGTTTGGAGACCACAACTATTGCACATTGTTCTATAAGTCCTAGTCAATAGAATAAGAAAAGAATAAGCAGTGTAAGAATTAGAGAATGTGTCAGATAGACTGCACATCAGTCAATCTGTTGTGGTTTGGAAATTTAAAATGTTAACCACATTGCCCACTTCTGAAAGGAAGAGAAAGTTTGTCATTATTTGCAAATGATATGATAATCTTATCAAAATCAAGGCAAGGAATGGAAAAACTATGAATAAGATAATTCAGCAGAAATTTCCGGTAAGATAAAAAGTCAGCATAACAACTCAAAAGTATTTCTTTTACCAATTTTTTTTATACCAAGTCATTCTGAAGAGCAGCAAATATAATAAATACTTTTTTTTTTTGCGGTACACGGGCCTCTCACTGTTGTGGCCTCTCCCGCCACGGAGCACAGGCTCCTGATGCGCAGGCACAGTGGCCATGGCTCATGGGCCCAGACGCTCCACGGCATGTGGGATCTTCCTGGACCGGGGCATGAACCCGCGTCCCCTGCATCAGCAGGCGGACTCTCAACCACGGCGCCACCAGGGAAGCCCACAAATATTATAACATGTCAAGAAATTAATTTTTTCAATGTTAGATTTTTATAGAGAAATTCTGAAATTTTGTGAAGGGCATAATAAGAAAATCTGAATAAATAAAGATTATTTTCAAGGAAGAAAGGGCACATTTTAATAAAAATATCTCCTTACGTTAAGCTACATATTTAATAAGTTCCAATAAAATTACAAAATGAATTCTTCAGCAAATTTGATAATCTGAATCCAAAGTTCATGTAAGTCAAAATACATGAATAGCTAAGGCAATTTTTTTTATCTCCCTGAAGGACCTTCTCTCTTATTTATTTTTTTTATTTATTTTTATTTTTTTATTTTTTATTTTTATTTTTTTTAATTTTTTGCTTTATAACAAATTTAATCAGTTATACATATACATGTTTCCATATCCCCTCCCTTTTGCGTCTCCCTCCCACTCTTTCTTTTTTCTTAAAACAACGGGAATGGAAAAAGGCTGAACATCAGGAATCAATAAAGCCATGCAAATCCAGTGTACACAAACGTTCACCTGACAGCCGTCAGAATGATCATCAGCAAAAAAAGTCTACAAAAAATAAATGCTGAAGGGGTTTTAGAGAACTGCGTACCCTTTAGCTGCTGGTGGGTTGCAACCTGGTAAGAGCCAGTCGTGAGAACAGAATGGAGGTGCGTTTAAGGGTAAAAATGGAGCTACCATGTGATCTGGTAGGCCCACTCATGGGCCTATCACCTGAGTAGACCAGAATCAAAAACACACAGGCTGGCAATCCTGCACTGCAGCAAGGTGTACCATAGCCAAACCTGGAAGAAACCAAAATGTGCATCAACAGAAAAATGCACCAAGAAGAAGTCGTCCATGTACACAATGGAATGTTAGCCATGAAAAAGCATGGAACAGTGCCGTTGGCACCACCATAGAAGGACCTAGCGATAATCACCACACTGGAAGTAAGAAAGAAACCGTAAGACAGACATCCTATGACATCACTTATAGGTGTTACCTAAGAATTGATACCCATGTAATAATTTCCAAGAGAAGGACACGCATAGATTCAGAAAACCAAATTATGTTTAACCAAATGGAAAGGTGTAAGGAATGTATGAATTAGGATATGGGGGTTAACAGACATATACTAATACATAGGAAATATATAATCACAAAATACCTAAGGAATACAAAGAGAGGTCTACTCAACACTCTATAATAACATACACGGGAATGGATCCAAAGAGGAATATAGACAGATACATTGATAGGATGAACCAGAAACTGTACACCTAGGAGAATCTACATTTTGATCAAATTTCCTCTGATAATTAAATTTAAAAAGAAAACAACAATTTAGGAGATATAAGCTCTTGGGGGTTTGCACTGGCACATTGCACTCTAATTCACAGCTTACTACCACGATTGCCACGAAAGCTCTGTGGCCCCAAATCCCAGAGTTGGAAATGTAGAAATGCTGCCGCCTTGTGGCCGTTTCCCACAAGAGCGGCTTTGAACCCACAGCTAATGGTCACTTAACATTCACAAGGATTCAGGGCTGTAAAGGACACCTGCCCTAAAAAATTGTGCGGAGGTAGGGAATGGCCAAAAAAATTCAAAAGTGTTAAATTTTTCAAGGAGATTGGATGGAGGGGTAAGTTTTACTCACTCATTTTCAAAAAAGAGGAAAATGGATAAAAGCTCAACATCAGTAATTATTAGACTCATGCAAATCTAACCTCCAAAATGATTCCAACTCACACATGTCAACTACCATCAGCTGCAAGTCTACAAACATTAAATGCTGAAGGTGTTTTAGAGAACTGTGTACCCTCTAGCTGCTGGTGAGATGTAAAGTGGTGACAGCCAATAATAAGAGTAGAAAGGAGCTGAGTTTAAAAGTAAAAATTGAGCCACCATTCCGTTCAGCAGGCCCACCGCTGAGACTCTCACCTGACAAGTCCAGAGTCGAGAAGGCACAGGCTTCAACAGCTGCACTGCAGGAATTTTCACAATAGCCAAGACACGGAAGCAACCAAAATGTCCATCACCATATCAGTTGAAAAAGAAGAAGTGGTCCATGTACACAATGGAATATTAGCCATGGAAAACAATGAAACACTGCTCTTTCAGGCACCATAGTTGAGCCTAGAGATAATCACAGAACATGAGGTAAGTCGGAAAGCAAAAGACATATCCTATGATATCACTTACAGGCATTATCTAACAACTGACACAAATGAACATATTTGCACAGAGAAAGACACTCACACACTTAGAAAACAAACTAGGCTTATCTAAAAGGAAAGGTGGGGGGAATGGAAAAATTAAGATTAGGGTTACCATACGTGTACAAATACCTATTAAATACACATAACAAAAAGACCGACCATATAGCAAGGGAGGTCTATGGAACACTCTGCAATAATTGACATGGGAAGGGGATCTGTGCATGAATATATATATATATATATATATATATATATATATATATATATATATATATATGTTAGGCACAAATGAACCAGATTGTGTACACCTAGGACAAACAATATTCTAATCATTGCCCC
Source organism: Mesoplodon mirus (assembly GCF_964341445.2). Lineage (NCBI taxonomy): Eukaryota > Metazoa > Chordata > Mammalia > Artiodactyla > Ziphiidae > Mesoplodon > Mesoplodon mirus. The sequence continues at coordinate 146,291,140 of NC_138981.1, forward strand.
TATTAAAAAAACTAAAACAACAAACAAGAAATAATGTAACATAAACTTATGGGGTTTTCTCCTGGCACATTCCATTTTAATTTACAACCTAGGAACAGGGATTCCAGAACGGCTCTGCTGCCCTAGTAACGAGATTTGTGAATGGAGAAATGCTGCCGCCTAGTGGCTGCTTACCACAACAGCAGCTTTAAACCCAGTGCTAATGGTCACTAAATATTCACACTCATTACAGGCCTGTGAATGACACCTGCCCTCAAAAACAATCCTGGGAGCGAATATTGACCAAAACATTCAATTTTGAGGGCAACCTTTCAAGAAGACAATTTCAAGAGGTTAATTGTATTCTACGTTTTTTTCATTTGTTCATTAACAGAAATTTTAAAAGGTGTGGAAAAATGAACCTTAGAAAGAATTAAGGACATGCAAATCCAAATTACAAAAATCCTATCAGCTCACAACAGTCAGAATGACCATCAGCAAAAATTCTGCAAACAATAAATGCTGAAGGGGTTGTGGAAAAATGCCTAGGCTTGGTTCAACGTGGGACATGCTAAGAGCCAGTAAGGAAAACACAAAGGAGGTGCATTGAAAAGGTAAGTACTGAGCTACCATTCAATCAAGCATGCCCACTGCTGGCCCTATCGCCTGAGAGGATGAGAATCAAAAAGACACAAGCTGGACTTCACTGGTGGCGCAGTGGTTGAGAGTCCGCCGCCGAAGCAGGGGACACGGGTTTATGCCCCGGTTCGGGAAAATCACACATGCCGTGGAGCGGCTGGTCCCGTGAGCTATGGCTGCTGGGCCTGTGCGTCCAGAGCCTGTGCTCTGCAATCAGAGTGGCCATGGCAGTGAGTGGCCTACGTACTGCAAAACAAGAAAAAAACAGCCTGGCAATCCTGCCCTCCAGCAATATTTATCATAGCCAAAACTTGGAAGCTACGAAAATGTCCATCAACAGAGGAATGCACAAAGAAGAAGTGGTCCATGTACACAATGGAATATGACTCCAATAAAAAAATATAAACTCAATCTAGAAAACAAACAAAAGTAAAAAAAAAAACACATCACCTTTGGGGGTTTATCCAGGCACATTCCACTCTAATTTATAACCGAGAAATACCACTGCAAGGTAGTCTGTTTCCCTAGTTAAAAGCTTGTGAAAAGCAGAAATGCTGCCACCCTCTGGCAGTGACCTGCAACAGCAGCTTTAAAAACTGTGCTAAGGGTCACTTCATATGCACCAGTACTGGAGGGCTGTAAATGAAACCTGCCCTCAGAATGTCATTAGGGAGGTAATGGCCAAAATATTTCTAAATGTCACACATACTTCACGAAAACAATTGGAAGAGGTAAGCTCTACTCACAGTTTGAAGAAAAAAAGGACATGCCAGAAAGCTCAATTTCAATGGATTATGAGACGAATGCAAATCCAACCACAAACATATAGCAGCTCACACTTGTCAGAATAAACTTCAGCAAAAACAAAAACTACAAACAATAAATGCTGAAGGTGTTGTGCAGAAGTGCATACCCTCAACTTTAAGTGGGATGTGACCTGGTAAGAGCCACTAACGAGAACAGAATGGAGGTGCTTTTACTACGTAAATATTTTTCTACCATATGATCCAGCAGGCCCACTCCTGGGCCTATAACCTAAGAAGACAGAATTGGAAAGACACAGGGAGGCGAATGTGCATTGCCGCAGCATTACAATTGCCAAGTCATGGAAGCAACCAAAAAGTCCATCAACATATGAGTGGACAAAGAAAACTGGTACATGTACACACGGAGTATTGGACAAGGAAAAAAAGGACACGATGTCATTTGCAGCACTGTAGATGAGTCTAGAGGCAATCACACAACGTGTAGTATGTCAGAAAGAGAAAGACACATATCGTATGATATCACTTTTAGGTATTACCTATAAATGGATACCAGTGAAGATATTTCCACAGAGAAGGGCAACCACTGATTCATTCAACAAACTTATGGTTCACCAATGGAAATTTGTGAGGATTGGATACATTAGGATATTGGGGTTAACAGACATATACAAACACAGGTGAAATATATCATCACCAAAGACCTACGGAATACCAAGAGAAGACTACTCAACATCCTGTCATAACGTACATGGGAAAAGGATTCCAGGAAGAATAGACATATGTTTATGTGTAAAAGAACCACATCTTGCACACCTAGAACAAGCCAAACTTTGTAATCAAACTTGCTGTGATAAAAATAAAAATTAAATTAAATAAACGAACAAGAAGTAGTGAGACATATACTTAAGGGGCTTTTCCCTGGCACACGCCATTCTAAATTACAACCTAGAACACAACTTCCATTGAGGCTCTGTTGCCCTAGTAACCAGATTTGGTAAAGTAGAACAGCTGCCACCTTGTGGGCGTTTCACACGACAGCAGCTTTAATCCCAGCGTTAATGGTCAGTTGATATTCAAAATAATTGCAGGCCTGTAAATCACACCTGCACTGAAAACAAATCCTGGGGTCGTATATCGACCAAAAAAATTCAAAGGCATCCATATTTCAAACCGACAGTTTCAAGAGGCATAATTTATGCACATTTGTCTTCTGTTTCTTTTTCTTTCTTTCTTTTTTCTTTTTTTTTCAGCTTGCAAACTACTATTTATTTAATCATGTGTTCATTCCACAGATAATTTTTAAAGTGTCTACTATGTACTAATTGCAAGTTAGGTCCCAGGATTACAGCAGTGAGTTAAACAGATAAAATCCCCGGACCTTATGGAACTTAAAGCCTAGTGGGTGACTCGGTCAATAATCCACTTCATAGATAACTACGTAGTTATAATACAGGGTACAGTGAGAGGGCTAACAAAGGGCTCTAATTTAGGCTGGAGTTCAGAGAGGTTCCCCATGAAGAAATGATAGTTTACTTCTCAGGTACTTAATAAACAAAAGTGGTAAAATTAAATGGAAGTGTTTAAATGAACAGAGTTAGGTACCACTTTTAATTACATACATACATATACACACACATAAAATAGATCCCAACTTTCTAAATAAATTATAAGTAAATTGAACGCAAAATTTGTTAATAATGATAAAGTAGTACATATTCCAGAAATAAAGTCATGATGAGTAGCAAAAAAATCTAGGTACTGTTAATGTTATCACATTAATACATGTTTTAATGGTGATTTCAATGGCTATAGAAAAGGCATCTATGAAAAAAAACTGCTTAGTAAATTAGTAAAATAAGGAAATTCCTTAACCTAACGAGAGAAGGATTTTTTAAAGATCCTTTAGCAAATATATTTAATGATAAAACTTTAAAGTTAAAGTTTGGAGACCACAACTATTGCACATTGTTCTATAAGTCCTAGTCAATAGAATAAGAAAAGAATAAGCAGTGTAAGAATTAGAGAATGTGTCAGATAGACTGCACATCAGTCAATCTGTTGTGGTTTGGAAATTTAAAATGTTAACCACATTGCCCACTTCTGAAAGGAAGAGAAAGTTTGTCATTATTTGCAAATGATATGATAATCTTATCAAAATCAAGGCAAGGAATGGAAAAACTATGAATAAGATAATTCAGCAGAAATTTCCGGTAAGATAAAAAGTCAGCATAACAACTCAAAAGTATTTCTTTTACCAATTTTTTTTATACCAAGTCATTCTCAAGAGCAGCAAATATAATAAATACTTTTTTTTTTTTTTGCGGTACACGGGCCTCTCACTGTTGTGGCCTCTCCCTCCGCGGAGCACAGGCTCCTGATGCGCAGGCACAGTGGCCATGGCTCATGGGCCCAGACGCTCCACGGCATGTGGGATCTTCCTGGACCGGGGCATGAACCCGCGTCCCCCGCATCAGCAGGCGGACTCTCAACCACGGCGCCACCAGGGAAGCCCACAAATATTATAACATGTCAAGAAATTAATTTTTTCAATGTTAGATTTTTATAGAGAAATTCTGAAATTTTGTGAAGGGCATAATAAGAAAATCTGAATAAATAAAGATTATTTTCAAGGAAGAAAGGGCACATTTTAATAAAAATATCTCCTTACGTTAAGCTACATATTTAATAAGTTCCAATAAAATTACAAAATGAATTCTTCAGCAAATTTGATAATCTGAATCCAAAGTTCATGTAAGTCAAAATACATGAATAGCTAAGGCAATTTTTTTTATCTCCCTGAAGGACCTTCTCTCTTATTTCTTTTTTTTATTTTTTTTTATTTTTTATTTTTTATTTTTATTTTTTTTAATTTTTTGCTTTATAACAAATTTAATCAGTTATACATATACATGTTTCCATATCCCCTCCCTTTTGCGTCTCCCTCCCACTCTTTCTTTTTTCTTAAAACAACGGGAATGGAAAAAGGCTGAACATCAGGAATCAATAAAGCCATGCAAATCCAGTGTACACAAACGTTCACCTGACAGCCGTCAGAATGATCATCAGCAAAAAAAGTCTACAAAAAATAAATGCTGAAGGGGTTTTAGAGAACTGCGTACCCTTTAGCTGCTGGTGGGTTGCAACCTGGTAAGAGCCAGTCGTGACAACAGAATGGAGGTGCGTTTAAGGGTAAAAATGGAGCTACCATGTGATCTGGTAGGCCCACTCATGGGCCTATCACCTGAGTAGACCAGAATCAGAAACACACAGGCTGGCAATCCTGCACTGCAGCAAGGTGTACCATAGCCAAACCTGGAAGAAACCAAAATGTGCATCAACAGAAAAATGCACCAAGAAGAAGTCGTCCATGTACACAATGGAATCTTAGCCATGAAAAAGCATGGAACAGTGCCGTTGGCACCACCATAGAAGGACCTAGCGATAATCACCACACTGGAAGTAAGAAAGAAACCGTAAGACAGACATCCTATGACATCACTTATAGGTGTTACCTAAGAATTGATACCCATGAAATAATTTCCAAGAGAAGGACACGCATAGATTCAGAAAACCAAATTATGTTTAACCAAATGGAAAGGTGTAAGGAATGTATGAATTAGGATATGGGGGTTAACAGACATATACTAATACATAGGAAATATATAATCACAAAATACCTAAGGAATACAAAGAGAGGTCTACTCAACACTCTATAATAACATACACAGGAATGGATCCAAAGAGGAATATAGACAGATACATTGATAGGATGAACCAGAAACTGTACACCTAGGAGAATCTACATTTTGATCAAATTTCCTCTGATAATTAAATTTAAAAAGCAAACAACAATTTAGGAGATATAAGCTCTTGGGGGTTTGCACTGGCACATTGCACTCTAATTCGCAGCTTACTACCATGATTGCCACGAAAGCTCTGTGGCCCCAAATCCCAGAGTTGGAAATGTAGAAATGCTGCCGCCTTGTGGCCGTTTCCCACAAGAGCGGCTTTGAACCCACAGCTAATGGTCACTTAACATTCACAAGGATTCAGGGCTGTAAAGGACACCTGCCCTAAAAAATTGTGCGGAGGTAGGGAATGGCCAAAAAAATTCAAAAGTGTTAAATTTTTCAAGGAGATTGGATGGAGGGGTAAGTTTTACTCACTCATTTTCAAAAAAGAGGAAAATGGATAAAAGCTCAACATCAGTAATTATTAGACTCATGCAAATCTAACCTCCAAAATGATTCCAACTCACACATGTCAACTACCATCAGCTGCAAGTCTACAAACATTAAATGCTGAAGGTGTTTTAGAGAACTGTGTACCCTCTAGCTGCTGGTGAGATGTAAAGTGGTGACAGCCAATAATAAGAATAGAAAGGAGCTGCGTTTAAAAGTAAAAATTGAGCCACCATTCCGTTCAGCAGGCCCACCGCTGAGACTCTCACCTGACAAGTCCAGAGTCGAGAAGGCACAGGCTTCAACAGCTGCACTGCAGGAATTTTCACAATAGCCAAGACACGGAAGCAACCAAAATGTCCATCACCATATCAGTTGAAAAAGAAGAAGTGGTCCATGTACACAATGGAATATTAGCCATGGAAAACAATGAAACACTGCTCTTTCAGGCACCATAGTTGAGCCTAGAGATAATCACAGAACATGAGGTAAGTCGGAAAGCAAAAGACATATCCTATGATATCACTTACAGGCATTATCTAACAACTGACACAAATGAACATATTTGCACAGAGAAAGACACTCACACACTTAGAAAACAAACTAGGCTTATCTAAAAGGAAAGGTGGGGGGAATGGAAAAATTAAGATTAGGGTTACCATACGTGTACAAATACCTATTAAATACACATAACAAAAAGACCGACCATATAGCAAGGGAGGTCTATGGAACACTCTGCAATAATTGACATGGGAAGGGGATCTGTGCATGAACATATATATATATATATATATATATATATATATATATATATATATATATATATGTTAGGCACAAATGAACCAGATTGTGTACACCTAGGACAAACAATATTCTAATCATTGCCCCTATTAAAAAAACTAAAACAACAAACAAGAAATAATGTAACATAAACTTATGGGGTTTTCTCCTGGCACATTCCATTTTAATTTACAACCTAGGAACAGGGATTCCAGAAGGGCTCTGCTGCCCTAGTAACGAGATTTGTGAATGGAGAAATGCTGCCGCCTAGTGGCTGCTTACCACAACAGCAGCTTTAAACCCAGTGCTAATGGTCACTAAATATTCACACTCATTACAGGCCTGTGAATGACACCTGCCCTCAAAAACAATCCTGGGAGCGAATATTGACCAAAACATTCAATTTTGAGGGCAACCTTTCAAGAAGACAATTTCAAGAGGTTAATTGTATTCTACGTTTTTTTCATTTGTTCATTAACAGAAATTTTAAAAGGTGTGGAAAAATGAAACTTAGAAAGAATTAAGCACATGCAAATCCAAATTACAAAAATCCTATCAGCTCACAACAGTCAGAATGACCATCAGCAAAAATTCTGCAAACAATAAATGCTGAAGGGGTTGTGGAAAAATGCCTAGGCTTGGTTCAACGTGGGACATGCTAAGAGCCAGTAAGGAAAACACAAAGGAGGTGCATTGAAAAGGTAAGTACTGAGCTACCATTCAATCAAGCATGCCCACTGCTGGCCCTATCGCCTGAGAGGATGAGAATCAAAAAGACACAGGCTGGACTTCACAGGTGGCGCAGTGGTTGAGAGTCCGCCGCCGAAGCAGGGGACACGGGTTTATGCCCCGGTTCGGGAAAATCACACATGCCGTGGAGCGGCTGGTCCCGTGAGCTATGGCTGCTGGGCCTGTGCGTCCAGAGCCTGTGCTCTGCAATCGGAGTGGCCATGGCAGTGAGTGGCCTACGTACTGCAAAACAAGAAAAAAACAGCCTGGCAATCCTGCCCTCCAGCAATATTTATCATAGCCAAAACTTGGAAGCTACGAAAATGTCCATCAACAGAGGAATGCACAAAGAAGAAGTGGTCCATGTACACAATGGAATATGACTCCAATAAAAAAAATATAAACTCAATCTAGAAAACAAACAAAAGTAAAAAAAAAAAAACACATCAGCTTTTGGGGGTTTATCCAGGCACATTCCACTCTAATTTATAACCGAGAAATACCACTGCAAGGTAGTCTGTTTCCCTAGTTAAAAGCTTGTGAAAAGCAGAAATGCTGCCACCCTCTGGCCGTGACCTGCAACAGCAGCTTTAAAAACTGTGCTAAGGGTCACTTCATATGCACCAGTACTGGAGGGCTGTAAATGAAACCTGCCCTCAGAATGTCATTAGGGAGGTAATGGCCAAAATATTTCTAAATGTCACACATACTTCACGAAAACAATTGGAAGAGGTAAGCTCTACTCACAGTTTGAAGAAAAAAAGGACATGCCAGAAAGCTCAATTTCAATGGATTATGAGACGAATGCAAATCCAACCACAAACATATAGCAGCTCACACTTGTCAGAATAAACTTCAGCAAAAAAAAACACTACAAACAATAAATGCTGAAGGTGTTGTGCAGAAGTGCATACCCTCAACTTTAAGTGGGATGTGACCTGGTAAGAGCCACTAACGAGAACAGAATGGAGGTGCTTTTACTACGTAAATATTTTTCTACCATATGATCCAGCAGGCCCACTCCTGGGCCTATAACCTAAGAAGACAGAATTGGAAAGACACAGGGAGGCGAATGTGCATTGCCGCAGCATTACAATTGCCAAGTCATGGAAGCAACCAAAAAGTCCATCAACATATGAGTGGACAAAGAAAACTGGTACATGTACAGACGGAGTATTGGACAAGGAAAAAAAGGACACGATGTCATTTGCAGCACTGTAGATGAGTCTAGAGGCAATCACACAACGTGTAGTATGTCAGAAAGAGAAAGACACATATCGTATGATATCACTTTTAGGTATTACCTATAAATGGATACCAGTGAAGATATTTCCACAGAGAAGGGCAACCACTGATTCATTCAACAAACTTATGGTTCACCAATGGAAATTTGTGAGGATTGGATACATTAGGATATTGGGGTTAACAGACATATACAAACACAGGTGAAATATATCATCACCAAAGACCTACGGAATACCAAGAGAAGACTACTCAACATCCTGTCATAACGTACATGGGAAAAGGATTCCAGGAAGAATAGACATATGTTTATGTGTAAAAGAACCACATCTTGCACACCTAGAACAAGCCAAACTTTGTAATCAAACTTGCTGTGATAAAAATAAAAATTAAATTAAATAAACGAACAAGAAGTAGTGAGACATATACTTAAGGGGCTTTTCCCTGGCACACGCCATTCTAAATTACAACCTAGAACACAACTTCCATTGAGGCTCTGTTGCCCTAGTAACCAGATTTGGTAAAGTAGAACAGCTGCCACCTTGTGGGCGTTTCACACGACAGCAGCTTTAATCCCAGCGTTAATGGTCAGTTGATATTCAAAATAATTGCAGGCCTGTAAATCACACCTGCACTGAAAACAAATCCTGGGGTCGTATATCGACCAAAAAAATTCAAAGGCATCCATATTTCAAACCGACAGTTTCAAGAGGCATAATTTATGCACATTTGTCTTCTGTTTCTTTTTCTTTCTTTCTTTTTTCTTTTTTTTCAGCTTTCAAACTACTATTTATTTAATCATGTGTTCATTCTACAGATAATTTTTAAAGTGTCTACTATGTACTAATTGCAAGTTAGGTCCCAGGATTACAGCAGTGAGTTAAACAGATAAAATCCCCGGACCTTATGGAACTTAAAGCCTAGTGGGTGACTCGGTCAATAATCCACTTCATAGATAACTACGTAGTTATAATACAGGGTACAGTGAGAGGGCTAACAAAGGGCTCTAATTTAGGCTGGAGTTCAGAGAGGTTCCCCATGAAGAAATGATAGTTTACTTCTCAGGTACTTAATAAACAAAAGTGGTAAAATTAAATGGAAGTGTTTAAATGAACAGAGTTAGGTACCACTTTTAATTACATACATACATATACACACACATAAAATAGATCCCAACTTTCTAAATAAATTATAAGTAAATTGAACGCAAAATTTGTTAATAATGATAAAGTAGTACATATTCCAGAAATAAAGTCATGATGAGTAGCAAAAAAATCTAGGTACTGTTAATGTTATCACATTAATACATGTTTTAATGGTGATTTCAATGGCTATAGAAAAGGCATCTATGAAAAAAAACTGCTTAGTAAATTAGTAAAATAAGGAAATTCCTTAACCTAACGAGAGAAGGATTTTTTAAAGATCCTTTAGCAAATATATTTAATGATAAAACTTTAAAGTTAAAGTTTGGAGACCACAACTATTGCACATTGTTCTATAAGTCCTAGTCAATAGAATAAGAAAAGAATAAGCAGTGTAAGAATTAGAGAATGTGTCAGATAGACTGCACATCAGTCAATCTGTTGTGGTTTGGAAATTTAAAATGTTAACCACATTGCCCACTTCTGAAAGGAAGAGAAAGTTTGTCATTATTTGCAAATGATATGATAATCTTATCAAAATCAAGGCAAGGAATGGAAAAACTATGAATAAGATAATTCAGCAGAAATTTCCGGTAAGATAAAAAGTCAGCATAACAACTCAAAAGTATTTCTTTTACCAATTTTTTTTATACCAAGTCATTCTCAAGAGCAGCAAATATAATAAATACTTTTTTTTTTTGCGGTACACGGGCATCTCACTGTTGTGGCCTCTCCCTCCGCGGAGCACAGGCTCCTGATGCGCAGGCACAGTGGCCATGGCTCATGGGCCCAGACGCTCCACGGCATGTGGGATCTTCCTGGACCGGGGCATGAACCCGCGTCCCCTGCATCAGCAGGCGGACTCTCAACCACGGCGCCACCAGGGAAGCCCACAAATATTATAACATGTCAAGAAATTAATTTTTTCAATGTTAGATTTTTATAGAGAAATTCTGAAATTTTGTGAAGGGCATAATAAGAAAATCTGAATAAATAAAGATTATTTTCAAGGAAGAAAGGGCACATTTTAATAAAAATATCTCCTTACGTTAAGCTACATATTTAATAAGTTCCAATAAAATTACAAAATGAATTCTTCAGCAAATTTGATAATCTGAATCCAAAGTTCATGTAAGTCAAAATACATGAATAGCTAAGGCAATTTTTTTTATCTCCCTGAAGGACCTTCTCTCTTATTTCTTTTTTTTATTTTTTTATTTTTTATTTTTTATTTTTATTTTTTTTAATTTTTTGCTTTATAACAAATTTAATCAGTTATACATATACATGTTTCCATATCCCCTCCCTTTTGCGTCTCCCTCCCACTCTTTCTTTTTTCTTAAAACAACGGGAATGGAAAAAGGCTGAACATCAGGAATCAATAAAGCCATGCAAATCCAGTGTACACAAACGTTCACCTGACAGCCGTCAGAATGATCATCAGCAAAAAAAGTCTACAAAAAATAAATGCTGAAGGGGTTTTAGAGAACTGCGTACCCTTTAGCTGCTGGTGGGTTGCAACCTGGTAAGAGCCAGTCGTGACAACAGAATGGAGGTGCGTTTAAGGGTAAAAATGGAGCTACCATGTGATCTGGTAGGCCCACTCATGGGCCTATCACCTGAGTAGACCAGAATCAAAAACACACAGGCTGGCAATCCTGCACTGCAGCAAGGTGTACCATAGCCAAACCTGGAAGAAACCAAAATGTGCATCAACAGAAAAATGCACCAAGAAGAAGTCGTCCATGTACACAATGGAATCTTAGCCATGAAAAAGCATGGAACAGTGCCGTTGGCAGCACCATAGAAGGACCTAGCGATAATCACCACACTGGAAGTAAGAAAGAAACCGTAAGACAGACATCCTATGACATCACTTATAGGTGTTACCTAAGAATTGATACCCATGAAATAATTTCCAAGAGAAGGACACGCATAGATTCAGAAAACCAAATTATGTTTAACCAAATGGAAAGGTGTAAGGAATGTATGAATTAGGATATGGGGGTTAACAGACATATACTAATACATAGGAAATATATAATCACAAAATACCTAAGGAATACAAAGAGAGGTCTACTCAACACTCTATAATAACATACACAGGAATGGATCCAAAGAGGAATATAGACAGATACATTGATAGGATGAACCAGAAACTGTACACCTAGGAGAATCTACATTTTGATCAAATTTCCTCTGATAATTAAATTTAAAAAGAAAACAACAATTTAGGAGATATAAGCTCTTGGGGGTTTGCACTGGCACATTGCACTCTAATTCGCAGCTTACTACCACGATTGCCACGAAAGCTCTGTGGCCCCAAATCCCAGAGTTGGAAATGTAGAAATGCTGCCACCTTGTGGCCGTTTCCCACAAGAGCGGCTTTGAACCCACAGCTAATGGTCACTTAACATTCACAAGGATTCAGGGCTGTAAAGGACACCTGCCCTAAAAAATTGTGCGGAGGTAGGGAATGGCCAAAAAAATTCAAAAGTGTTAAATTTTTCAAGGAGATTGGATGGAGGGGTAAGTTTTACTCACTCATTTTCAAAAAAGAGGAAAATGGATAAAAGCTCAACATCAGTAATTATTAGACTCATGCAAATCTAACCTCCAAAATGATTCCAACTCACACATGTCAACTACCATCAGCTGCAAGTCTACAAACATTAAATGCTGAAGGTGTTTTAGAGAACTGTGTACCCTCTAGCTGCTGGTGAGATGTAAAGTGGTGACAGCCAATAATAAGAATAGAAAGGAGCTGCGTTTAAAAGTAAAAATTGAGCCACCATTCCGTTCAGCAGGCCCACCGCTGAGACTCTCACCTGACAAGTCCAGAGTCGAGAAGGCACAGGCTTCAACAGCTGCACTGCAGGAATTTTCACAATAGCCAAGACACGGAAGCAACCAAAATGTCCATCACCATATCAGTTGAAAAAGAAGAAGTGGTCCATGTACACAATGGAATATTAGCCATGGAAAACAATGAAACACTGCTCTTTCAGGCACCATAGTTGAGCCTAGAGATAATCACAGAACATGAGGTAAGTCGGAAAGCAAAAGACATATCCTATGATATCACTTACAGGCATTATCTAACAACTGACACAAATGAACATATTTGCACAGAGAAAGACACTCACACACTTAGAAAACAAACTAGGCTTATCTAAAAGGAAAGGTGGGGGGAATGGAAAAATTAAGATTAGGGTTACCATACGTGTACAAATACCTATTAAATACACATAACAAAAAGACCGACCATATAGCAAGGGAGGTCTATGGAACACTCTGCAATAATTGACATGGGAAGGGGATCTGTGCATGAACATATATATATATATATATATATATATATATATATATATATATATATATGTTAGGCACAAATGAACCAGATTGTGTACACCTAGGACAAACAATATTCTAATCATTGCCCCTATTAAAAAAACTAAAACAACAAACAAGAAATAATGTAACATAAACTTATGGGGTTTTCTCCTGGCACATTCCATTTTAAGTTACAACCTAGGAACAGGGATTCCAGAAGGGCTCTGCTGCCCTAGTAACGAGATTTGTGAATGGAGAAATGCTGCCGCCTAGTGGCTGCTTACCACAACAGCAGCTTTAAACCCAGTGCTAATGGTCACTAAATATTCACACTCATTACAGGCCTGTGAATGACACCTGCCCTCAAAAACAATCCTGGGAGCGAATATTGACCAAAACATTCAATTTTGAGGGCAACCTTTCAAGAAGACAATTTCAAGAGGTTAATTGTATTCTACGTTTTTTTTCATTTGTTCATTAACAGAAAGTTTAAAAGGTGTGGAAAAATGAACCTTAGAAAGAATTAAGGACATGCAAATCCAAATTACAAAAATCCTATCAGCTCACAACAGCCAGAATGACCATCAGCAAAAATTCTGCAAACAATAAATGCTGAAGGGGTTGTGGAAAAATGCCTAGGCTTGGTTCAACGTGGGACATGCTAAGAGCCAGTAAGGAAAACACAAAGGAGGTGCATTGAAAAGGTAAGTACTGAGCTACCATTCAATCAAGCATGCCCACTGCTGGCCCTATCGCCTGAGAGGATGAGAATCAAAAAGACACAGGCTGGACTTCACAGGTGGCGCAGTGGTTGAGAGTCCGCCGCCGAAGCAGGGGATACGGGTTTATGCCCCGGTTCGGGAAAATCACACATGCCGTGGAGCGGCTGGTCCCGTGAGCTATGGCTGCTGGGCCTGTGCGTCCAGAGCCTGTGCTCTGCAATCGGAGTGGCCATGGCAGTGAGTGGCCTACGTACTGCAAAACAAGAAAAAAACAGCCTGGCAATCCTGCCCTCCAGCAATATTTATCATAGCCAAAACTTGGAAGCTACGAAAATGTCCATCAACAGAGGAATGCACAAAGAAGAAGTGGTCCATGTACACAATGGAATATGACTCCAATAAAAAAATATAAACTCAATCTAGAAAACAAACAAAAGTAAAAAAAAAAACACATCAGCTTTTGGGGGTTTATCCAGGCACATTCCACCCTAATTTATAACCGAGAAATACCACTGCAAGGTAGTCTGTTTCCCTAGTTAAAAGCTTGTGAAAAGCAGAAATGCTGCCACCCTCTGGCAGTGACCTGCAACAGCAGCTTTAAAAACTGTGCTAAGGGTCACTTCATATGCACCAGTACTGGAGGGCTGTAAATGAAACCTGCCCTCAGAATGTCATTAGGGAGGTAATGGCCAAAATATTTCTAAATGTCACACATACTTCACGAAAACAATTGGAAGAGGTAAGCTCTACTCACAGTTTGAAGAAAAAAAGGACATGCCAGAAAGCTCAATTTCAATGGATTATGAGACGAATGCAAATCCAACCACAAACATATAGCAGCTCACACTTGTCAGAATAAACTTCAGCAAAAAAAAAAAACTACAAACAATAAATGCTGAAGGTGTTGTGCAGAAGTGCATACCCTCAACTTTAAGTGGGATGTGACCTGGTAAGAGCCACTAACGAGAACAGAATGGAGGTGCTTTTACTACGTAAATATTTTTCTACCATATGATCCAGCAGGCCCACTCCTGGGCCTATAACCTAAGAAGACAGAATTGGAAAGACACAGGGAGGCGAATGTGCATTGCCGCAGCATTACAATTGCCAAGTCATGGAAGCAACCAAAAAGTCCATCAACATATGAGTGGACAAAGAAAACTGGTACATGTACAGACGGAGTATTGGACAAGGAAAAAAAGGACACGATGTCATTTGCAGCACTGTAGATGAGTCTAGAGGCAATCACACAACGTGTAGTATGTCAGAAAGAGAAAGACACATATCGTATGATATCACTTTTAGGTATTACCTATAAATGGATACCAGTGAAGATATTTCCACAGAGAAGGGCAACCACTGATTCATTCAACAAACTTATGGTTCACCAATGGAAATTTGTGAGGATTGGATACATTAGGATATTGGGGTTAACAGACATATACAAACACAGGTGAAATATATCATCACCAAAGACCTACGGAATACCAAGAGAAGACTACTCAACATCCTGTCATAACGTACATGGGAAAAGGATTCCAGGAAGAATAGACATATGTTTATGTGTAAAAGAACCACATCTTGCACACCTAGAACAAGCCAAACTTTGTAATCAAACTTGCTGTGATAAAAATAAAAATTAAATTAAATAAACGAACAAGAAGTAGTGAGACATATACTTAAGGGGCTTTTCCCTGGCACACGCCATTCTAAATTACAACCTAGAACACAACTTCCATTGAGGCTCTGTTGCCCTAGTAACCAGATTTGGTAAAGTAGAACAGCTGCCACCTTGTGGGCGTTTCACACGACAGCAGCTTTAATCCCAGCGTTAATGGTCAGTTGATATTCAAAATAATTGCAGGCCTGTAAATCACACCTGCACTGAAAACAAATCCTGGGGTCGTATATCGACCAAAAAAATTCAAAGGCATCCATATTTCAAACCGACAGTTTCAAGAGGCATAATTTATGCACATTTGTCTTCTGTTTCTTTTTCTTTCTTTCTTTTTTCTTTTTTTTCAGCTTTCAAACTACTATTTATTTAATCATGTGTTCATTCTACAGATAATTTTTAAAGTGTCTACTATGTACTAATTGCAAGTTAGGTCCCAGGATTACAGCAGTGAGTTAAACAGATAAAATCCCCGGACCTTATGGAACTTAAAGCCTAGTGGGTGACTCGGTCAATAATCCACTTCATAGATAACTACGTAGTTATAATACAGGGTACAGTGAGAGGGCTAACAAAGGGCTCTAATTTAGGCTGGAGTTCAGAGAGGTTCCCCATGAAGAAATGATAGTTTACTTCTCAGGTACTTAATAAACAAAAGTGGTAAAATTAAATGGAAGTGTTTAAATGAACAGAGTTAGGTACCACTTTTAATTACATACATACATATACACACACATAAAATAGATCCCAACTTTCTAAATAAATTATAAGTAAATTGAACGCAAAATTTGTTAATAATGATAAAGTAGTACATATTCCAGAAATAAAGTCATGATGAGTAGCAAAAAAATCTAGGTACTGTTAATGTTATCACATTAATACATGTTTTAATGGTGATTTCAATGGCTATAGAAAAGGCATCTATGAAAAAAAACTGCTTAGTAAATTAGTAAAATAAGGAAATTCCTTAACCTAACGAGAGAAGGATTTTTTAAAGATCCTTTAGCAAATATATTTAATGATAAAACTTTAAAGTTAAAGTTTGGAGACCACAACTATTGCACATTGTTCTATAAGTCCTAGTCAATAGAATAAGAAAAGAATAAGCAGTGTAAGAATTAGAGAATGTGTCAGATAGACTGCACATCAGTCAATCTGTTGTGGTTTGGAAATTTAAAATGTTAACCACATTGCCCACTTCTGAAAGGAAGAGAAAGTTTGTCATTATTTGCAAATGATATGATAATCTTATCAAAATCAAGGCAAGGAATGGAAAAACTATGAATAAGATAATTCAGCAGAAATTTCCGGTAAGATAAAAAGTCAGCATAACAACTCAAAAGTATTTCTTTTACCAATTTTTTTTATACCAACTCATTCTCAAGAGCAGCAAATATAATAAATACTTTTTTTTGCGGTACACGGGCCTCTCACTGTTGTGGCCTCTCCCTCCGCGGAGCACAGGCTCCTGATGCGCAGGCACAGTGGCCATGGCTCATGGGCCCAGACGCTCCACGGCATGTGGGATCTTCCTGGACCGGGGCATGAACCCGCGTCCCCTGCATCAGCAGGCGGACTCTCAACCACGGCGCCACCAGGGAAGCCCACAAATATTATAACATGTCAAGAAATTAATTTTTTCAATGTTAGATTTTTATAGAGAAATTCTGAAATTTTGTGAAGGGCATAATAAGAAAATCTGAATAAATAAAGATTATTTTCAAGGAAGAAAGGGCACATTTTAATAAAAATATCTCCTTACGTTAAGCTAAATATTTAATAAGTTCCAATAAAATTACAAAATGAATTCTTCAGCAAATTTGATAATCTGAATCCAAAGTTCATGTAAGTCAAAATACATGAATAGCTAAGGCAATTTTTTTTTATCTCCCTGAAGGACCTTCTCTCTTATTTTTTTTTTAATTTTTTTTAATTTTTTTATTTTTTATTTTTATTTTTTTTAATTTTTTGCTTTATAACAAATTTAATCAGTTATACATATACATGTTTCCATATCCCCTCCCTTTTGCATCTCCCTCCCACTCTTTCTTTTTTCTTAAAACAACGGGAATGGAAAAAGGCTGAACATCAGGAATCAATAAAGCCATGCAAATCCAGTGTACACAAACGTTCACCTGACAGCCGTCAGAATGATCATCAGCAAAAAAAGTCTACAAAAAATAAATGCTGAAGGGGTTTTAGAGAACTGCGTACCCTTTAGCTGCTGGTGGGTTGCAACCTGGTAAGAGCCAGTCGTGAGAACAGAATGGAGGTGCGTTTAAGGGTAAAAATGGAGCTACCATGTGATCTGGTAGGCCCACTCATGGGCCTATCACCTGAGTAGACCAGAATCAAAAACACACAGGCTGGCAATCCTGCACTGCAGCAAGGTGTACCATAGCCAAACCTGGAAGAAACCAAAATGTGCATCAACAGAAAAATGCACCAAGAAGAAGTCGTCCATGTACACAATGGAATCTTAGCCATGAAAAATCATGGAACAGTGCCGTTGGCACCACCATAGAAGGACCTAGCGATAATCACCACACTGGAAGTAAGAAAGAAACCGTAAGACAGACATCCTATGACATCACTTATAGGTGTTACCTAAGAATTGATACCCATGAAATAATTTCCAAGAGAAGGACACGCATAGATTCAGAAAACCAAATTATGTTTAACCAAATGGAAAGGTGTAAGGAATGTATGAATTAGGATATGGGGGTTAACAGACATATACTAATACATAGGAAATATATAATCACAAAATACCTAAGGAATACAAAGAGAGGTCTACTCAACACTCTATAATAACATACACGGGAATGGATCCAAAGAGGAATATAGACAGATACATTGATAGGATGAACCAGAAACTGTACACCTCGGAGAATCTACATTTTGATCAAATTTCCTCTGATAATTAAATTTAAAAAGCAAACAACAATTTAGGAGATATAAGCTCTTGGGGGTTTGCACTGGCACATTGCACTCTAATTCGCAGCTTACTACCACGATTGCCACGAAAGCTCTGTGGCCCAAAATCCCAGAGTTGGAAATGTAGAAATGCTGCCGCCTTGTGGCCGTTTCCCACAAGAGCGGCTTTGAACCCACAGCTAATGGTCACTTAACATTCACAAGGATTCAGGGCTGTAAAGGACACCTGCCCTAAAAAATTGTGCGGAGGTAGGGAATGGCCAAAAAAATTCAAAAGTGTTAAATTTTTCAAGGAGATTGGATGGAGGGGTAAGTTTTACTCACTCATTTTCAAAAAAGAGGAAAATGGATAAAAGCTCAACATCAGTAATTATTAGACTCATGCAAATCTAACCTCCAAAATGATTCCAACTCACACATGTCAACTACCATCAGCTGCAAGTCTACAAACATTAAATGCTGAAGGTGTTTTAGAGAACTGTGTACCCTCTAGCTGCTGGTGAGATGTAAAGTGGTGACAGCCAATAATGAGAATAGAAAGGAGCTGTGTTTAAAAGTAAAAATTGAGCCACCATTCCTTTCAGCAGGTCCACCGCTGAGACTCTCACCTGACAAGTCCAGAGTTGAGAAGGCACAGGCTTCAACAGCTGCACTGCAGGAATTTTCACAATAGCCAAGACACGGAAGCAACCAAAATGTCCATCACCATATCAGTTGAAAAAGAAGAAGTGGTCCATGTACACAATGGAATATTAGCCATGGAAAACAATGAAACACTGCTCTTTCAGGCACCATAGTTGAGCCTAGAGATAATCACAGAACATGAGGTAAGTCGGAAAGCAAAAGACATATCCTATGATATCACTTACAGGCATTATCTAACAACTGACACAAATGAACATATTTGCACAGAGAAAGACACTCACACACTTAGAAAACAAACTAGGCTTATCTAAAAGGAAAGGTGGGGGGAATGGAAAAATTAAGATTAGGGTTACCATACGTGTACAAATACCTATTAAATACACATAACAAAAAGACCGACCATATAGCAAGGGAGGTCTATGGAACACTCTGCAATAATTGACATGGGAAGGGGATCTGTGCATGAATATATATATATATATATATATATATATATATATATATATATATATGTTAGGCACAAATGAACCAGATTGTGTACACCTAGGACAAACAATATTCTAATCATTGCCCCTATTAAAAAAACTAAAACAACAAACAAGAAATAATGTAACATAAACTTATGGGGTTTTCTCCTGGCACATTCCATTTTAATTTACAACCTAGGAACAGGGATTCCAGAACGGCTCTGCTGCTCTAGTAACGAGATTTGTGAATGGAGAAATGCTGCCGCCTAGTTGCTGCTTACCACAACAGCAGCTTTAAACCCAGTGCTAATGGTCACTAAATATTCACACTCATTACAGGCCTGTGAATGACACCTGCCCTCAAAAACAATCCTGGGAGCGAATATTGACCAAAAAATTCAATTTTGAGGGCAACCTTTCAAAAAGACAATTTCAAGAGGTTAATTGTATTCTACGTTTTTTTCATTTGTTCGTTAACAGAAATTTTAAAAGGTGTGGAAAAATGAATCTTAGAATGAATTAAGGACATGGAAGTCCAAATTACAAAAATCCTATCAGCTCACAACAGTCAGAATGATCATCAGCAAAAATTCTGCAAAGAATAAATGCTGAAGGGGTTGTGGAAAAATGCCTAGGCTTGGTTCAACGTGGGACATGCTAAGAGCCAGTAAGGAAAACACAAAGGAGGTGCATTGAAAAGGTAAGTACTGAGCTACCATTCAATCAAGCATACCCACTGCTGGGCCTATCGCCTGAGAGGATGAGAATCAAAAAGACACAGGCTGGACTTCACTGGTGGCGCAGTGGTTCAGAGTCCGCCGCCGAAGCAGTGGACACGGGTTTATGCCCCGGTTCGGGAAAATCACACATGCCGTGGAGCGGCTGGTCCCGTGAGCTATGGCTGCTGGGCCTGTGCGTCCAGAGCCTGTGCTCTGCAATCGGAGTGGCCATGGCAGTGAGTGGCCTACGTACTGCAAAACAAGAAAAAAACAGCCTGGCAATCCTGCCCTCCAGCAATATTTATCACAGCCAAAACTTGGAAGCTACGAAAATGTCCATCAACAGAGGAATGCACAAAGAAGAAGTGGTCCATGTACACAATGGAATATGACTCCAATAAAAAAATATAAACTCAATCTAGAAAACAAACAAAAGTAAAAAAAAAAAACACATCAGCTTTTGGGGGTTTATCCAGGCACATTCCACTCTAATTTATAACCGAGAAATACCACTGCCAGGTAGTCTGTTTCCCTAGTTAAAAGCTTGTGAAAAGCAGAAATGCTGCCACCCTCTGGCCGTGACCTGCAACAGCAGCTTTAAAAACTGTGCTAAGGGTCACTTCATATGCACCAGTACTGGAGGGCTGTAAATGAAACCTGCCCTCAGAATGTCATTAGGGAGGTAATGGCCAAAATATTTCTAAATGTCACACATACTTCACGAAAACAATTGGAAGAGGTAAGCTCAACTCACAGTTTGAAGAAAAAAAGGACATGCCAGAAAGCTCAATTTCAATGGATTATGAGACGCATGCAAATCCAACCACAAACATATAGCAGCTCACACTTGTCAGAATAAACTTCAGCAAAAGAAAAACTACAAACAATAAATGCTGAAGGTGTTGTGCAGAAGTGCATACCCTCAACTTTAAGTGGGATGTGACCTGGTAAGAGCCACTAACGAGAACAGAATGGAGGTGCTTTTACTACGTAAATATTTTTCTACCATATGATCCAGCAGGCCCACTCCTGGGCCTATAACCTAAGAAGACAGAATTGGAAAGACACAGGGAGGCGAATGTGCATTGCCGCAGCATTACAATTGCCAAGTCATGGAAGCAACCAAAAAGTCCATCAACATATGAGTGGACAAAGAAAACTGGTACATGTACAGACGGAGTATTGGACAAGGAAAAAAGGGACACGATGTCATTTGCAGCACTGTAGATGAGTCTAGAGGCAATCACACAACGTGTAGTATGTCAGAAAGAGAAAGACACATATCGTATGATATCACTTTTAGGTATTACCTATAAATGGATACAAGTGAAGATATTTCCACAGAGAAGGGCAACCACTGATTCATTCAACAAACTTATGGTTCACCAATGGAAATTTGTGAGGATTGGATACATTAGGATATTGGGGTTAACAGACATATACAAACACAGGTGAAATATATCATCACCAAAGACCTACGGAATACCAAGAGAAGACTACTCAACATCCTGTCATAACGTACATGGGAAAAGGATTCCAGGAAGAATAGACATATGTTTATGTGTAAAAGAACCACATCTTGCACACCTAGAACAAGCCAAACTTTGTAATCTAACTTGCTGTGATAAAAATAAAAATTAAATTAAATAAACGAACAAGAAGTAGTGAGACATATACTTAAGGGGCTTTTCCCTGGCACACGCCATTCTAAATTACAACCTAGAACACAACTTCCATTGAGGCTCTGTTGCCCTAGTAACCAGATTTGGTAAAGTAGAACAGCTGCCACCTTGTGGGCGTTTCACACGACAGCAGCTTTAATCCCAGCGTTAATGGTCAGTTGATATTCAAAATAATTGCAGGCCTGTAAATCACACCTGCACTGAAAACAAATCCTGGGGTCGTATATCGACCAAAAAAATTCAAAGGCATCCATATTTCAAACCGACAGTTTCAAGAGGCATAATTTATGCACATTTGTCTTCTGTTTCTTTTTCTTTCTTTCTTTTTTCTTTTTTTTCAGCTTTCAAACTACTATTTATTTAATCATGTGTTCATTCCACAGATAATTTTTAAAGTGTCTACTATGTACTAATTGCAAGTTAGGTCCCAGGATTACAGCAGTGAGTTAAACAGATAAAATCCCCGGACCTTATGGAACTTAAAGCCTAGTGGGTGACTCGGTCAATAATCCACTTCATAGATAACTACGTAGTTATAATACAGGGTACAGTGAGAGGGCTAACAAAGGGCTCTAATTTAGGCTGGAGTTCAGAGAGGTTCCCCATGAAGAAATGATAGTTTACTTCTCAGGTACTTAATAAACAAAAGTGGTAAAATTAAATGGAAGTGTTTAAATGAACAGAGTTAGGCACCACTTTTAATTACATACATACATATACACACACATAAAATAGATCCCAACTTTCTAAATAAATTATTAGTAAACTGAACGCAAAATTTGTTAATAATGATAAAGTAGTACATATTCCAGAAATAAAGTCACGATGAGTAGCAAAAAAATCTAGGTACTGTTAATGTTATCACATTAATACATGTTTTAATGGTGATTTCAATGGCTATAGAAAAGGCATCTATGAAAAAAAACTGCTTAGTAAATTAGTAAAATAAGGAAATTCCTTAACCTAACGAGAGAAGGATTTTTTAAAGATCCTTTAGCAAATATATTTAATGATAAAACTTTAAAGTTAAAGTTTGGAGACCACAACTATTGCACATTGTTCTATAAGTCCTAGTCAATAGAATAAGAAAAGAATAAGCAGTGTAAGAATTAGAGAATGTGTCAGATAGACTGCACATCAGTCAATCTGTTGTGGTTTGGAAATTTAAAAAGTTAACCACATTGTCCACTTCTGAAAGGAAGAGAAAGTTTGTCATTATTTGCAAATGATATGATAATCTTATCAAAATCAAGGCAAGGAATGGAAAAACTATGAATAAGATAATTCAGCAGAAATTTCCAGTAAGATAAAAAGTCAGCATAACAACTCAAAAGTATTTCTTTTACCAATTTTTTTATACCAAGTCATTCTCAAGAGCAGCAAATATTATAAATACTTTTTTTTTTTTTTTGCGGTACACGGGCCTCTCACTGTTGTGTCCTCTCCCGCTGCGGAGCACAGGCTCCTGATGCGCAGGCTCAGTGGCCATGGCTCATGGGCCCAGACGCTCCACGGCATGTGGGATCTTCCTGGACCGGGGCATGAACCCGCGTCCCCTGCATCAACAGGCGGACTCTCAACTGCTGCGCCACCAGGGAAGCCCGCAAATATTATAAAATGTCAAGAAATTAATTTTTTCAATATTAGATTTTTATAGAGAAATTCTGAAACTTTGTGAAGGGCATAATAAGAAAATCTGAATAAATAAAGATTATTTTCAAGGAAGAACGTGCACATTTTAATAAAAATATCTCCTTACGTTAAGCTACATATTTAATAAGTCCCAATAAAATTACAAAATGATTTCTTCAGCAAATTTGATAACCTGAATCCAAAGTTCATGTAAGTCAAAATACATGAATAGCAAAGGCAATTTTTTTTACCTCCCTGAAGGACCTTCTCTCTTATTTCTTTTTTTTTTATTTTTTTAATTTTTTTTTTATATTTTATTTTTATTTTTTTTAATTTTTTGCTTTATAACAAATTTAATCAGTTATACATATACATGTTTCCATATCCCCTCCCTTTTGCGTCTCCCTCCCACTCTTTCTTTTTTCTTAAAACAACGGGAATGGAAAAAGGCTGAACATCAGGAATCAATAAAGCCATGCAAATCCAGTGTACACAAACGTTCACCTGACAGCCGTCAGAATGATCATCAGCAAAAAAAGTCTACAAAAAATAAATGCTGAAGGGGTTTTAGAGAACTGCGTACCCTTTAGCTGCTGGTGGGTTGCAACCTGGTAAGAGCCAGTCGTGAGAACAGAATGGAGGTGCGTTTAAGGGTAAAAATGGAGCTACCATGTGATCTGGTAGGCCCACTCATGGGCCTATCACCTGAGTAGACCAGAATCAAAAACACACAGGCTGGCAATCCTGCACTGCAGCAAGGTGTACCATAGCCAAACCTGGAAGAAACCAAAATGTGCATCAACAGAAAAATGCACCAAGAAGAAGTTGTCCATGTACACAATGGAATCTTAGCCATGAAAAAGCATGGAACAGTGCCGTTGGCACCACCATAGAAGGACCTAGCGATAATCACCACACTGGAAGTAAGAAAGAAACCGTAAGACAGACATCCTATGACATTACTTATAGGTGTTACCTAAGAATTGATACCCATGAAATAATTTCC
This sequence comes from Mesoplodon mirus, assembly GCF_964341445.2. Classification (NCBI taxonomy): domain Eukaryota; kingdom Metazoa; phylum Chordata; class Mammalia; order Artiodactyla; family Ziphiidae; genus Mesoplodon; species Mesoplodon mirus. The sequence continues at coordinate 146,315,417 of NC_138981.1, forward strand.
AAGAGAAGGACACGCATAGATTCAGAAAACCAAATTATGTTTAACCAAATGGAAAGGTGTAAGGAATGTATGAATTAGGATATGGGGGTTAACAGACATATACTAATACATAGGAAATATATAATCACAAAATACCTAAGGAATACAAAGAGAGGTCTACTCAACACTCTATAATAACATACACGGGAATGGATCCAAAGAGGAATATAGACAGATACATTGATAGGATGAACCAGAAACTGTACACCTAGGAGAATCTACATTTTGATCAAATTTCCTCTGATAATTAAATTTAAAAAGCAAACAACAATTTAGGAGATATAAGCTCTTGGGGGTTTGCACTGGCACATTGCACTCTAATTCGCAGCTTACTACCACGATTGCCACGAAAGCTCTGTGGCCCAAAATCCCAGAGTTGGAAATGTAGAAATGCTGCCGCCTTGTGGCCGTTTCCCACAAGAGCGGCTTTGAACCCACAGCTAATGGTCACTTAACATTCACAAGGATTCAGGGCTGTAAAGGACACCTGCCCTAAAAAATTGTGCGGAGGTAGGGAATGGCCAAAAAAATTCAAAAGTGTTAAATTTTTCAAGGAGATTGGATGGAGGGGTAAGTTTTACTCACTCATTTTCAAAAAAGAGGAAAATGGATAAAAGCTCAACATCAGTAATTATTAGACTCATGCAAATCTAACCTCCAAAATGATTCCAACTCACACATGTCAACTACCATCAGCTGCAAGTCTACAAACATTAAATGCTGAAGGTGTTTTAGAGAACTGTGTACCCTCTAGCTGCTGGTGAGATGTAAAGTGGTGACAGCCAATAATGAGAATAGAAAGGAGCTGTGTTTAAAAGTAAAAATTGAGCCACCATTCCTTTCAGCAGGCCCACCGCTGAGACTCTCACCTGACAAGTCCAGAGTCGAGAAGGCACAGGCTTCAACAGCTGCACTGCAGGAATTTTCACAATAGCCAAGACACGGAAGCAACCAAAATGTCCATCACCATATCAGTTGAAAAAGAAGAAGTGGTCCATGTACACAATGGAATATTAGCCATGGAAAACAATGAAACACTGCTCTTTCAGGCACCATAGTTGAGCCTAGAGATAATCACAGAACATGAGGTAAGTCGGAAAGCAAAAGACATATCCTATGATATCACTTACAGGCATTATCTAACAACTGACACAAATGAACATATTTGCACAGAGAAAGACACTCACACACTTAGAAAACAAACTAGGCTTATCTAAAAGGAAAGGTGGGGGTAATGGAAAAATTAAGATTAGGGTTACCATACGTGTACAAATACCTATTAAATACACATAACAAAAAGACCGACCATATAGCAAGGGAGGTCTATGGAACACTCTGCAATAATTGACATGGGAAGGGGATCTGTGCATGAATATATATATATATATATATATATATATATATATATATATATATATATATATATATATATATATACGTTAGGCACAAATGAACCAGATTGTGTACACCTAGGACAAACAATATTCTAATCATTGCCCCTATTAAAAAAACTAAAACAACAAACAAGAAATAATGTAACATAAACTTATGGGGTTTTCTCCTGGCACATTCCATTTTAATTTACAACCTAGGAACAGGGATTCCAGAACGGCTCTGCTGCCCTAGTAACGAGATTTGTGAATGGAGAAATGCTGCCGCCTAGTGGCTGCTTACCACAACAGCAGCTTTAAACCCAGTGCTAATGGTCACTAAATATTCACACTCATTACAGGCCTGTGAATGACACCTGCCCTCAAAAACAATCCTGGGAGCGAATATTGACCAAAAAATTCAATTTTGAGGGCAACCTTTCAAGAAGACAATTTCAAGAGGTTAATTGTATTCTACGTGTTTTTCATTTGTTCATTAACAGAAATTTTAAAACGTGTGGAAAAATGAACCTTAGAAAGAATTAAGGACATGCAAATCCAAATTACAAAAATCCTATCAGCTCACAACAGTCAGAATGACCATCAGCAAAAATTCTGCAAACAATAAATGCTGAAGGGGTTGTGGAAAAATGCCTAGGCTTGGTTCAACGTGGGACATGCTAAGAGCCAGTAAGGAAAACACAAAGGAGGTGCATTGAAAAGGTAAGTACTGAGCTACCATTCAATCAAGCATGCCCACTGCTGGCCCTATCGCCTGAGAGGATGAGAATCAAAAAGACACAGGCTGGACTTCACTGGTGGCGCAGTGGTTGAGAGTCCGCCGCCGAAGCAGGGGACACGGGTTTATGCCCCGGTTCGGGAAAATCACACATGCCGTGGAGCGGCTGGTCCCGTGAGCTATGGCTGCTGGGCCTGTGCGTCCAGAGCCTGTGCTCTGCAATCGGAGTGGCCATGGCAGTGAGTGGCCGACGTACTGCAAAACAAGAAAAAAACAGCCTGGCAATCCTGCCCTCCAGCAATATTTATCATAGCCAAAACTTGGAAGCTACGAAAATGTCCATCAACAGAGGAATGCACAAAGAAGAAGTGGTCCATGTACACAATGGAATATGACTCCAATAAAAAAATATAAACTCAATCTAGAAAACAAACAAAAGTAAAAAAAAAACACATCAGCTTTTGGGGGTTTATCCAGGCACATTCCACCCTAATTTATAACCGAGAAATACCACTGCAAGGTAGTCTGTTTCCCTAGTTAAAAGCTTGTGAAAAGCAGAAATGCTGCCACCCTCTGGCAGTGACCTGCAACAGCAGCTTTAAAAACTGTGCTAAGGGTCACTTCATATGCACCAGTACTGGAGGGCTGTAAATGAAACCTGCCCTCAGAATGTCATTAGGGAGGTAATGGCCAAAATATTTCTAAATGTCACACATACTTCACGAAAACAATTGGAAGAGGTAAGATCTACTCACAGTTTGAATAATAAAAGGACATGCCAGAAAGCTCAATTTCAATGGATTATGAGACGAATGCAAATCCAACCACAAACATATAGCAGCTCACACTTGTCAGAATAAACTTCAGCAAAAAAAAAACTACAAACAATAAATGCTGAAGGTGTTGTGCAGAAGTGCATACCCTCAACTTTAAGTGGGATGTGACCTGGTAAGAGCCACTAACGAGAACAGAATGGAGGTGCTTTTACTACGTAAATATTTTTCTACCATATGATCCAGCAGGCCCACTCCTGGGCCTATAACCTAAGAAGACAGAATTGGAAAGACACAGGGAGGCGAATGTGCATTGCCGCAACATTACAATTGCCAAGTCATGGAAGCAACCAAAAAGTCCATCAACATATGAGTGGACAAAGAAAACTGGTACATGTACAGACGGAGTATTGGACAAGGAAAAAAAGGACACGATGTCATTTGCAGCACTGTAGATGAGTCTAGAGGCAATCACACAACGTGTAGTATGTCAGAAAGAGAAAGACACATATCGTATGATATCACTTTTAGGTATTACCTATAAATGGATACCAGTGAAGATATTTCCACAGAGAAGGGCAACCACTGATTCATTCAACAAACTTATGGTTCACCAATGGAAATTTGTGAGGATTGGATACATTAGGATATTGGGGTTAACAGACATATACAAACACAGGTGAAATATATCATCACCAAAGACCTACGGAATACCAAGAGAAGACTACTCAACATCCTGTCATAACGTACATGGGAAAAGGATTCCAGGAAGAATAGACATATGTTTATGTGTAAAAGAACCACATCTTGCACACCTAGAACAAGCCAAACTTTGTAATCTAACTTGCTGTGATAAAAATAAAAATTAAATTAAATAAACGAACAAGAAGTAGTGAGACATATACTTAAGGGGCTTTTCCCTGGCACACGCCATTCTAAATTACAACCTAGAACACAACTTCCATTGAGGCTCTGTTGCCCTAGTAACCAGATTTGGTAAAGTAGAACAGCTGCCACCTTGTGGGCGTTTCACACGACAGCAGCTTTAATCCCAGCGTTAATGGTCAGTTGATATTCAAAATAATTGCAGGCCTGTAAATCACACCTGCACTGAAAACAAATCCTGGGGTCGTATATCGACCAAAAAAATTCAAAGGCATCCATATTTCAAACCGACAGTTTCAAGAGGCATAATTTATGCACATTTGTCTTCTGTTTCTTTTTCTTTCTTTCTTTTTTCTTTTTTTTCAGCTTTCAAACTACTATTTATTTAATCATGTGTTCATTCTACAGATAATTTTTAAAGTGTCTACTATGTACTAATTGCAAGTTAGGTCCCAGGATTACAGCAGTGAGTTAAACAGATAAAATCCCCGGACCTTATGGAACTTAAAGCCTAGTGGGTGACTCGGTCAATAATCCACTTCATAGATAACTACGTAGTTATAATACAGGGTACAGTGAGAGGGCTAACAAAGGGCTCTAATTTAGGCTGGAGTTCAGAGAGGTTCCCCATGAAGAAATGATAGTTTACTTCTCAGGTACTTAATAAACAAAAGTGGTAAAATTAAATGGAAGTGTTTAAATGAACAGAGTTAGGTACCACTTTTAATTACATACATACATATACACACACATAAAATAGATCCCAACTTTCTAAATAAATTATAAGTAAATTGAACGCAAAATTTGTTAATAATGATAAAGTAGTACATATTCCAGAAATAAAGTCATGATGAGTAGCAAAAAAATCTAGGTACTGTTAATGTTATCACATTAATACATGTTTTAATGGTGATTTCAATGGCTATAGAAAAGGCATCTATGAAAAAAAACTGCTTAGTAAATTAGTAAAATAAGGAAATTCCTTAACCTAACGAGAGAAGGATTTTTTAAAGATCCTTTAGCAAATATATTTAATGATAAAACTTTAAAGTTAAAGTTTGGAGACCACAACTATTGCACATTGTTCTATAAGTCCTAGTCAATAGAATAAGAAAAGAATAAGCAGTGTAAGAATTAGAGAATGTGTCAGATAGACTGCACATCAGTCAATCTGTTGTGGTTTGGAAATTTAAAATGTTAACCACATTGCCCACTTCTGAAAGGAAGAGAAAGTTTGTCATTATTTGCAAATGATATGATAATCTTATCAAAATCAAGGCAAGGAATGGAAAAACTATGAATAAGATAATTCAGCAGAAATTTCCGGTAAGATAAAAAGTCAGCATAACAACTCAAAAGTATTTCTTTTACCAATTTTTTTTATACCAAGTCATTCTCAAGAGCAGCAAATATAATAAATCCTTTTTTTTTTTTGCGGTACACGGGCCTCTCACTGTTGTGGCCTCTCCCTCCGCGGAGCACAGGCTCCTGATGTGCAGGCACAGTGGCCATGGCTCATGGGCCCAGACGCTCCACGGCATGTGGGATCTTCCTGGACCGGGGCATGAACCCGCGTCCCCTGCATCAGCAGGCGGACTCTCAACCACGGCGCCACCAGGGAAGCCCACAAATATTATAACATGTCAAGAAATTAATTTTTTCAATGTTAGATTTTTATAGAGAAATTCTGAAATTTTGTGAAGGGCATAATAAGAAAATCTGAATAAATAAAGATTATTTTCAAGGAAGAAAGGGCACATTTTAATAAAAATATCTCCTTACGTTAAGCTACATATTTAATAAGTTCCAATAAAATTACAAAATGAATTATTCAGCAAATTTGATAATCTGAATCCAAAGTTCATGTAAGTCAAAATACATGAATAGCTAAGGCAATTTTTTTTATCTCCCTGAAGGACCTTCTCTCTTATTTCATTTTTTTTATTTTTTTTTATTTTTTTATTTTTTATTTTTATTTTTTTTAATTTTTTGCTTTATAACAAATTTAATCAGTTATACATATACATGTTTCCATATCCCCTCCCTTTTGCGTCTCCCTCCCACTCTTTCTTTTTTCTTAAAACAACGGGAATGGAAAAAGGCTGAACATCAGGAATCAATAAAGCCATGCAAATCCAGTGTACACAAACGTTCACCTGACAGCCGTCAGAATGATCATCAGCAAAACAAGTCTACAAAAAATAAATGCTGAAGGGGTTTTAGAGAACTGCGTACCCTTTAGCTGCTGGTGGGTTGCAACCTGGTAAGAGCCAGTCGTGAGAACAGAATGGAGGTGCGTTTAAGGGTAAAAATGGAGCTACCATGTGATCTGGTAGGCCCACTCATGGGCCTATCACCTGAGTAGACCAGAATCAAAAACACACAGGCTGGCAATCCTGCACTGCAGCAAGGTGTACCATAGCCAAACCTGGAAGAAACCAAAATGTGCATCAACAGAAAAATGCACCAAGAAGAAGTCGTCCATGTACACAATGGAATCTTAGCCATGAAAAAGCATGGAACAGTGCCGTTGGCACCACCATAGAAGGACCTAGAGATAATCACCACACTGGAAGTAAGAAAGAAACCGTAAGACAGACATCCTATGACATCACTTATAGGTGTTACCTAAGAATTGATACCCATGAAATAATTTCCAAGAGAAGGACACGCATAGATTCAGAAAACCAAATTATGTTTAACCAAATGGAAAGGTGTAAGGAATGTATGAATTAGGATATGGGGGTTAACAGACATATACTAATACATAGGAAATATATAATCACAAAATACCTAAGGAATACAAAGAGAGGTCTACTCAACACTCTATAATAACATACACAGGAATGGATCCAAAGAGGAATATAGACAGATACATTGATAGGATGAACCAGAAACTGTACACCTAGGAGAATCTACATTTTGATCAAATTTCCTCTGATAATTAAATTTAAAAAGCAAACAACAATTTAGGAGATATAAGCTCTTGGGGGTTTGCACTGGCACATTGCACTCTAATTCGCAGCTTACTACCACGATTGCCACGAAAGCTCTGTGGCCCAAAATCCCAGAGTTGGAAATGTAGAAATGCTGCCGCCTTGTGGCCGTTTCCCACAAGAGCGGCTTTGAACCCACAGCTAATGGTCACTTAACATTCACAAGGATTCAGGGCTGTAAAGGACACCTGCCCTAAAAAAATTGTGCGGAGGTAGGGAATGGCCAAAAAAATTCAAAAGTGTTAAATTTTTCAAGGAGATTGGATGGAGGGGTAAGTTTTACTCACTCATTTTCAAAAAAGAGGAAAATGGATAAAAGCTCAACATCAGTAATTATTAGACTCATGCAAATCTAACCTCCAAAATGATTCCAACTCACACATGTCAACTACCATCAGCTGCAAGTCTACAAACATTAAATGCTGAAGGTGTTTTAGAGAACTGTGTACCCTGTAGCTGCTGGTGAGATGTAAAGTGGTGACAGCCAATAATGAGAATAGAAAGGAGCTGTGTTTAAAAGTAAAAATTGAGCCACCATTCCTTTCAGCAGGCCCACCGCTGAGACTCTCACCTGACAAGTCCAGAGTCGAGAAGGCACAGGCTTCAACAGCTGCACTGCAGGAATTTTCACAATAGCCAAGACACGGAAGCAACCAAAATGTCCATCACCATATCAGTTGAAAAAGAAGAAGTGGTCCATGTACACAATGGAATATTAGCCATGGAAAACAATGAAACACTGCTCTTTCAGGCACCATAGTTGAGCCTAGAGATAATCACAGAACATGAGGTAAGTCGGAAAGCAAAAGACATATCCTATGATATCACTTACAGGCATTATCTAACAACTGACACAAATGAACATATTTGCACAGAGAAAGACACTCACACACTTAGAAAACAAACTAGGCTTATCTAAAAGGAAAGGTGGGGGTAATGGAAAAATTAAGATTAGGGTTACCATACGTGTACAAATACCTATTAAATACACATAACAAAAAGACCGACCATATAGCAAGGGAGGTCTATGGAACACTCTGCAATAATTGACATGGGAAGGGGATCTGTGCATGAATATATATATATATATATATATATATATATATATATATATATATATATATATATATATATATGTTAGGCACAAATGAACCAGATTGTGTACACCTAGGACAAACAATATTCTAATCATTGCCCCTATTAAAAAAACTAAAACAACAAACAAGAAATAATGTAACATAAACTTATGGGGTTTTCTCCTGGCACATTCCATTTTAATTTACAACCTAGGAACAGGGATTCCAGAACGGCTCTGCTGCCCTAGTAACGAGATTTGTGAATGGAGAAATGCTGCCGCCTAGTGGCTGCTTACCACAACAGCAGCTTTAAACCCAGTGCTAATGGTCACTAAATATTCACACTCATTACAGGCCTGTGAATGACACCTGCCCTCAAAAACAATCCTGGGAGCGAATATTGACCAAAAAATTCAATTTTGAGGGCAACCTTTCAAGAAGACAATTTCAAGAGGTTAATTGTATTCTACGTTTTTTTCATTTGTTCATTAACAGAAATTTTAAAAGGTGTGGAAAAATGAACCTTAGAAAGAATTAAGGACATGCAAATCCAAATTACAAAAATCCTATCAGCTCACAACAGTCAGAATGACCATCAGCAAAAATTCTGCAAACAATAAATGCTGAAGGGGTTGTGGAAAAATGCCTAGGCTTGGTTCAACGTGGGACATGCTAAGAGCCAGTAAGGAAAACACAAAGGAGGTGCATTGAAAAGGTAAGTACTGAGCTACCATTCAATCAAGCATGCCCACTGCTGGCCCTATCGCCTGAGAGGATGAGAATCAAAAAGACACAGGCTGGACTTCACTGGTGGCGCAGTGGTTGAGAGTCCGCCGCTGAAGCAGGGGACACGGGTTTATGCCCCGGTTCGGGAAAATCACACATGCCGTGGAGCGGCTGGTCCCGTGAGCTATGGCTGCTGGGCCTGTGCGTCCAGAGCCTGTGCTCTGCAATCGGAGTGGCCATGGCAGTGAGTGGCCGACGTACTGCAAAACAAGAAAAAAACAGCCTGGCAATCCTGCCCTCCAGCAATATTTATCATAGCCAAAACTTGGAAGCTACGAAAATGTCCATCAACAGAGGAATGCACAAAGAAGAAGTGGTCCATGTACACAATGGAATATGACTCCAATAAAAAAATATAAACTCAATCTAGAAAACAAACAAAAGTAAAAAAAAAAAACACATCAGCTTTTGGGGGTTTATCCAGGCACATTCCACCCTAATTTATAACCGAGAAATACCACTGCAAGGTAGTCTGTTTCCCTAGTTAAAAGCTTGTGAAAAGCAGAAATGCTGCCACCCTCTGGCAGTGACCTGCAACAGCAGCTTTAAAAACTGTGCTAAGGGTCACTTCATATGCACCAGTACTGGAGGGCTGTAAATGAAACCTGCCCTCAGAATGTCATTAGGGAGGTAATGGCCAAAATATTTCTAAATGTCACACATACTTCACGAAAACAATTGGAAGAGGTAAGATCTACTCACAGTTTGAATAATAAAAGGACATGCCAGAAAGCTCAATTTCAATGGATTATGAGACGAATGCAAATCCAACCACAAACATATAGCAGCTCACACTTGTCAGAATAAACTTCAGCAAAAAAAAAACTACAAACAATAAATGCTGAAGGTGTTGTGCAGAAGTGCATACCCTCAACTTTAAGTGGGATGTGACCTGGTAAGAGCCACTAACGAGAACAGAATGGAGGTGCTTTTACTACGTAAATATTTTTCTACCATATGATCCAGCAGGCCCACTCCTGGGCCTATAACCTAAGAAGACAGAATTGGAAAGACACAGGGAGGCGAATGTGCATTGCCGCAGCATTACAATTGCCAAGTCATGGAAGCAACCAAAAAGTCCATCAACATATGAGTGGACAAAGAAAACTGGTACATGTACAGACGGAGTATTGGACAAGGAAAAAAAGGACACGATGTCATTTGCAGCACTGTAGATGAGTCTAGAGGCAATCACACAACGTGTAGTATGTCAGAAAGAGAAAGACACATATCGTATGATATCACTTTTAGGTATTACCTATAAATGGATACCAGTGAAGATATTTCCACAGAGAAGGGCAACCACTGATTCATTCAACAAACTTATGGTTCACCAATGGAAATTTGTGAGGATTGGATACATTAGGATATTGGGGTTAACAGACATATACAAACACAGGTGAAATATATCATCACCAAAGACCTACGGAATACCAAGAGAAGACTACTCAACATCCTGTCATAACGTACATGGGAAAAGGATTCCAGGAAGAATAGACATATGTTTATGTGTCAAAGAACCACATCTTGCACACCTAGAACAAGCCAAACTTTGTAATCAAACTTGCTGTGATAAAAATAAAAATTAAATTAAATAAACGAACAAGAAGTAGTGAGACATATACTTAAGGGGCTTTTCCCTGGCACACGCCATTCTAAATTACAACCTAGAACACAACTTCCATTGAGGCTCTGTTGCCCTAGTAACCAGATTTGGTAAAGTAGAACAGCTGCCACCTTGTGGGCGTTTCACACGACAGCAGCTTTAATCCCAGCGTTAATGGTCAGTTGATATTCAAAATAATTGCAGGCCTGTAAATCACACCTGCACTGAAAACAAATCCTGGGGTCGTATATCGACCAAAAAAATTCAAAGGCATCCATATTTCAAACCGACAGTTTCAAGAGGCATAATTTATGCACATTTGTCTTCTGTTTCTTTTTCTTTCTTTCTTTTTTCTTTTTTTTCAGCTTTCAAACTACTATTTATTTAATCATGTGTTCATTCTACAGATAATTTTTAAAGTGTCTACTATGTACTAATTGCAAGTTAGGTCCCAGGATTACAGCAGTGAGTTAAACAGATAAAATCCCCGGACCTTATGGAACTTAAAGCCTAGTGGGTGACTCGGTCAATAATCCACTTCATAGATAACTACGTAGTTATAATACAGGGTACAGTGAGAGGGCTAACAAAGGGCTCTAATTTAGGCTGGAGTTCAGAGAGGTTCCCCATGAAGAAATGATAGTTTACTTCTCAGGTACTTAATAAACAAAAGTGGTAAAATTAAATGGAAGTGTTTAAATGAACAGAGTTAGGTACCACTTTTAATTACATACATACATATACACACACATAAAATAGATCCCAACTTTCTAAATAAATTATAAGTAAATTGAACGCAAAATTTGTTAATAATGATAAAGTAGTACATATTCCAGAAATAAAGTCATGATGAGTAGCAAAAAAATCTAGGTACTGTTAATGTTATCACATTAATACATGTTTTAATGGTGATTTCAATGGCTATAGAAAAGGCATCTATGAAAAAAAACTGCTTAGTAAATTAGTAAAATAAGGAAATTCCTTAACCTAACGAGAGAAGGATTTTTTAAAGATCCTTTAGCAAATATATTTAATGATAAAACTTTAAAGTTAAAGTTTGGAGACCACAACTATTGCACATTGTTCTATAAGTCCTAGTCAATAGAATAAGAAAAGAATAAGCAGTGTAAGAATTAGAGAATGTGTCAGATAGACTGCACATCAGTCAATCTGTTGTGGTTTGGAAATTTAAAATGTTAACCACATTGCCCACTTCTGAAAGGAAGAGAAAGTTTGTCATTATTTGCAAATGATATGATAATCTTATCAAAATCAAGGCAAGGAATGGAAAAACTATGAATAAGATAATTCAGCAGAAATTTCCGGTAAGATAAAAAGTCAGCATAACAACTCAAAAGTATTTCTTTTACCAATTTTTTTATACCAAGTCATTCTCAAGAGCAGCAAATATAATAAATACTTTTTTTTTTTTGCGGTACACGGGCCTCTCACTGTTGTGGCCTCTCCCTCCGCGGAGCACAGGCTCCTGATGCGCAGGCACAGTGGCCATGGCTCATGGGCCCAGACGCTCCACGGCATGTGGGATCTTCCTGGACCGGGGCATGAACCCGCGTCCCCTGCATCAGCAGGCGGACTCTCAACCACGGCGCCACCAGGGAAGCCCACAAATATTATAACATGTCAAGAAATTAATTTTTTCAATGTTAGATTTTTATAGAGAAATTCTGAAATTTTGTGAAGGGCATAATAAGAAAATCTGAATAAATAAAGATTATTTTCAAGGAAGAAAGGGCACATTTTAATAAAAATATCTCCTTACGTTAAGCTACATATTTAATAAGTTCCAATAAAATTACAAAATGAATTCTTCAGCAAATTTGATAATCTGAATCCAAAGTTCATGTAAGTCAAAATACATGAATAGCTAAGGCAATTTTTTTTATCTCCCTGAAGGACCTTCTCTCTTATTTCATTTTTTTTATTTTTTTTTATTTTTTTATTTTTTATTTTTATTTTTTTTAATTTTTTGCTTTATAACAAATTTAATCAGTTATACATATACATGTTTCCATATCCCCTCCCTTTTGCGTCTCCCTCCCACTCTTTCTTTTTTCTTAAAACAACGGGAATGGAAAAAGGCTGAACATCAGGAATCAATAAAGCCATGCAAATCCAGTGTACACAAACGTTCACCTGACAGCCGTCAGAATGATCATCAGCAAAAAAAGTCTACAAAAAATAAATGCTGAAGGGGTTTTAGAGAACTGCGTACCCTTTAGCTGCTGGTGGGTTGCAACCTGGTAAGAGCCAGTCGTGAGAACAGAATGGAGGTGCGTTTAAGGGTAAAAATGGAGCTACCATGTGATCTGGTAGGCCCACTCATGGGCCTATCACCTGAGTAGACCAGAATCAAAAACACACAGGCTGGCAATCCTGCACTGCAGCAAGGTGTACCATAGCCAAACCTGGAAGAAACCAAAATGTGCATCAACAGAAAAATGCACCAAGAAGAAGTCGTCCATGTACACAATGGAATCTTAGCCATGAAAAAGCATGGAACAGTGCCGTTGGCACCACCATAGAAGGACCTAGCGATAATCACCACACTGGAAGTAAGAAAGAAACCGTAAGACAGACATCCTATGACATCACTTATAGGTGTTACCTAAGAATTGATACCCATGAAATAATTTCCAAGAGAAGGACACGCATAGATTCAGAAAACCAAATTATGTTTAACCAAATGGAAAGGTGTAAGGAATGTATGAATTAGGATATGGGGGTTAACAGACATATACTAATACATAGGAAATATATAATCACAAAATACCTAAGGAATACAAAGAGAGGTCTACTCAACACTCTATAATAACATACACGGGAATGGATCCAAAGAGGAATATAGACAGATACATTGATAGGATGAACCAGAAACTGTACACCTAGGAGAATCTACATTTTGATCAAATTTCCTCTGATAATTAAATTTAAAAAGAAAACAACAATTTAGGAGATATAAGCTCTTGGGGGTTTGCACTGGCACATTGCACTCTAATTCGCAGCTTACTACCACGATTGCCACGAAAGCTCTGTGGCCCAAAATCCCAGAGTTGGAAATGTAGAAATGCTGCCGCCTTGTGGCCGTTTCCCACAAGAGCGGCTTTGAACCCACAGCTAATGGTCACTTAACATTCACAAGGATTCAGGGCTGTAAAGGACACCTGTCCTAAAAAATTGTGCGGAGGTAGGGAATGGCCAAAAAAATTCAAAAGTGTTAAATTTTTCAAGGAGATTGGATGGAGGGGTAAGTTTTACTCACTCATTTTCAAAAAAGAGGAAAATGGATAAAAGCTCAACATCAGTAATTATTAGACTCATGCAAATCTAACCTCCAAAATGATTCCAACTCACACATGTCAACTACCATCAGCTGCAAGTCTACAAACATTAAATGCTGAAGGCGTTTTAGAGAACTGTGTACCCTCTAGCTGCTGATGAGATGTAAAGTGGTGACAGCCAATAATAAGAATAGAAAGGAGCTGCGTTTAAAAGTAAAAATTGAGCCACCATTCCGTTCAGCAGGCCCACCGCTGAGACTCTCACCTGACAAGTCCAGAGTCGAGAAGGCACAGGCTTCAACAGCTGCACTGCAGGAATTTTCACAATAGCCAAGACACGGAAGCAACCAAAATGTCCATCACCATATCAGTTGAAAAAGAAGAAGTGGTCCATGTACACAATGGAATATTAGCCATGGAAAACAATGAAACACTGCTCTTTCAGGCACCATAGTTGAGCCTAGAGATAATCACAGAACATGAGGTAAGTCGGAAAGCAAAAGACATATCCTATGATATCACTTACAGGCATTATCTAACAACTGACACAAATGAACATATTTGCACAGAGAAAGACACTCACACACTTAGAAAACAAACTAGGCTTATCTAAAAGGAAAGGTGGGGGGAATGGAAAAATTAAGATTAGGGTTACCATACGTGTACAAATACCTATTAAATACACATAACAAAAAGACCGACCATATAGCAAGGGAGGTCTATGGAACACTCTGCAATAATTTACATGGGAAGTGGACCTGTGCATGAATATATATATATATATATGTTAGGCACAAATGAACCAGATTGTGTACACCTAGGACAAACAATATTCTAATCATTGCCCCTATTAAAAAATCTAAAACAACAAACAAGAAATAATGTAACATAAACTTATGGGGTTTTCTCCTGGCACATTCCATTTTAATTTACAACCTAGGAACAGGGATTCCAGAACGGCTCTGCTGCCCTAGTAACGAGATTTGTGAATGGAGAAATGCTGCCGCCTAGTGGCTGCTTACCACAACAGCAGCTTTAAACCCAGTGCTAATGGTCACTAAATATTCACACTCATTACAGGCCTGTGAATGACACCTGCCCTCAAAAACAATCCTGGGAGCGAATATTGACCAAAAAATTCAATTTTGAGGGCAACCTTTCAAGAAGACAATTTCAAGAGGTTAATTGTATTCTACGTTTTTTTCATTTGTTCATTAACAGAAATTTTAAAAGGTGTGGAAAAATGAACCTTAGAAAGAATTAAGGACATGCAAATCCAAATTACAAAAATCCTATCAGCTCACAACAGTCAGAATGACCATCAGCAAAAATTCTGCAAACAATAAATGCTGAAGGGGTTGTGGAAAAATGCCTAGGCTTGGTTCAACGTGGGACATGCTAAGAGCCAGTAAGGAAAACACAAAGGAGGTGCATTGAAAAGGTAAGTACTGAGCTACCATTCAATCAAGCATGCCCACTGCTGGCCCTATCGCCTGAGAGGATGAGAATCAAAAAGACACAGGCTGGACTTCACTGGTGGCGCAGTGGTTGAGAGTCCGCCACCGAAGCAGGGGACACGGGTTTATGCCCCGGTTCGGGAAAATCACACATGCCGTGGAGCGGCTGGTCCCGTGAGCTATGGCTGCTGGGCCTGTGCGTCCAGAGCCTGTGCTCTGTAATCGGAGTGGCCATGGCAGTGAGTGGCCTACGTACTGCAAAACAAGAAAAAAACAGCCTGGCAATCCTGCCCTCCAGCAATATTTATCATAGCCAAAACTTGGAAGCTACGAAAATGTCCATCAACAGAGGAATGCACAAAGAAGAAGTGGTCCATGTACACAATGGAATATGACTCCAATAAAAAAATATAAACTCAATCTAGAAAACAAACAAAAGTAAAAAAAAAAACACATCAGCTTTTGGGGGTTTATCCAGGCACATTCCACCCTAATTTATAACCGAGAAATACCACTGCAAGGTAGTCTGTTTCCCTAGTTAAAAGCTTGTGAAAAGCAGAAATGCTGCCACCCTCTGGCAGTGACCTGCAACAGCAGCTTTAAAAACTGTGCTAAGGGTCACTTCATATGCACCAGTACTGGAGGGCTGTAAATGAAACCTGCCCTCAGAATGTCATTAGGGAGGTAATGGCCAAAATATTTCTAAATGTCACACATACTTCACGAAAACAATTGGAAGAGGTAAGATCTACTCACAGTTTGAATTATAAAAGGACATGCCAGAAAGCTCAATTTCAATGGATTATGAGACGAATGCAAATCCAACCACAAACATATAGCAGCTCACACTTGTCAGAATAAACTTCAGCAAAAAAAAAACTACAAACAATAAATGCTGAAGGTGTTGTGCAGAAGTGCATACCCTCAACTTTAAGTGGGATGTGACCTGGTAAGAGCCACTAACGAGAACAGAATGGAGGTGCTTTTACTATGTAAATATTTTTCTACCATATGATCCAGCAGGCCCACTCCTGGGCCTATAACCTAAGAAGACAGAATTGGAAAGACACAGGGAGGCGAATGTGCATTGCCGCAGCATTACAATTGCCAAGTCATGGAAGCAACCAAAAAGTCCATCAACATATGAGTGGACAAAGAAAACTGGTACATGTACAGACGGAGTATTGGACAAGGAAAAAAAGGACACGATGTCATTTGCAGCACTGTAGATGAGTCTAGAGGCAATCACACAACGTGTAGTATGTCAGAAAGAGAAAGACACATATCGTATGATATCACTTTTAGGTATTACCTATAAATGGATACCAGTGAAGATATTTCCACAGAGAAGGGCAACCACTGATTCATTCAACAAACTTATGGTTCACCAATGGAAATTTGTGAGGATTGGATACATTAGGATATTGGGGTTAACAGACATATACAAACACAGGTGAAATATATCATCACCAAAGACCTACGGAATACCAAGAGAAGACTACTCAACATCCTGTCATAACGTACATGGGAAAAGGATTCCAGGAAGAATAGACATATGTTTATGTGTAAAAGAACCACATCTTGCACACCTAGAACAAGCCAAACATTGTAATCAAACTTGCTGTGATAAAAATAAAAATTAAATTAAATAAACGAACAAGAAGTAGTGAGACATATACTTAAGGGGCTTTTCCCTGGCACACGCCATTCTAAATTACAACCTAGAACACAACTTCCATTGAGGCTCTGTTGCCCTAGTAACCAGATTTGGTAAAGTAGAACAGCTGCCACCTTGTGGGCGTTTCACACGACAGCAGCTTTAATCCCAGCGTTAATGGTCAGTTGATATTCAAAATAATTGCAGGCCTGTAAATCACACCTGCACTGAAAACAAATCCTGGGGTCGTATATCGACCAAAAAAATTCAAAGGCATCCATATTTCAAACCGACAGTTTCAAGAGGCATAATTTATGCACATTTGTCTTCTGTTTCTTTTTCTTTCTTTCTTTTTTCTTTTTTTTTCAGCTTTCAAACCACTATTTATTTAATCATGTGTTCATTCTACAGATAATTTTTAAAGTGTCTACTATGTACTAATTGCAAGTTAGGTCCCAGGATTACAGCAGTGAGTTAAACAGATAAAATCCCCGGACCTTATGGAACTTAAAGCCTAGTGGGTGACTCGGTCAATAATCCACTTCATAGATAACTACGTAGTTATAATACAGGGTACAGTGAGAGGGCTAACAAAGGGCTCTAATTTAGGCTGGAGTTCAGAGAGGTTCCCCATGAAGAAATGATAGTTTACTTCTCAGGTACTTAATAAACAAAAGTGGTAAAATTAAATGGAAGTGTTTAAATGAACAGAGTTAGGTACCACTTTTAATTACATACATACATATACACACACATAAAATAGATCCCAACTTTCTAAATAAATTATAAGTAAATTGAACGCAAAATTTGTTAATAATGATAAAGTAGTACATATTCCAGAAATAAAGTCATGATGAGTAGCAAAAAAATCTAGGTACTGTTAATGTTATCACATTAATACATGTTTTAATGGTGATTTCAATGGCTATAGAAAAGGCATCTATGAAAAAAACTGCTTAGTAAATTAGTAAAATAAGGAAATTCCTTAACCTAACGAGAGAAGGATTTTTTAAAGATCCTTTAGCAAATATATTTAATGATAAAACTTTAAAGTTAAAGTTTGGAGACCACAACTATTGCACATTGTTCTATAAGTCCTAGTCAATAGAATAAGAAAAGAATAAGCAGTGTAAGAATTAGAGAATGTGTCAGATAGACTGCACATCAGTCAATCTGTTGTGGTTTGGAAATTTAAAATGTTAACCACATTGCCCACTTCTGAAAGGAAGAGAAAGTTTGTCATTATTTGCAAATGATATGATAATCTTATCAAAATCAAGGCAAGGAATGGAAAAACTATGAATAAGATAATTCAGCAGAAATTTCCGGTAAGATAAAAAGTCAGCATAACAACTCAAAAGTATTTATTTTACCAATTTTTTTATACCAAGTCAATCTCAAGAGCAGCAAATATAATAAATACTTTTTTTTTTGCGGTACATGGGCCTCTCACTGTTGTGGCCTCTCCCTCCGCGGAGCACAGGCTCCTGATGCGCAGGCACAGTGGCCATGGCTCATGGGCCCAGATGCTCCACGGCATGTGGGATCTTCCTGGACCGGGGCATGAACCCGCGTCCCCTGCATCAGCAGGCGGACTCTCAACCACGGCGCCACCAGGGAAGCCCACAAATATTATAACATGTCAAGAAATTAATTTTTTCAATGTAAGATTTTTATAGAGAAATTCTGAAATTTTGTGAAGGGCATAATAAGAAAATCTGAATAAATAAAGATTATTTTCAAGGAAGAAAGGGCACATTTTAATAAAAATATCTCCTTACGTTAAGCTACATATTTAATAAGTTCCAATAAAATTACAAAATGAATTCTTCAGCAAATTTGATAATCTGAATCCAAAGTTCATGTAAGTCAAAATACATGAATAGCTAAGGCAATTTTTTTTATCTCCCTGAAGGACCTTCTCTCTTATTTCTTTTTTTTTTAATTTTTTTTATTTTTTTATTTTTTATTTTGATTTTTTTTAATTTTTTGCTTTATAACAAATTTAATCAGTTATACATATACATGTTTCCATATCCCCTCCCTTTTGCGTCTCCCTCCCACTCTTTCTTTTTTCTTAAAACAACGGGAATGGAAAAAGGCTGAACATCAGGAATCAATAAAGCCATGCAAATCCAGTGTACACAAACGTTCACCTGACAGCCGTCAGAATGATCATCAGCAAAAAAAGTCTACAAAAAATAAATGCTGAAGGGGTTTTAGAGAACTGCGTACCCTTTAGCTGCTGGTGGGTTGCAACCTGGTAAGAGCCAGTCGTGAGAACAGAATGGAGGTGCGTTTAAGGGTAAAAATGGAGCTACCATGTGATCTGGTAGGCCCACTCATGGGCCTATCACCTGAGTAGACCAGAATCAAAAACACACAGGCTGGCAATCCTGCACTGCAGCAAGGTGTACCATAGCCAAACCTGGAAGAAACCAAAATGTGCATCAACAGAAAAATGCACCAAGAAGAAGTCGTCCATGTACACAATGGAATCTTAGCCATGAAAAAGCATGGAACAGTGCCGTTGGCACCACCATAGAAGGACCTAGCGATAATCACCACACTGGAAGTAAGAAAGAAACCGTAAGACAGACATCCTATGACATCACTTATAGGTGTTACCTAAGAATTGATACCCATGAAATAATTTCCAAGAGAAGGACACGCATAGATTCAGAAAACCAAATTATGTTTAACCAAATGGAAAGGTGTAAGGAATGTATGAATTAGGATATGGGGGTTAACAGACATATACTAATACATAGGAAATATATAATCACAAAATACCTAAGGAATACAAAGAGAGGTCTACTCAACACTCTATAATAACATACACGGGAATGGATCCAAAGAGGAATATAGACAGATACATTGATAGGATGAACCAGAAACTGTACACCTCGGAGAATCTACATTTTGATCAAATTTCCTCTGATAATTAAATTTAAAAAGCAAACAACAATTTAGGAGATATAAGCTCTTGGGGGTTTGCACTGGCACATTGCACTCTAATTCGCAGCTTACTACCACGATTGCCACGAAAGCTCTGTGGCCCAAAATCCCAGAGTTGGAAATGTAGAAATGCTGCCGCCTTGTGGCCGTTTCCCACAAGAGCGGCTTTGAACCCACAGCTAATGGTCACTTAACATTCACAAGGATTCAGGGCTGTAAAGGACACCTGCCCTAAAAAATTGTGCGGAGGTAGGGAATGGCCAAAAAAATTCAAAAGTGTTAAATTTTTCAAGGAGATTGGATGGAGGGGTAAGTTTTACTCACTCATTTTCAAAAAAGAGGAAAATGGATAAAAGCTCAACATCAGTAATTATTAGACTCATGCAAATCTAACCTCCAAAATGATTCCAACTCACACATGTCAACTACCATCAGCTGCAAGTCTACAAACATTAAATGCTGAAGGTGTTTTAGAGAACTGTGTACCCTCTAGCTGCTGGTGAGATGTAAAGTGGTGACAGCCAATAATGAGAATAGAAAGGAGCTGTGTTTAAAAGTAAAAATTGAGCCACCATTCCTTTCAGCAGGTCCACCGCTGAGACTCTCACCTGACAAGTCCAGAGTTGAGAAGGCACAGGCTTCAACAGCTGCACTGCAGGAATTTTCACAATAGCCAAGACAAGGAAGCAACCAAAATGTCCATCACCATATCAGTTGAAAAAGAAGAAGTGGTCCATGTACACAATGGAATATTAGCCATGGAAAACAATGAAACACTGCTCTTTCAGGCACCATAGTTGAGCCTAGAGATAATCACAGAACATGAGGTAAGTCGGAAAGCAAAAGACATATCCTATGATATCACTTACAGGCATTATCTAACAACTGACACAAATGAACATATTTGCACAGAGAAAGACACTCACACACTTAGAAAACAAACTAGGCTTATCTAAAAGGAAAGGTGGGGGGAATGGAAAAATTAAGATTAGGGTTACCATACGTGTACAAATACCTATTAAATACACATAACAAAAAGACCGACCATATAGCAAGGGAGGTCTATGGAACACTCTGCAATAATTGACATGGGAAGGGGATCTGTGCATGAATATATATATATATATATATATATATATATATATATGTTAGGCACAAATGAACCAGATTGTGTACACCTAGGACAAACAATATTCTAATCATTGCCCCTATTAAAAAAACTAAAACAACAAACAAGAAATAATGTAACATAAACTTATGGGGCTTTCTCCTGGCACATTCCATTTTAATTTACAACCTAGGAACAGGGATTCCAGAACGGCTCTGCTGCCCTAGTAACGAGATTTGTGAATGGAGAAATGCTGCCGCCTAGTGGCTGCTTACCACAACAGCAGCTTTAAACCCAGTGCTAATGGTCACTAAATATTCACACTCATTACAGGCCTGTGAATGACACCTGCCCTCAAAAACAATCCTGGGAGCGAATATTGACCAAAAAATTCAATTTTGAGGGCAACCTTTCAAGAAGACAATTTCAAGAGGTTAATTGTATTCTACGTTTTTTTCATTTGTTCATTAACAGAAATTTTAAAAGGTGTGGAAAAATGAACCTTAGAAAGAATTAAGGACATGCAAATCCAAATTACAAAAATCCTATCAGCTCACAACAGTCAGAATGATCATCAGCAAAAATTCTGCAAACAATAAATGCTGAAGGGGTTGTGGAAAAATGCCTAGGCTTGGTTCAACGTGGGACATGCTAAGAGCCAGTAAGGAAAACACAAAGGAGGTGCATTGAAAAGGTAAGTACTGAGCTACCATTCAATCAAGCATGCCCACTGCTGGCCCTATCGCCTGAGAGGATGAGAATCAAAAAGACACAGGCTGGACTTCACAGGTGGCGCAGTGGTTGAGAGTCCGCCGCCGAAGCAGGGGACACGGGTTTATGCCCCGGTTCGGGAAAATCACACATGCCGTGGAGCGGCTGGTCCCGTGAGCTATGGCTGCTGGGCCTGTGCGTCCAGAGCCTGTGCTCTGCAATCGGAGTGGCCATGGCAGTGAGTGGCCTACGTACTGCAAAACAAGAAAAAAACAGCCTGGCAATCCTGCCCTCCAGCAATATTTATCATAGCCAAAACTTGGAAGCTACGAAAATGTCCATCAACAGAGGAATGCACAAAGAAGAAGTGGTCCATGTACACAATGGAATATGACTCCAATAAAAAATATAAACTCAATCTAGAAAACAAACAAAAGTAAAAAAAAAAACACATCACCTTTGGGCGTTTATCCAGGCACATTCCACTCTAATTTATAACCGAGAAATACCACTGCAAGGTAGTCTGTTTCCCTAGTTAAAAGCTTGTGAAAAGCAGAAATGCTGCCACCCTCTGGCAGTGACCTGCAACAGCAGCTTTAAAAACTGTGCTAAGGGTCACTTCATATGCACCAGTACTGGAGGGCTGTAAATGAAACCTGCCCTCAGAATGTCATTAGGGAGGTAATGGCCAAAATATTTCTAAATGTCACACATACTTCACGAAAACAATTGGAAGAGGTAAGCTCTACTCACAGTTTGAATAAAAAAAGGACATGCCAGAAAGCTCAATTTCAATGGATTATGAGACGAATGCAAATCCAACCACAAACATATAGCAGCTCACACTTGTCAGAATAAACTTCAGCAAAAACAAAAACTACAAACAATAAATGCTGAAGGTGTTGTGCAGAAGTGCATACCCTCAACTTTAAGTGGGATGTGACCTGGTAAGAGCCACTAACGAGAACAGAATGGAGGTGCTTTTACTACGTAAATATTTTTCTACCATATGATCCAGCAGGCCCACTCCTGGGCCTATAACCTAAGAAGACAGAATTGGAAAGACACAGGGAGGCGAATGTGCATTGCCGCAGCATTACAATTGCCAAGTCATGGAAGCAACCAAAAAGTCCATCAACATATGAGTGGACAAAGAAAACTGGTACATGTACAGACGGAGTATTGGACAAGGAAAAAAAGGACACGATGTCATTTGCAGCACTGTAGATGAGTCTAGAGGCAATCACACAACGTGTAGTATGTCAGAAAGAGAAAGACACATATCGTATGATATCACTTTTAGGTATTACCTATAAATGGATACCAGTGAAGATATTTCCACAGAGAAGGGCAACCACTGATTCATTCAACAAACTTATGGTTCACCAATGGAAATTTGTGAGGATTGGATACATTAGGATATTGGGGTTAACAGACATATACAAACACAGGTGAAATATATCATCACCAAAGACCTACGGAATACCAAGAGAAGACTACTCAACATCCTGTCATAACGTACATGGGAAAAGGATTCCAGGAAGAATAGACATATGTTTATGTGTAAAAGAACCACATCTTGCACACCTAGAACAAGCCAAACTTTGTAATCAAACTTGCTGTGATAAAAATAAAAATTAAATTAAATAAACGAACAAGAAGTAGTGAGACATATACTTAAGGGGCTTTTCCCTGGCACACGCCATTCTAAATTACAACCTAGAACACAACTTCCATTGAGGCTCTGTTGCCCTAGTAACCAGATTTGGTAAAGTAGAACAGCTGCCACCTTGTGGGCGTTTCACACGACAGCAGCTTTAATCCCAGCGTTAATGGTCAGTTGATATTCAAAATAATTGCAGGCCTGTAAATCACACCTGCACTGAAAACAAATCCTGGGGTCGTATATCGACCAAAAAAATTCAAAGGCATCCATATTTCAAACCGACAGTTTCAAGAGGCATAATTTATGCACATTTGTCTTCTGTTTCTTTTTCTTTCTTTCTTTTTTCTTTTTTTTCAGCTTTCAAACTACTATTTATTTAATCATGTGTTCATTCTACAGATAATTTTTAAAGTGTCTACTATGTACTAATTGCAAGTTAGGTCCCAGGATTACAGCAGTGAGTTAAACAGATAAAATCCCCGGACCTTATGGAACTTAAAGCCTAGTGGGTGACTCGGTCAATAATCCACTTCATAGATAACTACGTAGTTATAATACAGGGTACAGTGAGAGGGCTAACAAAGGGCTCTAATTTAGGCTGGAGTTCAGAGAGGTTCCCCATGAAGAAATGATAGTTTACTTCTCAGGTACTTAATAAACAAAAGTGGTAAAATTAAATGGAAGTGTTTAAATGAACAGAGTTAGGTACCACTTTTAATTACATACATACATATACACACACATAAAATAGATCCCAACTTTCTAAATAAATTATAAGTAAATTGAACGCAAAATTTGTTAATAATGATAAAGTAGTACATATTCCAGAAATAAAGTCATGATGAGTAGCAAAAAAATCTAGGTACTGTTAATGTTATCACATTAATACATGTTTTAATGGTGATTTCAATGGCTATAGAAAAGGCATCTATGAAAAAAAACTGCTTAGTAAATTAGTAAAATAAGGAAATTCCTTAACCTAACGAGAGAAGGATTTTTTAAAGATCCTTTAGCAAATATATTTAATGATAAAACTTTAAAGTTAAAGTTTGGAGACCACAACTATTGCACATTGTTCTATAAGTCCTAGTCAATAGAATAAGAAAAGAATAAGCAGTGTAAGAATTAGAGAATGTGTCAGATAGACTGCACATCAGTCAATCTGTTGTGGTTTGGAAATTTAAAATGTTAACCACATTGCCCACTTCTGAAAGGAAGAGAAAGTTTGTCATTATTTGCAAATGATATGATAATCTTATCAAAATCAAGGCAAGGAATGGAAAATCTATGAATAAGATAATTCAGCAGAAATTTCCGGTAAGATAAAAAGTCAGCATAACAACTCAAAAGTATTTCTTTTACCAATTTTTTTTATACCAAGTCAATCTCAAGAGCAGCAAATATAATAAATACTTTTTTTTTTTTGCGGTACACGGGCCTCTCACTGTTGTGGCCTCTCCCTCTGCGGAGCACAGGCTCCTGATGCGCAGGCACAGTGGCCATGGCTCATGGGCCCAGATGCTCCACGGCATGTGGGATCTTCCTGGACCGGGGCATGAACCCGCGTCCCCTGCATCAGCAGGCGGACTCTCAACCACGGCGCCACCAGGGAAGCCCACAAATATTATAACATGTCAAGAAATTAATTTTTTCAATGTAAGATTTTTATAGAGAAATTCTGAAATTTTGTGAAGGGCATAATAAGAAAATCTGAATAAATAAAGATTATTTTCAAGGAAGAAAGGGCACATTTTAATAAAAATATCTCCTTACGTTAAGCTACATATTTAATAAGTTCCAATAAAATTACAAAATGAATTCTTCAGCAAATTTGATAATCTGAATCCAAAGTTCATGTAAGTCAAAATACATGAATAGCTAAGGCAATTTTTTTTATCTCCCTGAAGGACCTTCTCTCTTATTTCTTTTTTTTTATTTTTTTTTATTTTTTTATTTTTTATTTTTATTTTTTTTAATTTTTTGCTTTATAACAAATTTAATCAGTTATACATATACATGTTTCCATATCCCCTCCCTTTTGCGTCTCCCTCCCACTCTTTCTTTTTTCTTAAAACAACGGGAATGGAAAAAGGCTGAACATCAGGAATCAATAAAGCCATGCAAATCCAGTGTACACAAACGTTCACCTGACAGCCGTCAGAATGATCATCAGCAAAAAAAGTCTACAAAAAATAAATGCTGAAGGGGTTTTAGAGAACTGCGTACCCTTTAGCTGCTGGTGGGTTGCAACCTGGTAAGAGCCAGTCGTGAGAACAGAATGGAGGTGCGTTTAAGGGTAAAAATGGAGCTACCATGTGATCTGGTAGGCCCACTCATGGGCCTATCACCTGAGTAGACCAGAATCAAAAACACACAGGCTGGCAATCCTGCACTGCAGCAAGGTGTACCATAGCCAAACCTGGAAGAAACCAAAATGTGCATCAACAGAAAAATGCACCAAGAAGAAGTCGTCCATGTACACAATGGAATCTTAGCCATGAAAAAGCATGGAACAGTGCCGTTGGCACCACCATAGAAGGACCTAGCGATAATCACCACACTGGAAGTAAGAAAGAAACCGTAAGACAGACATCCTATGACATCACTTATAGGTGTTACCTAAGAATTGATACCCATGAAATAATTTCCAAGAGAAGGACACGCATAGATTCAGAAAACCAAATTATGTTTAACCAAATGGAAAGGTGTAAGGAATGTATGAATTAGGATATGGGGGTTAACAGACATATACTAATACATAGGAAATATATAATCACAAAATACCTAAGGAATACAAAGAGAGGTCTACTCAACACTCTATAATAACATACACGGGAATGGATCCAAAGAGGAATATAGACAGATACATTGATAGGATGAACCAGAAACTGTACACCTCGGAGAATCTACATTTTGATCAAATTTCCTCTGATAATTAAATTTAAAAAGCAAACAACAATTTAGGAGATATAAGCTCTTGGGGGTTTGCACTGGCACATTGCACTCTAATTCGCAGCTTACTACCACGATTGCCACGAAAGCTCTGTGGCCCAAAATCCCAGAGTTGGAAATGTAGAAATGCTGCCGCCTTGTGGCCGTTTCCCACAAGAGCGGCTTTGAACCCACAGCTAATGGTCACTTAACATTCACAAGGATTCAGGGCTGTAAAGGACACCTGCCCTAAAAAATTGTGCGGAGGTAGGGAATGGCCAAAAAAATTCAAAAGTGTTAAATTTTTCAAGGAGATTGGATGGAGGGGTAAGTTTTACTCACTCATTTTCAAAAAAGAGGAAAATGGATAAAAGCTCAACATCAGTAATTATTAGACTCATGCAAATCTAACCTCCAAAATGATTCCAACTCACACATGTCAACTACCATCAGCTGCAAGTCTACAAACATTAAATGCTGAAGGTGTTTTAGAGAACTGTGTACCCTGTAGCTGCTGGTGAGATGTAAAGTGGTGACAGCCAATAATGAGAATAGAAAGGAGCTGTGTTTAAAAGTAAAAATTGAGCCACCATTCCTTTCAGCAGGCCCACCGCTGAGACTCTCACCTGACAAGTCCAGAGTCGAGAAGGCACAGGCTTCAACAGCTGCACTGCAGGAATTTTCACAATAGCCAAGACACGGAAGCAACCAAAATGTCCATCACCATATCAGTTGAAAAAGAAGAAGTGGTCCATGTACACAATGGAATATTAGCCATGGAAAACAATGAAACACTGCTCTTTCAGGCACCATAGTTGAGCCTAGAGATAATCACAGAACATGAGGTAAGTCGGAAAGCAAAAGACATATCCTATGATATCACTTACAGGCATTATCTAACAACTGACACAAATGAACATATTTGCACAGAGAAAGACACTCACACACTTAGAAAACAAACTAGGCTTATCTAAAAGGAAAGGTGGGGGGAATGGAAAAATTAAGATTAGGGTTACCATACGTGTACAAATACCTATTAAATACACATAACAAAAAGACCGACCATATAGCAAGGGAGGTCTATGGAACACTCTGCAATAATTGACATGGGAAGGGGATCTGTGCATGAATATATATATATATATATATATATATATATATATATATATATATATATATATATATGTTAGGCACAAATGAACCAGATTGTGTACACCTAGGACAAACAATATTCTAATCATTGCCCCTATTAAAAAAACTAAAACAACAAACAAGAAATAATGTAACATAAACTTATGGGGTTTTCTCCTGGCACATTCCATTTTAATTTACAACCTAGGAACAGGGATTCCAGAACGGCTCTGCTGCCCTAGTAACGAGATTTGTGAATGGAGAAATGCTGCCGCCTAGTGGCTGCTTACCACAACAGCAGCTTTAAACCCAGTGCTAATGGTCACTAAATATTCACACTCATTACAGGCCTGTGAATGACACCTGCCCTCAAAAACAATCCTGGGAGCGAATATTGACCAAAACATTCAATTTTGAGGGCAACCTTTCAAGAAGACAATTTCAAGAGGTTAATTGTATTCTACGTTTTTTTCATTTGTTCATTAACAGAAATTTTAAAAGGTGTGGAAAAATGAACCTTAGAAAGAATTAAGGACATGCAAATCCAAATTACAAAAATCCTATCAGCTCACAACAGTCAGAATGACCATCAGCAAAAATTCTGCAAACAATAAATGCTGAAGGGGTTGTGGAAAAATGCCTAGGCTTGGTTCAACGTGGGACATGCTAAGAGCCAGTAAGGAAAACACAAAGGAGGTGCATTGAAAAGGTAAGTACTGAGCTACCATTCAATCAAGCATGCCCACTGCTGGCCCTATCGCCTGAGAGGATGAGAATCAAAAAGACACAGGCTGGACTTCACTGGTGGCGCAGTGGTTGAGAGTCCGCCGCCGAAGCAGGGGACACGGGTTTATGCCCCGGTTCGGGAAAATCACACATGCCGTGGAGCGGCTGGTCCCGTGAGCTATGGCTGCTGGGCCTGTGCGTCCAGAGCCTGTGCTCTGCAATCGGAGTGGCCATGGCAGTGAGTGGCCTACGTACTGCAAAACAAGAAAAAAACAGCCTGGCAATCCTGCCCTCCAGCAATATTTATCATAGCCAAAACTTGGAAGCTACGAAAATGTCCATCAACAGAGGAATGCACAAAGAAGAAGTGGTCCATGTACACAATGGAATATGACTCCAATAAAAAAATATAAACTCAATCTAGAAAACAAACAAAAGTAAAAAAAAAAACACATCACTTTTGGGGGTTTATCCAGGCACATTCCACTCTAATTTATAACCGAAAAATACCACTGCAAGGTAGTCTGTTTCCCTAGTTAAAAGCTTGTGAAAAGCAGAAATGCTGCCACCCTCTGGCAGTGACCTGCAACAGCAGCTTTAAAAACTGTGCTAAGGGTCACTTCATATGCACCAGTACTGGAGGGCTGTAAATGAAACCTGCCCTCAGAATGTCATTAGGGAGGTAATGGCCAAAATATTTCTAAATGTCACACATACTTCACGAAAACAATTGGAAGAGGTAAGCTCTACTCACAGTTTGAATAAAAAAAGGACATGCCAGAAAGCTCAATTTCAATGGATTATGAGACGAATGCAAATCCAACCACAAACATATAGCAGCTCACACTTGTCAGAATAAACTTCAGCAAAAAAAAAAACTACAAACAATAAATGCTGAAGGTGTTGTGCAGAAGTGCATACCCTCAACTTTAAGTGGGATGTGACCTGGTAAGAGCCACTAACGAGAACAGAATGGAGGTGCTTTTACTACGTAAATATTTTTCTACCATATGATCCAGCAGGCCCACTCCTGGGCCTATAACCTAAGAAGACAGAATTGGAAAGACACAGGGAGGCGAATGTGCATTGCCGCAGCATTACAATTGCCAAGTCATGGAAGCAACCAAAAAGTCCATCAACATATGAGTGGACAAAGAAAACTGGTACATGTACAGACGGAGTATTGGACAAGGAAAAAAAGGACACGATGTCATTTGCAGCACTGTAGATGAGTCTAGAGGCAATCACACAACGTGTAGTATGTCAGAAAGAGAAAGACACATATCGTATGATATCACTTTTAGGTATTACCTATAAATGGATACCAGTGAAGATATTTCCACAGAGAAGGGCAACCACTGATTCATTCAACAAACTTATGGTTCACCAATGGAAATTTGTGAGGATTGGATACATTAGGATATTGGGGTTAACAGACATATACAAACACAGGTGAAATATATCATCACCAAAGACCTACGGAATACCAAGAGAAGACTACTCAACATCCTGTCATAACGTACATGGGAAAAGGATTCCAGGAAGAATAGACATATGTTTATGTGTAAAAGAACCACATCTTGCACACCTAGAACAAGCCAAACTTTGTAATCAAACTTGCTGTGATAAAAATAAAAATTAAATTAAATAAACGAACAAGAAGTAGTGAGACATATACTTAAGGGGCTTTTCCCTGGCACACGCCATTCTAAATTACAACCTAGAACACAACTTCCATTGAGGCTCTGTTGCCCTAGTAACCAGATTTGGTAAAGTAGAACAGCTGCCACCTTGTGGGCGTTTCACACGACAGCAGCTTTAATCCCAGCGTTAATGGTCAGTTGATATTCAAAATAATTGCAGGCCTGTAAATCACACCTGCACTGAAAACAAATCCTGGGGTCGTATATCGACCAAAAAAATTCAAAGGCATCCATATTTCAAACCGACAGTTTCAAGAGGCATAATTTATGCACATTTGTCTTCTGTTTCTTTTTCTTTCTTTCTTTTTTCTTTTTTTTCAGCTTTCAAACTACTATTTATTTAATCATGTGTTCATTCTACAGATAATTTTTAAAGTGTCTACTATGTACTAATTGCAAGTTAGGTCCCAGGATTACAGCAGTGAGTTAAACAGATAAAATCCCCGGACCTTATGGAACTTAAAGCCTAGTGGGTGACTCGGTCAATAATCCACTTCATAGATAACTACGTAGTTATAATACAGGGTACAGTGAGAGGGCTAACAAAGGGCTCTAATTTAGGCTGGAGTTCAGAGAGGTTCCCCATGAAGAAATGATAGTTTACTTCTCAGGTACTTAATAAACAAAAGTGGTAAAATTAAATGGAAGTGTTTAAATGAACAGAGTTAGGTACCACTTTTAATTACATACATACATATACACACACATAAAATAGATCCCAACTTTCTAAATAAATTATAAGTAAATTGAACGCAAAATTTGTTAATAATGATAAAGTAGTACATATTCCAGAAATAAAGTCATGATGAGTAGCAAAAAAATCTAGGTACTGTTAATGTTATCACATTAATACATGTTTTAATGGTGATTTCAATGGCTATAGAAAAGGCATCTATGAAATAAAACTGCTTAGTAAATTAGTAAAATAAGGAAATTCCTTAACCTAACGAGAGAAGGATTTTTTAAAGATCCTTTAGCAAATATATTTAATGATAAAACTTTAAAGTTAAAGTTTGGAGACCACAACTATTGCACATTGTTCTATAAGTCCTAGTCAATAGAATAAGAAAAGAATAAGCAGTGTAAGAATTAGAGAATGTGTCAGATAGACTGCACATCAGTCAATCTGTTGTGGTTTGGAAATTTAAAATGTTAACCACATTGCCCACTTCTGAAAGGAAGAGAAAGTTTGTCATTATTTGCAAATGATATGATAATCTTATCAAAATCAAGGCAAGGAATGGAAAAACTATGAATAAGATAATTCAGCAGAAATTTCCGGTAAGATAAAAAGTCAGCATAACAACTCAAAAGTATTTCTTTTACCAATTTTTTTTATACCAAGTCAATCTCAAGAGCAGCAAATATAATAAATACTTTTTGTTTTTGCGGTACACGGGCCTCTCACTGTTGTGGCCTCTCCCTCCGCGGAGCACAGGCTCCTGATGCGCAGGCACAGTGGCCATGGCTCACGGGCCCAGATGCTCCACGGCATGTGGGATCTTCCTGGACCGGGGCATGAACCCGCGTCCCCTGCATCAGCAGGCGGACTCTCAACCACGGCGCCACCAGGGAAGCCCACAAATATTATAACATGTCAAGAAATTAATTTTTTCAATGTAAGATTTTTATAGAGAAATTCTGAAATTTTGTGAAGGGCATAATAAGAAAATCTGAATAAATAAAGATTATTTTCAAGGAAGAAAGGGCACATTTTAATAAAAATATCTCCTTACGTTAAGCTACATATTTAATAAGTTCCAATAAAATTACAAAATGAATTCTTCAGCAAATTTGATAATCTGAATCCAAAGTTCATGTAAGTCAAAATACATGAATAGCTAAGGCAATTTTTTTTATCTCCCTGAAGGACCTTCTCTCTTATTTATTTTTTTTAAATTTTTTTTATTTTTTTATTTTTTATTTTTATTTTTTTTAATTTTTTGCTTTATAACAAATTTAATCAGTTATACATATACATGTTTCCATATCCCCTCCCTTTTGCGTCTCCCTCCCACTCTTTCTTTTTTCTTAAAACAACGGGAATGGAAAAAGGCTGAACATCAGGAATCAATAAAGCCATGCAAATCCAGTGTACACAAACGTTCACCTGACAGCCGTCAGAATGATCATCAGCAAAAAAAGTCTACAAAAAATAAATGCTGAAGGGGTTTTAGAGAACTGCGTACCCTTTAGCTGCTGGTGGGTTGCAACCTGGTAAGAGCCAGTCGTGAGAACAGAATGGAGGTGCGTTTAAGGGTAAAAATGGAGCTACCATGTGATCTGGTAGGCCCACTCATGGGCCTATCACCTGAGTAGACCAGAATCAAAAACACACAGGCTGGCAATCCTGCACTGCAGCAAGGTGTACCATAGCCAAACCTGGAAGAAACCAAAATGTGCATCAACAGAAAAATGCACCAAGAAGAAGTCGTCCATGTACACAATGGAATCTTAGCCATGAAAAAGCATGGAACAGTGCCGTTGGCACCACCATAGAAGGACCTAGCGATAATCACCACACTGGAAGTAAGAAAGAAACCGTAAGACAGACATCCTATGACATCACTTATAGGTGTTACCTAAGAATTGATACCCATGAAATAATTTCCAAGAGAAGGACACGCATAGATTCAGAAAACCAAATTATGTTTAACCAAATGGAAAGGTGTAAGGAATGTATGAATTAGGATATGGGGGTTAACAGACATATACTAATACATAGGAAATATATAATCACAAAATACCTAAGGAATACAAAGAGAGGTCTACTCAACACTCTATAATAACATACACGGGAATGGATCCAAAGAGGAATATAGACAGATACATTGATAGGATGAACCAGAAACTGTACACCTCGGAGAATCTACATTTTGATCAAATTTCCTCTGATAATTAAATTTAAAAAGCAAACAACAATTTAGGAGATATAAGCTCTTGGGGGTTTGCACTGGCACATTGCACTCTAATTCGCAGCTTACTACCACGATTGCCACGAAAGCTCTGTGGCCCAAAATCCCAGAGTTGGAAATGTAGAAATGCTGCCGCCTTGTGGCCGTTTCCCACAAGAGCGGCTTTGAACCCACAGCTAATGGTCACTTAACATTCACAAGGATTCAGGGCTGTAAAGGACACCTGCCCTAAAAAATTGTGCGGAGGTAGGGAATGGCCAAAAAAATTCAAAAGTGTTAAATTTTTCAAGGAGATTGGATGGAGGGGTAAGTTTTACTCACTCATTTTCAAAAAAGAGGAAAATGGATAAAAGCTCAACATCAGTAATTATTAGACTCATGCAAATCTAACCTCCAAAATGATTCCAACTCACACATGTCAACTACCATCAGCTGCAAGTCTACAAACATTAAATGCTGAAGGTGTTTTAGAGAACTGTGTACCCTGTAGCTGCTGGTGAGATGTAAAGTGGTGACAGCCAATAATGAGAATAGAAAGGAGCTGTGTTTAAAAGTAAAAATTGAGCCACCATTCCTTTCAGCAGGCCCACCGCTGAGACTCTCACCTGACAAGTCCAGAGTCGAGAAGGCACAGGCTTCAACAGCTGCACTGCAGGAATTTTCACAATAGCCAAGACACGGAAGCAACCAAAATGTCCATCACCATATCAGTTGAAAAAGAAGAAGTGGTCCATGTACACAATGGAATATTAGCCATGGAAAACAATGAAACACTGCTCTTTCAGGCACCATAGTTGAGCCTAGAGATAATCACAGAACATGAGGTAAGTCGGAAAGCAAAAGACATATCCTATGATATCACTTACAGGCATTATCTAACAACTGACACAAATGAACATATTTGCACAGAGAAAGACACTCACACACTTAGAAAACAAACTAGGCTTATCTAAAAGGAAAGGTGGGGGGAATGGAAAAATTAAGATTAGGGTTACCATACATGTACAAATACCTATTAAATACACATAACAAAAAGACCGACCATACAGCAAGGGAGGTCTATGGAACACTCTGCAATAATTGACATGGGAAGGGGATCTGTGCATGAATATATATATATATATATATATATATATATATATATATATATATATATATATATATATATATATATATATGTTAGGCACAAATGAACCAGATTGTGTACACCTAGGACAAACAATATTCTAATCATTGCCCCTATTAAAAAAACTAAAACAACAAACAAGAAATAATGTAACATAAACTTATGGGGTTTTCTCCTGGCACATTCCATTTTAATTTACAACCTAGGAACAGGGATTCCAGAACGGCTCTGCTGCCCTAGTAACGAGATTTGTGAATGGAGAAATGCTGCCGCCTAGTGGCTGCTTACCACAACAGCAGCTTTAAACCCAGTGCTAATGGTCACTAAATATTCACACTCATTACAGGCCTGTGAATGACACCTGCCCTCAAAAACAATCCTGGGAGCGAATATTGACCAAAACATTCAA
Source organism: Mesoplodon mirus (assembly GCF_964341445.2). NCBI lineage: Eukaryota > Metazoa > Chordata > Mammalia > Artiodactyla > Ziphiidae > Mesoplodon > Mesoplodon mirus. Next base: position 146,349,484 of record NC_138981.1, read on the forward strand.
TTTTGAGGGCAACCTTTCAAGAAGACAATTTCAAGAGGTTAATTGTATTCTACGTTTTTTTCATTTGTTCATTAACAGAAATTTTAAAAGGTGTGGAAAAATGAACCTTAGAAAGAATTAAGGACATGCAAATGCAAATTACAAAAATCCTATCAGCTCACAACAGTCAGAATGACCATCAGCAAAAATTCTGCAAACAATAAATGCTGAAGGGGTTGTGGAAAAATGCCTAGGCTTGGTTCAACGTGGGACATGCTAAGAGCCAGTAAGGAAAACACAAAGGAGGTGCATTGAAAAGGTAAGTACTGAGCTACCATTCAATCAAGCATGCCCACTGCTGGGCCTATCGCCTGAGAGGATGAGAATCAAAAAGACACAGGCTGGACTTCACTGGTGGCGCAGTGGTTGAGAGTCCGCCGCCGAAGCAGGGGACACGGGTTTATGCCCCGGTTCGGGAAAATCACACATGCCGTGGAGCGGCTGGTCCCGTGAGCTATGGCTGCTGGGCCTGTGCGTCCAGAGCCTGTGCTCTGCAATCGGAGTGGCCATGGCAGTGAGTGGCCTACGTACTGCAAAACAAGAAAAAAACAGCCTGGCAATCCTGCCCTCCAGCAATATTTATCATAGCCAAAACTTGGAAGCTACGAAAATGTCCATCAACAGAGGAATGCACAAAGAAGAAGTGGTCCATGTACACAATGGAATATGACTCCAATAAAAAAATATAAACTCAATCTAGAAAACAAACAAAAGTAAAAAAAAAAAACACATCACCTTTGGGGGTTTATCCAGGCACATTCCACTCTAATTTATAACCGAAAAATACCACTGCAAGGTAGTCTGTTTCCCTAGTTAAAAGCTTGTGAAAAGCAGAAATGCTGCCACCCTCTGGCAGTGACCTGCAACAGCAGCTTTAAAAACTGTGCTAAGGGTCACTTCATATGCACCAGTACTGGAGGGCTGTAAATGAAACCTGCCCTCAGAATGTCATTAGGGAGGTAATGGCCAAAATATTTCTAAATGTCACACATACTTCACGAAAACAATTGGAAGAGGTAAGCTCTACTCACAGTTTGAAGAAAAAAAGGACATGCCAGAAAGCTCAATTTCAATGGATTATGAGACGAATGCAAATCCAACCACAAACATATAGCAGCTCACACTTGTCAGAATAAACTTCAGCAAAAAAAAAAACTACAAACAATAAATGCTGAAGGTGTTGTGCAGAAGTGCATACCCTCAACTTTAAGTGGGATGTGACCTGGTAAGAGCCACTAACGAGAACAGAATGGAGGTGCTTTTACTACGTAAATATTTTTCTACCATATGATCCAGCAGGCCCACTCCTGGGCCTATAACCTAAGAAGACAGAATTGGAAAGACACAGGGAGGCGAATGTGCATTGCCGCAGCATTACAATTGCCAAGTCATGGAAGCAACCAAAAAGTCCATCAACATATGAGTGGACAAAGAAAACTGGTACATGTACAGACGGAGTATTGGACAAGGAAAAAAAGGACACGATGTCATTTGCAGCACTGTAGATGAGTCTAGAGGCAATCACACAATGTGTAGTATGTCAGAAAGAGAAAGACACATATCGTATGATATCACTTTTAGGTATTACCTATAAATGGATACCAGTGAAGATATTTCCACAGAGAAGGGCAACCACTGATTCATTCAACAAACTTATGGTTCACCAATGGAAATTTGTGAGGATTGGATACATTAGGATATTGGGGTTAACAGACATATACAAACACAGGTGAAATATATCATCACCAAAGACCTACGGAATACCAAGAGAAGACTACTCAACATCCTGTCATAACGTACATGGGAAAAGGATTCCAGGAAGAATAGACATATGTTTATGTGTAAAAGAACCACATCTTGCACACCTAGAACAAGCCAAACTTTGTAATCAAACTTGCTGTGATAAAAATAAAAATTAAATTAAATAAACGAACAAGAAGTAGTGAGACATATACTTAAGGGGCTTTTCCCTGGCACACGCCATTCTAAATTACAACCTAGAACACAACTTCCATTGAGGCTCTGTTGCCCTAGTAACCAGATTTGGTAAAGTAGAACAGCTGCCACCTTGTGGGCGTTTCACACGACAGCAGCTTTAATCCCAGCGTTAATGGTCAGTTGATATTCAAAATAATTGCAGGCCTGTAAATCACACCTGCACTGAAAACAAATCCTGGGGTCGTATATCGACCAAAAAAATTCAAAGGCATCCATATTTCAAACCGACAGTTTCAAGAGGCATAATTTATGCACATTTGTCTTCTGTTTCTTTTTCTTTCTTTCTTTTTTCTTTTTTTTCAGCTTTCAAACTACTATTTATTTAATCATGTGTTCATTCTACAGATAATTTTTAAAGTGTCTACTATGTACTAATTGCAAGTTAGGTCCCAGGATTACAGCAGTGAGTTAAACAGATAAAATCCCCGGACCTTATGGAACTTAAAGCCTAGTGGGTGACTCGGTCAATAATCCACTTCATAGATAACTACGTAGTTATAATACAGGGTACAGTGAGAGGGCTAACAAAGGGCTCTAATTTAGGCTGGAGTTCAGAGAGGTTCCCCATGAAGAAATGATAGTTTACTTCTCAGGTACTTAATAAACAAAAGTGGTAAAATTAAATGGAAGTGTTTAAATGAACAGAGTTAGGTACCACTTTTAATTACATACATACATATACACACACATAAAATAGATCCCAACTTTCTAAATAAATTATAAGTAAATTGAACGCAAAATTTGTTAATAATGATAAAGTAGTACATATTCCAGAAATAAAGTCATGATGAGTAGCAAAAAAATCTAGGTACTGTTAATGTTATCACATTAATACATGTTTTAATGGTGATTTCAATGGCTATAGAAAAGGCATCTATGAAAAAAAACTGCTTAGTAAATTAGTAAAATAAGGAAATTCCTTAACCTAACGAGAGAAGGATTTTTTAAAGATCCTTTAGCAAATATATTTAATGATAAAACTTTAAAGTTAAAGTTTGGAGACCACAACTATTGCACATTGTTCTATAAGTCCTAGTCAATAGAATAAGAAAAGAATAAGCAGTGTAAGAATTAGAGAATGTGTCAGATAGACTGCACATCAGTCAATCTGTTGTGGTTTGGAAATTTAAAATGTTAACCACATTGCCCACTTCTGAAAGGAAGAGAAAGTTTGTCATTATTTGCAAATGATATGATAATCTTATCAAAATCAAGGCAAGGAATGGAAAAACTATGAATAAGATAATTCAGCAGAAATTTCCGGTAAGATAAAAAGTCAGCATAACAACTCAAAAGTATTTCTTTTACCAATTTTTTTTATACCAAGTCAATCTCAAGAGCAGCAAATATAATAAATACTTTTTTTTTTTGCGGTACACGGGCCTCTCACTGTTGTGGCCTCTCCCTCCGCGGAGCACAGGCTCCTGATGCGCAGGCACAGTGGCCATGGCTCATGGGCCCAGATGCTCCACGGCATGTGGGATCTTCCTGGACCGGGGCATGAACCCGCGTCCCCTGCATCAGCAGGCGGACTCTCAACCACGGCGCCACCAGGGAAGCCCACAAATATTATAACATGTCAAGAAATTAATTTTTTCAATGTAAGATTTTTATAGAGAAATTCTGAAATTTTGTGAAGGGCATAATAAGAAAATCTGAATAAATAAAGATTATTTTCAAGGAAGAAAGGGCACATTTTAATAAAAATATCTCCTTACGTTAAGCTACATATTTAATAAGTTCCAATAAAATTACAAAATGAATTCTTCAGCAAATTTGATAATCTGAATCCAAAGTTCATGTAAGTCAAAATACATGAATAGCTAAGGCAATTTTTTTTATCTCCCTGAAGGACCTTCTCTCTTATTTCTTTTTTTTTATTTTTTTTTATTTTTTTATTTTTTATTTTTATTTTTTTTAATTTTTTGCTTTATAACAAATTTAATCAGTTATACATATACATGTTTCCATATCCCCTCCCTTTTGCGTCTCCCTCCCACTCTTTCTTTTTTCTTAAAACAACGGGAATGGAAAAAGGCTGAACATCAGGAATCAATAAAGCCATGCAAATCCAGTGTACACAAACGTTCACCTGACAGCCGTCAGAATGATCATCAGCAAAAAAAGTCTACAAAAAATAAATGCTGAAGGGGTTTTAGAGAACTGCGTACCCTTTAGCTGCTGGTGGGTTGCAACCTGGTAAGAGCCAGTCGTGAGAACAGAATGGAGGTGCGTTTAAGGGTAAAAATGGAGCTACCATGTGATCTGGTAGGCCCACTCATGGGCCTATCACCTGAGTAGACCAGAATCAAAAACACACAGGCTGGCAATCCTGCACTGCAGCAAGGTGTACCATAGCCAAACCTGGAAGAAACCAAAATGTGCATCAACAGAAAAATGCACCAAGAAGAAGTCGTCCATGTACACAATGGAATCTTAGCCATGAGAAAGCATGGAACAGTGCCGTTGGCACCACCATAGAAGGACCTAGCGATAATCACCACACTGGAAGTAAGAAAGAAACCATAAGACAGACATCCTATGACATCACTTATAGGTGTTACCTAAGAATTGATACCCATGAAATAATTTCCAAGAGAAGGACACGCATAGATTCAGAAAACCAAATTATGTTTAACCAAATGGAAAGGTGTAAGGAATGTATGAATTAGGATATGGGGGTTAACAGACATATACTAATACATAGGAAATATATAATCACAAAATACCTAAGGAATACAAAGAGAGGTCTACTCAACACTCTATAATAACATACACGGGAATGGATCCAAAGAGGAATATAGACAGATACATTGATAGGATGAACCAGAAACTGTACACCTCGGAGAATCTACATTTTGATCAAATTTCCTCTGATAATTAAATTTAAAAAGCAAACAACAATTTAGGAGATATAAGCTCTTGGGGGTTTGCACTGGCACATTGCACTCTAATTCGCAGCTTACTACCACGATTGCCACGAAAGCTCTGTGGCCCAAAATCCCAGAGTTGGAAATGTAGAAATGCTGCCGCCTTGTGGCCGTTTCCCACAAGAGCGGCTTTGAACCCACAGCTAATGGTCACTTAACATTCACAAGGATTCAGGGCTGTAAAGGACACCTGCCCTAAAAAATTGTGCGGAGGTAGGGAATGGCCAAAAAAATTCAAAAGTGTTAAATTTTTCAAGGAGATTGGATGGAGGGGTAAGTTTTACTCACTCATTTTCAAAAAAGAGGAAAATGGATAAAAGCTCAACATCAGTAATTATTAGACTCATGCAAATCTAACCTCCAAAATGATTCCAACTCACACATGTCAACTACCATCAGCTGCAAGTCTACAAACATTAAATGCTGAAGGTGTTTTAGAGAACTGTGTACCCTGTAGCTGCTGGTGAGATGTAAAGTGGTGACAGCCAATAATGAGAATAGAAAGGAGCTGTGTTTAAAAGTAAAAATTGAGCCACCATTCCTTTCAGCAGGCCCACCGCTGAGACTCTCACCTGACAAGTCCAGAGTCGAGAAGGCACAGGCTTCAACAGCTGCACTGCAGGAATTTTCACAATAGCCAAGACACGGAAGCAACCAAAATGTCCATCACCATATCAGTTGAAAAAGAAGAAGTGGTCCATGTACACAATGGAATATTAGCCATGGAAAACAATGAAACACTGCTCTTTCAGGCACCATAGTTGAGCCTAGAGATAATCACAGAACATGAGGTAAGTCGGAAAGCAAAAGACATATCCTATGATATCACTTACAGGCATTATCTAACAACTGACACAAATGAACATATTTGCACAGAGAAAGACACTCACACACTTAGAAAACAAACTAGGCTTATCTAAAAGGAAAGGTGTGGGGAATGGAAAAATTAAGATTAGGGTTACCATACGTGTACAAATACCTATTAAATACACATAACAAAAAGACCGACCATATAGCAAGGGAGGTCTATGGAACACTCTGCAATAATTGACATGGGAAGGGGATCTGTGCATGAATATATATATATATATATATATATATATATATATATATATATATATATATATATGTTAGGCACAAATGAACCAGATTGTGTACACCTAGGACAAACAATATTCTAATCATTGCCCCTATTAAAAAAACTAAAACAACAAACAAGAAATAATGTAACATAAACTTATGGGGTTTTCTCCTGGCACATTCCATTTTAATTTACAACCTAGGAACAGGGATTCCAGAACGGCTCTGCTGCCCTAGTAACGAGATTTGTGAATGGAGAAATGCTGCCGCCTAGTGGCTGCTTACCACAACAGCAGCTTTAAACCCAGTGCTAATGGTCACTAAATATTCACACTCATTACAGGCCTGTGAATGACACCTGCCCTCAAAAACAATCCTGGGAGCGAATATTGACCAAAACATTCAATTTTGAGGGCAACCTTTCAAGAAGACAATTTCAAGAGGTTAATTGTATTCTACGTTTTTTTCATTTGTTCATTAACAGAAATTTTAAAAGGTGTGGAAAAATGAACCTTAGAAAGAATTAAGGACATGCAAATCCAAATTACAAAAATCCTATCAGCTCACAACAGTCAGAATGACCATCAGCAAAAATTCTGCAAACAATAAATGCTGAAGGGGTTGTGGAAAATTGCCTAGGCTTGGTTCAACGTGGGACATGCTAAGAGCCAGTAAGGAAAACACAAAGGAGGTGCATTGAAAAGGTAAGTACTGAGCTACCATTCAATCAAGCATGCCCACTGCTGGCCCTATCGCCTGAGAGGATGAGAATCAAAAAGACACAGGCTGGACTTCACTGGTGGCGCAGTGGTTGAGAGTCCGCCGCCGAAGCAGGGGACACGGGTTTATGCCCCGGTTCGGGAAAATCACACATGCCGTGGAGCGGCTGGTCCCGTGAGCTATGGCTGCTGGGCCTGTGCGTCCAGAGCCTGTGCTCTGCAATCGGAGTGGCCATGGCAGTGAGTGGCCTACGTACTGCAAAACAAGAAAAAAACAGCCTGGCAATCCTGCCCTCCAGCAATATTTATCATAGCCAAAACTTGGAAGCTACGAAAATGTCCATCAACAGAGGAATGCACAAAGAAGAAGTGGTCCATGTACACAATGGAATATGACTCCAATAAAAAAATATAAACTCAATCTAGAAAACAAACAAAAGTAAAAAAAAAAAACACATCACCTTTGGGGGTTTATCCAGGCACATTCCACTCTAATTTATAACCGAAAAATACCACTGCAAGGTAGTCTGTTTCCCTAGTTAAAAGCTTGTGAAAAGCAGAAATGCTGCCACCCTCTGGCAGTGACCTGCAACAGCAGCTTTAAAAACTGTGCTAAGGGTCACTTCATATGCACCAGTACTGGAGGGCTGTAAATGAAACCTGCCCTCAGAATGTCATTAGGGAGGTAATGGCCAAAATATTTCTAAATGTCACACATACTTCACGAAAACAATTGGAAGAGGTAAGCTCTACTCACAGTTTGAAGAAAAAAAGGACATGCCAGAAAGCTCAATTTCAATGGATTATGAGACGAATGCAAATCCAACCACAAACATATAGCAGCTCACACTTGTCAGAATAAACTTCAGCAAAAAAAAAAACTACAAACAATAAATGCTGAAGGTGTTGTGCAGAAGTGCATACCCTCAACTTTAAGTGGGATGTGACCTGGTAAGAGCCACTAACGAGAACAGAATGGAGGTGCTTTTACTACGTAAATATTTTTCTACCATATGATCCAGCAGGCCCACTCCTGGGCCTATAACCTAAGAAGACAGAATTGGAAAGACACAGGGAGGCGAATGTGCATTGCCGCAGCATTACAATTGCCAAGTCATGGAAGCAACCAAAAAGTCCATCAACATATGAGTGGACAAAGAAAACTGGTACATGTACAGACGGAGTATTGGACAAGGAAAAAAAGGACACGATGTCATTTGCAGCACTGTAGATGAGTCTAGAGGCAATCACACAACGTGTAGTATGTCAGAAAGAGAAAGACACATATCGTATGATATCACTTTTAGGTATTACCTATAAATGGATACCAGTGAAGATATTTCCACAGAGAAGGGCAACCACTGATTCATTCAACAAACTTATGGTTCACCAATGGAAATTTGTGAGGATTGGATACATTAGGATATTGGGGTTAACAGACATATACAAACACAGGTGAAATATATCATCACCAAAGACCTACGGAATACCAAGAGAAGACTACTCAACATCCTGTCATAACGTACATGGGAAAAGGATTCCAGGAAGAATAGACATATGTTTATGTGTAAAAGAACCACATCTTGCACACCTAGAACAAGCCAAACTTTGTAATCAAACTTGCTGTGATAAAAATAAAAATTAAATTAAATAAACGAACAAGAAGTAGTGAGACATATACTTAAGGGGCTTTTCCCTGGCACACGCCATTCTAAATTACAACCTAGAACACAACTTCCATTGAGGCTCTGTTGCCCTAGTAACCAGATTTGGTAAAGTAGAACAGCTGCCACCTTGTGGGCGTTTCACACGACAGCAGCTTTAATCCCAGCGTTAATGGTCAGTTGATATTCAAAATAATTGCAGGCCTGTAAATCACACCTGCACTGAAAACAAATCCTGGGGTCGTATATCGACCAAAAAAATTCAAAGGCATCCATATTTCAAACCGACAGTTTCAAGAGGCATAATTTATGCACATTTGTCTTCTGTTTCTTTTTCTTTCTTTCTTTTTTCTTTTTTTTCAGCTTTCAAACTACTATTTATTTAATCATGTGTTCATTCTACAGATAATTTTTAAAGTGTCTACTATGTACTAATTGCAAGTTAGGTCCCAGGATTACAGCAGTGAGTTAAACAGATAAAATCCCCGGACCTTATGGAACTTAAAGCCTAGTGGGTGACTCGGTCAATAATCCACTTCATAGATAACTACGTAGTTATAATACAGGGTACAGTGAGAGGGCTAACAAAGGGCTCTAATTTAGGCTGGAGTTCAGAGAGGTTCCCCATGAAGAAATGATAGTTTACTTCTCAGGTACTTAATAAACAAAAGTGGTAAAATTAAATGGAAGTGTTTAAATGAACAGAGTTAGGTACCACTTTTAATTACATACATACATATACACACACATAAAATAGATCCCAACTTTCTAAATAAATTATAAGTAAATTGAACGCAAAATTTGTTAATAATGATAAAGTAGTACATATTCCAGAAATAAAGTCATGATGAGTAGCAAAAAAATCTAGGTACTGTTAATGTTATCACATTAATACATGTTTTAATGGTGATTTCAATGGCTATAGAAAAGGCATCTATGAAAAAAAACTGCTTAGTAAATTAGTAAAATAAGGAAATTCCTTAACCTAACGAGAGAAGGATTTTTTAAAGATCCTTTAGCAAATATATTTAATGATAAAACTTTAAAGTTAAAGTTTGGAGACCACAACTATTGCACATTGTTCTATAAGTCCTAGTCAATAGAATAAGAAAAGAATAAGCAGTGTAAGAATTAGAGAATGTGTCAGATAGACTGCACATCAGTCAATCTGTTGTGGTTTGGAAATTTAAAATGTTAACCACATTGCCCACTTCTGAAAGGAAGAGAAAGTTTGTCATTATTTGCAAATGATATGATAATCTTATCAAAATCAAGGCAAGGAATGGAAAAACTATGAATAAGATAATTCAGCAGAAATTTCCGGTAAGATAAAAAGTCAGCATAACAACTCAAAAGTATTTCTTTTACCAATTTTTTTTATACCAAGTCATTCTCAAGAGCAGCAAATATAATAAATACTTTTTTTTTTGCGGTACACGGGCCTCTCACTGTTGTGGCCTCTCCCGCCACGGAGCACAGGCTCCTGATGCGCAGGCACAGTGGCCATGGCTCATGGGCCCAGACGCTCCACGGCATGTGGGATCTTCCTGGACCGGGGCATGAACCCGCGTCCCCTGCATCAGCAGGCGGACTCTCAACCACGGCGCCACCAGGGAAGCCCACAAATATTATAACATGTCAAGAAATTAATTTTTTCAATGTTAGATTTTTATAGAGAAATTCTGAAATTTTGTGAAGGGCATAATAAGAAAATCTGAATAAATAAAGATTATTTTCAAGGAAGAAAGGGCACATTTTAATAAAAATATCTCCTTACGTTAAGCTACATATTTAATAAGTTCCAATAAAATTACAAAATGAATTCTTCAGCAAATTTGATAATCTGAATCCAAAGTTCATGTAAGTCAAAATACATGAATAGCTAAGGCAATTTTTTTTATCTCCCTGAAGGACCTTCTCTCTTATTTCTTTTTTTTTATTTTTTTTATTTTTTTATTTTTTATTTTTATTTTTTTTAATTTTTTGCTTTATAACAAATTTAATCAGTTATACATATACATGTTTCCATATCCCCTCCCTTTTGCGTCTCCCTCCCACTCTTTCTTTTTTCTTAAAACAACGGGAATGGAAAAAGGCTGAACATCAGGAATCAATAAAGCCATGCAAATCCAGTGTACACAAACGTTCACCTGACAGCCGTCAGAATGATCATCAGCAAAAAAAGTCTACAAAAAATAAATGCTGAAGGGGTTTTAGAGAACTGCGTACCCTTTAGCTGCTGGTGGGTTGCAACCTGGTAAGAGCCAGTCGTGAGAACAGAATGGAGGTGCGTTTAAGGGTAAAAATGGAGCTACCATGTGATCTGGTAGGCCCACTCATGGGCCTATCACCTGAGTAGACCAGAATCAAAAACACACAGGCTGGCAATCCTGCACTGCAGCAAGGTGTACCATAGCCAAACCTGGAAGAAACCAAAATGTGCATCAACAGAAAAATGCACCAAGAAGAAGTCGTCCATGTACACAATGGAATCTTAGCCATGAAAAAGCATGGAACAGTGCCGTTGGCACCACCATAGAAGGACCTAGCGATAATCACCACACTGGAAGTAAGAAAGAAACCGTAAGACAGACATCCTATGACATCACTTATAGGTGTTACCTAAGAATTGATACCCATGAAATAATTTCCAAGAGAAGGACACGCATAGATTCAGAAAACCAAATTATGTTTAACCAAATGGAAAGGTGTAAGGAATGTATGAATTAGGATATGGGGGTTAACAGACATATACTAATACATAGGAAATATATAATCACAAAATACCTAAGGAATACAAAGAGAGGTCTACTCAACACTCTATAATAACATACACGGGAATGGATCCAAAGAGGCATATAGACAGATACATTGATAGGATGAACCAGAAACTGTACACCTAGGAGAATCTACATTTTGATCAAATTTCCTCTGATAATTAAATTTAAAAAGCAAACAGCAATTTAGGAGATATAAGCTCTTGGGGGTTTGCACTGACACATTGCACTCTAATTCGCAGCTTACTACCACGATTGCCACGAAAGCTCTGTGGTCCAAAATCCCAGAGTTGGAAATGTAGAAATGCTGCCGCCTTGTGGCCGTTTCCCACAAGAGCGGCTTTGAACCCACAGCTAATGGTCACTTAACATTCACAAGGATTCAGGGCTGTAAAGGACACCTGCCCTAAAAAATTGTGCGGAGGTAGGGAATGGCCAAAAAAATTCAAAAGTGTTAAATTTTTCAAGGAGATTGGATGGAGGGGTAAGTTTTACTCACTCATTTTCAAAAAAGAGGAAAATGGATAAAAGCTCAACATCAGTAATTATTAGACTCATGCAAATCTAACCTCCAAAATGATTCCAACTCACACATGTCAACTACCATCAGCTGCAAGTCTACAAACATTAAATGCTGAAGGTGTTTTAGAGAACTGTGTACCCTGTAGCTGCTGGTGAGATGTAAAGTGGTGACAGCCAATAATGAGAATAGAAAGGAGCTGTGTTTAAAAGTAAAAATTGAGCCACCATTCCTTTCAGCAGGCCCACCGCTGAGACTCTCACCTGACAAGTCCAGAGTCGAGAAGGCACAGGCTTCAACAGCTGCACTGCAGGAATTTTCACAATAGCCAAGACACGGAAGCAACCAAAATGTCCATCACCATATCAGTTGAAAAAGAAGAAGTGGTCCATGTACACAATGGAATATTAGCCATGGAAAACAATGAAACACTGCTCTTTCAGGCACCATAGTTGAGCCTAGAGATAATCACAGAACATGAGGTAAGTCGGAAAGCAAAAGACATATCCTATGATATCACTTACAGGCATTATCTAACAACTGACACAAATGAACATATTTGCACAGAGAAAGACACTCACACACTTAGAAAACAAACTAGGCTTATCTAAAAGGAAAGGTGGGGGGAATGGAAAAATTAAGATTAGGGTTACCATACGTGTACAAATACCTATTAAATACACATAACAAAAAGACCGACCATATAGCAAGGGAGGTCTATGGAACACTCTGCAATAATTGACATGGGAAGGGGATCTGTGCATGAATATATATATATATATATATATATATATATATATATATATATATATATATGTTAGGCACAAATGAACCAGATTGTGTACACCTAGGACAAACAATATTCTAATCATTGCCCCTATTAAAAAAACTAAAACAACAAACAAGAAATAATGTAACATAAACTTATGGGGTTTTCTCCTGGCACATTCCATTTTAATTTACAACCTAGGAACAGGGATTCCAGAAGGGCTCTGCTGCCCTAGTAACGAGATTTGTGAATGGAGAAATGCTGCCTCCTAGTGGCTGCTTACCACAACAGCAGCTTTAAACCCAGTGCTAATGGTCACTAAATATTCACACTCATTACAGGCCTGTGAATGACACCTGCCCTCAAAAACAATCCTGGGAGCGAATATTGACCAAAAAATTCAATTTTGAGGGCAACCTTTCAAGAAGACAATTTCAAGAGGTTAATTGTATTCTACGTGTTTTTCATTTGTTCATTAACAGAAATTTTAAAACGTGTGGAAAAATGAACCTTAGAAAGAATTAAGGACATGCAAATCCAAATTACAAAAATCCTATCAGCTCACAACAGTCAGAATGACCATCAGCAAAAATTCTGCAAACAATAAATGCTGAAGGGGTTGTGGAAAAATGCCTAGGCTTGGTTCAACGTGGGACATGCTAAGAGCCAGTAAGGAAAACACAAAGGAGGTGCATTGAAAAGGTAAGTACTGAGCTACCATTCAATCAAGCATGCCCACTGCTGGCCCTATCGCCTGAGAGGATGAGAATCAAAAAGACACAGGCTGGACTTCACTGGTGGCGCAGTGGTTGAGAGTCCGCCGCCGAAGCAGGGGACACGGGTTTATGCCCCGGTTCGGGAAAATCACACATGCCGTGGAGCGGCTGGTCCCGTGAGCTATGGCTGCTGGGCCTGTGCGTCCAGAGCCTGTGCTCTGCAATCGGAGTGGCCATGGCAGTGAGTGGCCTACGTACTGCAAAACAAGAAAAAAACAGCCTGGCAATCCTGCCCTCCAGCAATATTTATCATAGCCAAAACTTGGAAGCTACGAAAATGTCCATCAACAGAGGAATGCACAAAGAAGAAGTGGTCCATGTACACAATGGAATATGACTCCAATAAAAAAATATAAACTCAATCTAGAAAACAAACAAAAGTAAAAAAAAAACACATCACCTTTGGGGGTTTATCCAGGCACATTCCACCCTAATTTATAACCGAGAAATACCACTGCAAGGTAGTCTGTTTCCCTAGTTAAAAGCTTGTGAAAAGCAGAAATGCTGCCACCCTCTGGCAGTGACCTGCAACAGCAGCTTTAAAAACTGTGCTAAGGGTCACTTCATATGCACCAGTACTGGAGGGCTGTAAATGAAACCTGCCCTCAGAATGTCATTAGGGAGGTAATGGCCAAAATATTTCTAAATGTCACACATACTTCACGAAAACAATTGGAAGAGGTAAGCTCTACTCACAGTTTGAAGAAAAAAAGGACATGCCAGAAAGCTCAATTTCAATGGATTATGAGACGCATGCAAATCCAACCACAAACATATAGCAGCTCACACTTGTCAGAATAAACTTCAGCAAAAAAAAAAACTACAAACAATAAATGCTGAAGGTGTTGTGCAGAAGTGCATACCCTCAACTTTAAGTGGGATGTGACCTGGTAAGAGCCACTAACGAGAACAGAATGGAGGTGCTTTTACTACGTAAATATTTTTCTACCATATGATCCAGCAGGCCCACTCCTGGGCCTATAACCTAAGAAGACAGAATTGGAAAGACACAGGGAGGCGAATGTGCATTGCCGCAGCATTACAATTGCCAAGTCATGGAAGCAACCAAAAAGTCCATCAACATATGAGTGGACAAAGAAAACTGGTACATGTACAGACGGAGTATTGGCCAAGGAAAAAAAGGACACGATGTCATTTGCAGCACTGTAGATGAGTCTAGAGGCAATCACACAACGTGTAGTATGTCAGAAAGAGAAAGACACATATCGTATGATATCACTTTTAGGTATTACCTATAAATGGATACCAGTGAAGATATTTCCACAGAGAAGGGCAACCACTGATTCATTCAACAAACTTATGGTTCACCAATGGAAATTTGTGAGGATTGGATACATTAGGATATTGGGGTTAACAGACATATACAAACACAGGTGAAATATATCATCACCAAAGACCTACGGAATACCAAGAGAAGACTACTCAACATCCTGTCATAACGTACATGGGAAAAGGATTCCAGGAAGAATAGACATATGTTTATGTGTCAAAGAACCACATCTTGCACACCTAGAACAAGCCAAACTTTGTAATCAAACTTGCTGTGATAAAAATAAAAATTAAATTAAATAAACGAACAAGAAGTAGTGAGACATATACTTAAGGGGCTTTTCCCTGGCACACGCCATTCTAAATTACAACCTAGAACACAACTTCCATTGAGGCTCTGTTGCCCTAGTAACCAGATTTGGTAAAGTAGAACAGCTGCCACCTTGTGGGCGTTTCACACGACAGCAGCTTTAATCCCAGCGTTAATGGTCAGTTGATATTCAAAATAATTGCAGGCCTGTAAATCACACCTGCACTGAAAACAAATCCTGGGGTCGTATATCGACCAAAAAAATTCAAAGGCATCCATATTTCAAACCGACAGTTTCAAGAGGCATAATTTATGCACATTTGTCTTCTGTTTCTTTTTCTTTCTTTCTTTTTTCTTTTTTTTCAGCTTTCAAACTACTATTTATTTAATCATGTGTTCATTCTACAGATAATTTTTAAAGTGTCTACTATGTACTAATTGCAAGTTAGGTCCCAGGATTACAGCAGTGAGTTAAACAGATAAAATCCCCGGACCTTATGGAACTTAAAGCCTAGTGGGTGACTCGGTCAATAATCCACTTCATAGATAACTACGTAGTTATAATACAGGGTACAGTGAGAGGGCTAACAAAGGGCTCTAATTTAGGCTGGAGTTCAGAGAGGTTCCCCATGAAGAAATGATAGTTTACTTCTCAGGTACTTAATAAACAAAAGTGGTAAAATTAAATGGAAGTGTTTAAATGAACAGAGTTAGGTACCACTTTTAATTACATACATACATATACACACACATAAAATAGATCCCAACTTTCTAAATAAATTATAAGTAAATTGAACGCAAAATTTGTTAATAATGATAAAGTAGTACATATTCCAGAAATAAAGTCATGATGAGTAGCAAAAAAATCTAGGTACTGTTAATGTTATCACATTAATACATGTTTTAATGGTGATTTCAATGGCTATAGAAAAGGCATCTATGAAAAAAAACTGCTTAGTAAATTAGTAAAATAAGGAAATTCCTTAACCTAACGAGAGAAGGATTTTTTAAAGATCCTTTAGCAAATATATTTAATGATAAAACTTTAAAGTTAAAGTTTGGAGACCACAACTATTGCACATTGTTCTATAAGTCCTAGTCAATAGAATAAGAAAAGAATAAGCAGTGTAAGAATTAGAGAATGTGTCAGATAGACTGCACATCAGTCAATCTGTTGTGGTTTGGAAATTTAAAATGTTAACCACATTGCCCACTTCTGAAAGGAAGAGAAAGTTTGTCATTATTTGCAAATGATATGATAATCTTATCAAAATCAAGGCAAGGAATGGAAAAACTATGAATAAGATAATTCAGCAGAAATTTCCGGTAAGATAAAAAGTCAGCATAACAACTCAAAAGTATTTCTTTTACCAATTTTTTTTATACCAAGTCATTCTGAAGAGCAGCAAATATAATAAATACTTTTTTTTTTTGCGGTACACGGGCCTCTCACTGTTGTGGCCTCTCCCGCCACGGAGCACAGGCTCCTGATGCGCAGGCACAGTGGCCATGGCTCATGGGCCCAGACGCTCCACGGCATGTGGGATCTTCCTGGACCGGGGCATGAACCCGCGTCCCCTGCATCAGC
Organism: Mesoplodon mirus; assembly: GCF_964341445.2. Taxonomy (NCBI): domain Eukaryota; kingdom Metazoa; phylum Chordata; class Mammalia; order Artiodactyla; family Ziphiidae; genus Mesoplodon; species Mesoplodon mirus. The sequence continues at coordinate 146,365,944 of NC_138981.1, forward strand.
AGGCGGACTCTCAACCACGGCGCCACCAGGGAAGCCCACAAATATTATAACATGTCAAGAAATTAATTTTTTCAATGTTAGATTTTTATAGAGAAATTCTGAAATTTTGTGAAGGGCATAATAAGAAAATCTGAATAAATAAAGATTATTTTCAAGGAAGAAAGGGCACATTTTAATAAAAATATCTCCTTACGTTAAGCTACATATTTAATAAGTTCCAATAAAATTACAAAATGAATTCTTCAGCAAATTTGATAATCTGAATCCAAAGTTCATGTAAGTCAAAATACATGAATAGCTAAGGCAATTTTTTTTATCTCCCTGAAGGACCTTCTCTCTTATTTTTTTTTTATTTTTTTTATTTTTTTATTTTTTATTTTTATTTTTTTTAATTTTTTGCTTTATAACAAATTTAATCAGTTATACATATACATGTTTCCATATCCCCTCCCTTTTGCGTCTCCCTCCCACTCTTTCTTTTTTCTTAAAACAACGGGAATGGAAAAAGGCTGAACATCAGGAATCAATAAAGCCATGCAAATCCAGTGTACACAAACGTTCACCTGACAGCCGTCAGAATGATCATCAGCAAAAAAAGTCTACAAAAAATAAATGCTGAAGGGGTTTTAGAGAACTGCGTACCCTTTAGCTGCTGGTGGGTTGCAACCTGGTAAGAGCCAGTCGTGAGAACAGAATGGAGGTGCGTTTAAGGGTAAAAATGGAGCTACCATGTGATCTGGTAGGCCCACTCATGGGCCTATCACCTGAGTAGACCAGAATCAAAAACACACAGGCTGGCAATCCTGCACTGCAGCAAGGTGTACCATAGCCAAACCTGGAAGAAACCAAAATGTGCATCAACAGAAAAATGCACCAAGAAGAAGTCGTCCATGTACACAATGGAATCTTAGCCATGAAAAAGCATGGAACAGTGCCGTTGGCACCACCATAGAAGGACCTAGCGATAATCACCACACTGGAAGTAAGAAAGAAACCGTAAGACAGACATCCTATGACATCACTTATAGGTGTTACCTAAGAATTGATACCCATGTAATAATTTCCAAGAGAAGGACACGCATAGATTCAGAAAACCAAATTATGTTTAACCAAATGGAAAGGTGTAAGGAATGTATGAATTAGGATATGGGGGTTAACAGACATATACTAATACATAGGAAATATATAATCACAAAATACCTAAGGAATACAAAGAGAGGTCTACTCAACACTCTATAATAACATACACGGGAATGGATCCAAAGAGGAATATAGACAGATACATTGATAGGATGAACCAGAAACTGTACACCTAGGAGAATCTACATTTTGATCAAATTTCCTCTGATAATTAAATTTAAAAAGAAAACAACAATTTAGGAGATATAAGCTCTTGGGGGTTTGCACTGGCACATTGCACTCTAATTCACAGCTTACTACCACGATTGCCACGAAAGCTCTGTGGCCCCAAATCCCAGAGTTGGAAATGTAGAAATGCTGCCGCCTTGTGGCCGTTTCCCACAAGAGCGGCTTTGAACCCACAGCTAATGGTCACTTAACATTCACAAGGATTCAGGGCTGTAAAGGACACCTGCCCTAAAAAATTGTGCGGAGGTAGGGAATGGCCAAAAAAATTCAAAAGTGTTAAATTTTTCAAGGAGATTGGATGGAGGGGTAAGTTTTACTCACTCATTTTCAAAAAAGAGGAAAATGGATAAAAGCTCAACATCAGTAATTATTAGACTCATGCAAATCTAACCTCCAAAATGATTCCAACTCACACATGTCAACTACCATCAGCTGCAAGTCTACAAACATTAAATGCTGAAGGTGTTTTAGAGAACTGTGTACCCTCTAGCTGCTGGTGAGATGTAAAGTGGTGACAGCCAATAATAAGAGTAGAAAGGAGCTGAGTTTAAAAGTAAAAATTGAGCCACCATTCCGTTCAGCAGGCCCACCGCTGAGACTCTCACCTGACAAGTCCAGAGTCGAGAAGGCACAGGCTTCAACAGCTGCACTGCAGGAATTTTCACAATAGCCAAGACACGGAAGCAACCAAAATGTCCATCACCATATCAGTTGAAAAAGAAGAAGTGGTCCATGTACACAATGGAATATTAGCCATGGAAAACAATGAAACACTGCTCTTTCAGGCACCATAGTTGAGCCTAGAGATAATCACAGAACATGAGGTAAGTCGGAAAGCAAAAGACATATCCTATGATATCACTTACAGGCATTATCTAACAACTGACACAAATGAACATATTTGCACAGAGAAAGACACTCACACACTTAGAAAACAAACTAGGCTTATCTAAAAGGAAAGGTGGGGGGAATGGAAAAATTAAGATTAGGGTTACCATACGTGTACAAATACCTATTAAATACACATAACAAAAAGACCGACCATATAGCAAGGGAGGTCTATGGAACACTCTGCAATAATTGACATGGGAAGGGGATCTGTGCATGAATATATATATATATATATATATATATATATATATATATATATATATATATGTTAGGCACAAATGAACCAGATTGTGTACACCTAGGACAAACAATATTCTAATCATTGCCCCTATTAAAAAAACTAAAACAACAAACAAGAAATAATGTAACATAAACTTATGGGGTTTTCTCCTGGCACATTCCATTTTAATTTACAACCTAGGAACAGGGATTCCAGAACGGCTCTGCTGCCCTAGTAACGAGATTTGTGAATGGAGAAATGCTGCCGCCTAGTGGCTGCTTACCACAACAGCAGCTTTAAACCCAGTGCTAATGGTCACTAAATATTCACACTCATTACAGGCCTGTGAATGACACCTGCCCTCAAAAACAATCCTGGGAGCGAATATTGACCAAAACATTCAATTTTGAGGGCAACCTTTCAAGAAGACAATTTCAAGAGGTTAATTGTATTCTACGTTTTTTTCATTTGTTCATTAACAGAAATTTTAAAAGGTGTGGAAAAATGAACCTTAGAAAGAATTAAGGACATGCAAATCCAAATTACAAAAATCCTATCAGCTCACAACAGTCAGAATGACCATCAGCAAAAATTCTGCAAACAATAAATGCTGAAGGGGTTGTGGAAAAATGCCTAGGCTTGGTTCAACGTGGGACATGCTAAGAGCCAGTAAGGAAAACACAAAGGAGGTGCATTGAAAAGGTAAGTACTGAGCTACCATTCAATCAAGCATGCCCACTGCTGGCCCTATCGCCTGAGAGGATGAGAATCAAAAAGACACAAGCTGGACTTCACTGGTGGCGCAGTGGTTGAGAGTCCGCCGCCGAAGCAGGGGACACGGGTTTATGCCCCGGTTCGGGAAAATCACACATGCCGTGGAGCGGCTGGTCCCGTGAGCTATGGCTGCTGGGCCTGTGCGTCCAGAGCCTGTGCTCTGCAATCAGAGTGGCCATGGCAGTGAGTGGCCTACGTACTGCAAAACAAGAAAAAAACAGCCTGGCAATCCTGCCCTCCAGCAATATTTATCATAGCCAAAACTTGGAAGCTACGAAAATGTCCATCAACAGAGGAATGCACAAAGAAGAAGTGGTCCATGTACACAATGGAATATGACTCCAATAAAAAAATATAAACTCAATCTAGAAAACAAACAAAAGTAAAAAAAAAAACACATCACCTTTGGGGGTTTATCCAGGCACATTCCACTCTAATTTATAACCGAGAAATACCACTGCAAGGTAGTCTGTTTCCCTAGTTAAAAGCTTGTGAAAAGCAGAAATGCTGCCACCCTCTGGCCGTGACCTGCAACAGCAGCTTTAAAAACTGTGCTAAGGGTCACTTCATATGCACCAGTACTGGAGGGCTGTAAATGAAACCTGCCCTCAGAATGTCATTAGGGAGGTAATGGCCAAAATATTTCTAAATGTCACACATACTTCACGAAAACAATTGGAAGAGGTAAGCTCTACTCACAGTTTGAAGAAAAAAAGGACATGCCAGAAAGCTCAATTTCAATGGATTATGAGACGAATGCAAATCCAACCACAAACATATAGCAGCTCACACTTGTCAGAATAAACTTCAGCAAAAACAAAAACTACAAACAATAAATGCTGAAGGTGTTGTGCAGAAGTGCATACCCTCAACTTTAAGTGGGATGTGACCTGGTAAGAGCCACTAACGAGAACAGAATGGAGGTGCTTTTACTACGTAAATATTTTTCTACCATATGATCCAGCAGGCCCACTCCTGGGCCTATAACCTAAGAAGACAGAATTGGAAAGACACAGGGAGGCGAATGTGCATTGCCGCAGCATTACAATTGCCAAGTCATGGAAGCAAGCAAAAAGTCCATCAACATATGAGTGGACAAAGAAAACTGGTACATGTACACACGGAGTATTGGACAAGGAAAAAAAGGACACGATGTCATTTGCAGCACTGTAGATGAGTCTAGAGGCAATCACACAACGTGTAGTATGTCAGAAAGAGAAAGACACATATCGTATGATATCACTTTTAGGTATTACCTATAAATGGATACCAGTGAAGATATTTCCACAGAGAAGGGCAACCACTGATTCATTCAACAAACTTATGGTTCACCAATGGAAATTTGTGAGGATTGGATACATTAGGATATTGGGGTTAACAGACATATACAAACACAGGTGAAATATATCATCACCAAAGACCTACGGAATACCAAGAGAAGACTACTCAACATCCTGTCATAACGTACATGGGAAAAGGATTCCAGGAAGAATAGACATATGTTTATGTGTAAAAGAACCACATCTTGCACACCTAGAACAAGCCAAACTTTGTAATCAAACTTGCTGTGATAAAAATAAAAATTAAATTAAATAAACGAACAAGAAGTAGTGAGACATATACTTAAGGGGCTTTTCCCTGGCACACGCCATTCTAAATTACAACCTAGAACACAACTTCCATTGAGGCTCTGTTGCCCTAGTAACCAGATTTGGTAAAGTAGAACAGCTGCCACCTTGTGGGCGTTTCACACGACAGCAGCTTTAATCCCAGCGTTAATGGTCAGTTGATATTCAAAATAATTGCAGGCCTGTAAATCACACCTGCACTGAAAACAAATCCTGGGGTCGTATATCGACCAAAAAAATTCAAAGGCATCCATATTTCAAACCGACAGTTTCAAGAGGCATAATTTATGCACATTTGTCTTCTGTTTCTTTTTCTTTCTTTCTTTTTTCTTTTTTTTTCAGCTTGCAAACTACTATTTATTTAATCATGTGTTCATTCCACAGATAATTTTTAAAGTGTCTACTATGTACTAATTGCAAGTTAGGTCCCAGGATTACAGCAGTGAGTTAAACAGATAAAATCCCCGGACCTTATGGAACTTAAAGCCTAGTGGGTGACTCGGTCAATAATCCACTTCATAGATAACTACGTAGTTATAATACAGGGTACAGTGAGAGGGCTAACAAAGGGCTCTAATTTAGGCTGGAGTTCAGAGAGGTTCCCCATGAAGAAATGATAGTTTACTTCTCAGGTACTTAATAAACAAAAGTGGTAAAATTAAATGGAAGTGTTTAAATGAACAGAGTTAGGTACCACTTTTAATTACATACATACATATACACACACATAAAATAGATCCCAACTTTCTAAATAAATTATAAGTAAATTGAACGCAAAATTTGTTAATAATGATAAAGTAGTACATATTCCAGAAATAAAGTCATGATGAGTAGCAAAAAAATCTAGGTACTGTTAATGTTATCACATTAATACATGTTTTAATGGTGATTTCAATGGCTATAGAAAAGGCATCTATGAAAAAAAACTGCTTAGTAAATTAGTAAAATAAGGAAATTCCTTAACCTAACGAGAGAAGGATTTTTTAAAGATCCTTTAGCAAATATATTTAATGATAAAACTTTAAAGTTAAAGTTTGGAGACCACAACTATTGCACATTGTTCTATAAGTCCTAGTCAATAGAATAAGAAAAGAATAAGCAGTGTAAGAATTAGAGAATGTGTCAGATAGACTGCACATCAGTCAATCTGTTGTGGTTTGGAAATTTAAAATGTTAACCACATTGCCCACTTCTGAAAGGAAGAGAAAGTTTGTCATTATTTGCAAATGATATGATAATCTTATCAAAATCAAGGCAAGGAATGGAAAAACTATGAATAAGATAATTCAGCAGAAATTTCCGGTAAGATAAAAAGTCAGCATAACAACTCAAAAGTATTTCTTTTACCAATTTTTTTTATACCAAGTCATTCTCAAGAGCAGCAAATATAATAAATACTTTTTTTTTTTTTTGCGGTACACGGGCCTCTCACTGTTGTGGCCTCTCCCTCCGCGGAGCACAGGCTCCTGATGCGCAGGCACAGTGGCCATGGCTCATGGGCCCAGACGCTCCACGGCATGTGGGATCTTCCTGGACCGGGGCATGAACCCGCGTCCCCCGCATCAGCAGGCGGACTCTCAACCACGGCGCCACCAGGGAAGCCCACAAATATTATAACATGTCAAGAAATTAATTTTTTCAATGTTAGATTTTTATAGAGAAATTCTGAAATTTTGTGAAGGGCATAATAAGAAAATCTGAATAAATAAAGATTATTTTCAAGGAAGAAAGGGCACATTTTAATAAAAATATCTCCTTACGTTAAGCTACATATTTAATAAGTTCCAATAAAATTACAAAATGAATTCTTCAGCAAATTTGATAATCTGAATCCAAAGTTCATGTAAGTCAAAATACATGAATAGCTAAGGCAATTTTTTTTATCTCCCTGAAGGACCTTCTCTCTTATTTCTTTTTTTTATTTTTTTTTATTTTTTATTTTTTATTTTTATTTTTTTTAATTTTTTGCTTTATAACAAATTTAATCAGTTATACATATACATGTTTCCATATCCCCTCCCTTTTGCGTCTCCCTCCCACTCTTTCTTTTTTCTTAAAACAACGGGAATGGAAAAAGGCTGAACATCAGGAATCAATAAAGCCATGCAAATCCAGTGTACACAAACGTTCACCTGACAGCCGTCAGAATGATCATCAGCAAAAAAAGTCTACAAAAAATAAATGCTGAAGGGGTTTTAGAGAACTGCGTACCCTTTAGCTGCTGGTGGGTTGCAACCTGGTAAGAGCCAGTCGTGAGAACAGAATGGAGGTGCGTTTAAGGGTAAAAATGGAGCTACCATGTGATCTGGTAGGCCCACTCATGGGCCTATCACCTGAGTAGACCAGAATCAGAAACACACAGGCTGGCAATCCTGCACTGCAGCAAGGTGTACCATAGCCAAACCTGGAAGAAACCAAAATGTGCATCAACAGAAAAATGCACCAAGAAGAAGTCGTCCATGTACACAATGGAATCTTAGCCATGAAAAAGCATGGAACAGTGCCGTTGGCACCACCATAGAAGGACCTAGCGATAATCACCACACTGGAAGTAAGAAAGAAACCGTAAGACAGACATCCTATGACATCACTTATAGGTGTTACCTAAGAATTGATACCCATGAAATAATTTCCAAGAGAAGGACACGCATAGATTCAGAAAACCAAATTATGTTTAACCAAATGGAAAGGTGTAAGGAATGTATGAATTAGGATATGGGGGTTAACAGACATATACTAATACATAGGAAATATATAATCACAAAATACCTAAGGAATACAAAGAGAGGTCTACTCAACACTCTATAATAACATACACAGGAATGGATCCAAAGAGGAATATAGACAGATACATTGATAGGATGAACCAGAAACTGTACACCTAGGAGAATCTACATTTTGATCAAATTTCCTCTGATAATTAAATTTAAAAAGCAAACAACAATTTAGGAGATATAAGCTCTTGGGGGTTTGCACTGGCACATTGCACTCTAATTCGCAGCTTACTACCATGATTGCCACGAAAGCTCTGTGGCCCCAAATCCCAGAGTTGGAAATGTAGAAATGCTGCCGCCTTGTGGCCGTTTCCCACAAGAGCGGCTTTGAACCCACAGCTAATGGTCACTTAACATTCACAAGGATTCAGGGCTGTAAAGGACACCTGCCCTAAAAAATTGTGCGGAGGTAGGGAATGGCCAAAAAAATTCAAAAGTGTTAAATTTTTCAAGGAGATTGGATGGAGGGGTAAGTTTTACTCACTCATTTTCAAAAAAGAGGAAAATGGATAAAAGCTCAACATCAGTAATTATTAGACTCATGCAAATCTAACCTCCAAAATGATTCCAACTCACACATGTCAACTACCATCAGCTGCAAGTCTACAAACATTAAATGCTGAAGGTGTTTTAGAGAACTGTGTACCCTCTAGCTGCTGGTGAGATGTAAAGTGGTGACAGCCAATAATAAGAATAGAAAGGAGCTGCGTTTAAAAGTAAAAATTGAGCCACCATTCCGTTCAGCAGGCCCACCGCTGAGACTCTCACCTGACAAGTCCAGAGTCGAGAAGGCACAGGCTTCAACAGCTGCACTGCAGGAATTTTCACAATAGCCAAGACACGGAAGCAACCAAAATGTCCATCACCATATCAGTTGAAAAAGAAGAAGTGGTCCATGTACACAATGGAATATTAGCCATGGAAAACAATGAAACACTGCTCTTTCAGGCACCATAGTTGAGCCTAGAGATAATCACAGAACATGAGGTAAGTCGGAAAGCAAAAGACATATCCTATGATATCACTTACAGGCATTATCTAACAACTGACACAAATGAACATATTTGCACAGAGAAAGACACTCACACACTTAGAAAACAAACTAGGCTTATCTAAAAGGAAAGGTGGGGGGAATGGAAAAATTAAGATTAGGGTTACCATACGTGTACAAATACCTATTAAATACACATAACAAAAAGACCGACCATATAGCAAGGGAGGTCTATGGAACACTCTGCAATAATTGACATGGGAAGGGGATCTGTGCATGAACATATATATATATATATATATATATATATATATATATATATATGTTAGGCACAAATGAACCAGATTGTGTACACCTAGGACAAACAATATTCTAATCATTGCCCCTATTAAAAAAACTAAAACAACAAACAAGAAATAATGTAACATAAACTTATGGGGTTTTCTCCTGGCACATTCCATTTTAATTTACAACCTAGGAACAGGGATTCCAGAAGGGCTCTGCTGCCCTAGTAACGAGATTTGTGAATGGAGAAATGCTGCCGCCTAGTGGCTGCTTACCACAACAGCAGCTTTAAACCCAGTGCTAATGGTCACTAAATATTCACACTCATTACAGGCCTGTGAATGACACCTGCCCTCAAAAACAATCCTGGGAGCGAATATTGACCAAAACATTCAATTTTGAGGGCAACCTTTCAAGAAGACAATTTCAAGAGGTTAATTGTATTCTACGTGTTTTTCATTTGTTCATTAACAGAAATTTTAAAAGGTGTGGAAAAATGAACCTTAGAAAGAATTAAGGACATGCAAATCCAAATTACAAAAATCCTATCAGCTCACAACAGCCAGAATGACCATCAGCAAAAATTCTGCAAACAATAAATGCTGAAGGGGTTGTGGAAAAATGCCTAGGCTTGGTTCAACGTGGGACATGCTAAGAGCCAGTAAGGAAAACACAAAGGAGGTGCATTGAAAAGGTAAGTACTGAGCTACCATTCAATCAAGCATGCCCACTGCTGGCCCTATCGCCTGAGAGGATGAGAATCAAAAAGACACAGGCTGGACTTCACTGGTGGCGCAGTGGTTGAGAGTCCGCCGCCGAAGCAGGGGACACGGGTTTATGCCCCGGTTCGGGAAAATCACACATGCCGTGGAGCGGCTGGTCCCGTGAGCTATGGCTGCTGGGCCTGTGCGTCCAGAGCCTGTGCTCTGCAATCGGAGTGGCCATGGCAGTGAGTGGCCTACGTACTGCAAAACAAGAAAAAAACAGCCTGGCAATCCTGCCCTCCAGCAATATTTATCATAGCCAAAACTTGGAAGCTACGAAAATGTCCATCAACAGAGGAATGCACAAAGAAGAAGTGGTCCATGTACACAATGGAATATGACTCCAATAAAAAAAATATAAACTCAATCTAGAAAACAAACAAAAGTAAAAAAAAAAAAACACATCAGCTTTTGGGGGTTTATCCAGGCACATTCCACTCTAATTTATAACCGAGAAATACCACTGCAAGGTAGTCTGTTTCCCTAGTTAAAAGCTTGTGAAAAGCAGAAATGCTGCCACCCTCTGGCCGTGACCTGCAACAGCAGCTTTAAAAACTGTGCTAAGGGTCACTTCATATGCACCAGTACTGGAGGGCTGTAAATGAAACCTGCCCTCAGAATGTCATTAGGGAGGTAATGGCCAAAATATTTCTAAATGTCACACATACTTCACGAAAACAATTGGAAGAGGTAAGCTCTACTCACAGTTTGAAGAAAAAAAGGACATGCCAGAAAGCTCAATTTCAATGGATTATGAGACGAATGCAAATCCAACCACAAACATATAGCAGCTCACACTTGTCAGAATAAACTTCAGCAAAAAAAAAAACTACAAACAATAAATGCTGAAGGTGTTGTGCAGAAGTGCATACCCTCAACTTTAAGTGGGATGTGACCTGGTAAGAGCCACTAACGAGAACAGAATGGAGGTGCTTTTACTACGTAAATATTTTTCTACCATATGATCCAGCAGGCCCACTCCTGGGCCTATAACCTAAGAAGACAGAATTGGAAAGACACAGGGAGGCGAATGTGCATTGCCGCAGCATTACAATTGCCAAGTCATGGAAGCAACCAAAAAGTCCATCAACATATGAGTGGACAAAGAAAACTGGTACATGTACAGACGGAGTATTGGACAAGGAAAAAAAGGACACGATGTCATTTGCAGCACTGTAGATGAGTCTAGAGGCAATCACACAACGTGTAGTATGTCAGAAAGAGAAAGACACATATCGTATGATATCACTTTTAGGTATTACCTATAAATGGATACCAGTGAAGATATTTCCACAGAGAAGGGCAACCACTGATTCATTCAACAAACTTATGGTTCACCAATGGAAATTTGTGAGGATTGGATACATTAGGATATTGGGGTTAACAGACATATACAAACACAGGTGAAATATATCATCACCAAAGACCTACGGAATACCAAGAGAAGACTACTCAACATCCTGTCATAACGTACATGGGAAAAGGATTCCAGGAAGAATAGACATATGTTTATGTGTCAAAGAACCACATCTTGCACACCTAGAACAAGCCAAACTTTGTAATCAAACTTGCTGTGATAAAAATAAAAATTAAATTAAATAAACGAACAAGAAGTAGTGAGACATATACTTAAGGGGCTTTTCCCTGGCACACGCCATTCTAAATTACAACCTAGAACACAACTTCCATTGAGGCTCTGTTGCCCTAGTAACCAGATTTGGTAAAGTAGAACAGCTGCCACCTTGTGGGCGTTTCACACGACAGCAGCTTTAATCCCAGCGTTAATGGTCAGTTGATATTCAAAATAATTGCAGGCCTGTAAATCACACCTGCACTGAAAACAAATCCTGGGGTCGTATATCGACCAAAAAAATTCAAAGGCATCCATATTTCAAACCGACAGTTTCAAGAGGCATAATTTATGCACATTTGTCTTCTGTTTCTTTTTCTTTCTTTCTTTTTTCTTTTTTTTCAGCTTTCAAACTACTATTTATTTAATCATGTGTTCATTCTACAGATAATTTTTAAAGTGTCTACTATGTACTAATTGCAAGTTAGGTCCCAGGATTACAGCAGTGAGTTAAACAGATAAAATCCCCGGACCTTATGGAACTTAAAGCCTAGTGGGTGACTCGGTCAATAATCCACTTCATAGATAACTACGTAGTTATAATACAGGGTACAGTGAGAGGGCTAACAAAGGGCTCTAATTTAGGCTGGAGTTCAGAGAGGTTCCCCATGAAGAAATGATAGTTTACTTCTCAGGTACTTAATAAACAAAAGTGGTAAAATTAAATGGAAGTGTTTAAATGAACAGAGTTAGGTACCACTTTTAATTACATACATACATATACACACACATAAAATAGATCCCAACTTTCTAAATAAATTATAAGTAAATTGAACGCAAAATTTGTTAATAATGATAAAGTAGTACATATTCCAGAAATAAAGTCATGATGAGTAGCAAAAAAATCTAGGTACTGTTAATGTTATCACATTAATACATGTTTTAATGGTGATTTCAATGGCTATAGAAAAGGCATCTATGAAAAAAAACTGCTTAGTAAATTAGTAAAATAAGGAAATTCCTTAACCTAACGAGAGAAGGATTTTTTAAAGATCCTTTAGCAAATATATTTAATGATAAAACTTTAAAGTTAAAGTTTGGAGACCACAACTATTGCACATTGTTCTATAAGTCCTAGTCAATAGAATAAGAAAAGAATAAGCAGTGTAAGAATTAGAGAATGTGTCAGATAGACTGCACATCAGTCAATCTGTTGTGGTTTGGAAATTTAAAATGTTAACCACATTGCCCACTTCTGAAAGGAAGAGAAAGTTTGTCATTATTTGCAAATGATATGATAATCTTATCAAAATCAAGGCAAGGAATGGAAAAACTATGAATAAGATAATTCAGCAGAAATTTCCGGTAAGATAAAAAGTCAGCATAACAACTCAAAAGTATTTCTTTTACCAATTTTTTTTATACCAAGTCATTCTGAAGAGCAGCAAATATAATAAATACTTTTTTTTTTTGCGGTACACGGGCCTCTCACTGTTGTGGCCTCTCCCGCCACGGAGCACAGGCTCCTGATGCGCAGGCACAGTGGCCATGGCTCATGGGCCCAGACGCTCCACGGCATGTGGGATCTTCCTGGACCGGGGCATGAACCCGCGTCCCCTGCATCAGCAGGCGGACTCTCAACCACGGCGCCACCAGGGAAGCCCACAAATATTATAACATGTCAAGAAATTAATTTTTTCAATGTTAGATTTTTATAGAGAAATTCTGAAATTTTGTGAAGGGCATAATAAGAAAATCTGAATAAATAAAGATTATTTTCAAGGAAGAAAGGGCACATTTTAATAAAAATATCTCCTTACGTTAAGCTACATATTTAATAAGTTCCAATAAAATTACAAAATGAATTCTTCAGCAAATTTGATAATCTGAATCCAAAGTTCATGTAAGTCAAAATACATGAATAGCTAAGGCAATTTTTTTTATCTCCCTGAAGGACCTTCTCTCTTATTTTTTTTTTATTTTTTTTATTTTTTTATTTTTTATTTTTATTTTTTTTAATTTTTTGCTTTATAACAAATTTAATCAGTTATACATATACATGTTTCCATATCCCCTCCCTTTTGCGTCTCCCTCCCACTCTTTCTTTTTTCTTAAAACAACGGGAATGGAAAAAGGCTGAACATCAGGAATCAATAAAGCCATGCAAATCCAGTGTACACAAACGTTCACCTGACAGCCGTCAGAATGATCATCAGCAAAACAAGTCTACAAAAAATAAATGCTGAAGGGGTTTTAGAGAACTGCGTACCCTTTAGCTGCTGGTGGGTTGCAACCTGGTAAGAGCCAGTCGTGAGAACAGAATGGAGGTGCGTTTAAGGGTAAAAATGGAGCTACCATGTGATCTGGTAGGCCCACTCATGGGCCTATCACCTGAGTAGACCAGAATCAAAAACACACAGGCTGGCAATCCTGCACTGCAGCAAGGTGTACCATAGCCAAACCTGGAAGAAACCAAAATGTGCATCAACAGAAAAATGCACCAAGAAGAAGTCGTCCATGTACACAATGGAATGTTAGCCATGAAAAAGCATGGAACAGTGCCGTTGGCACCACCATAGAAGGACCTAGCGATAATCACCACACTGGAAGTAAGAAAGAAACCGTAAGACAGACATCCTATGACATCACTTATAGGTGTTACCTAAGAATTGATACCCATGTAATAATTTCCAAGAGAAGGACACGCATAGATTCAGAAAACCAAATTATGTTTAACCAAATGGAAAGGTGTAAGGAATGTATGAATTAGGATATGGGGGTTAACAGACATATACTAATACATAGGAAATATATAATCACAAAATACCTAAGGAATACAAAGAGAGGTCTACTCAACACTCTATAATAACATACACGGGAATGGATCCAAAGAGGAATATAGACAGATACATTGATAGGATGAACCAGAAACTGTACACCTAGGAGAATCTACATTTTGATCAAATTTCCTCTGATAATTAAATTTAAAAAGAAAACAACAATTTAGGAGATATAAGCTCTTGGGGGTTTGCACTGGCACATTGCACTCTAATTCACAGCTTACTACCACGATTGCCACGAAAGCTCTGTGGCCCCAAATCCCAGAGTTGGAAATGTAGAAATGCTGCCGCCTTGTGGCCGTTTCCCACAAGAGCGGCTTTGAACCCACAGCTAATGGTCACTTAACATTCACAAGGATTCAGGGCTGTAAAGGACACCTGCCCTAAAAAATTGTGCGGAGGTAGGGAATGGCCAAAAAAATTCAAAAGTGTTAAATTTTTCAAGGAGATTGGATGGAGGGGTAAGTTTTACTCACTCATTTTCAAAAAAGAGGAAAATGGATAAAAGCTCAACATCAGTAATTATTAGACTCATGCAAATCTAACCTCCAAAATGATTCCAACTCACACATGTCAACTACCATCAGCTGCAAGTCTACAAACATTAAATGCTGAAGGTGTTTTAGAGAACTGTGTACCCTCTAGCTGCTGGTGAGATGTAAAGTGGTGACAGCCAATAATAAGAGTAGAAAGGAGCTGAGTTTAAAAGTAAAAATTGAGCCACCATTCCGTTCAGCAGGCCCACCGCTGAGACTCTCACCTGACAAGTCCAGAGTCGAGAAGGCACAGGCTTCAACAGCTGCACTGCAGGAATTTTCACAATAGCCAAGACACGGAAGCAACCAAAATGTCCATCACCATATCAGTTGAAAAAGAAGAAGTGGTCCATGTACACAATGGAATATTAGCCATGGAAAACAATGAAACACTGCTCTTTCAGGCACCATAGTTGAGCCTAGAGATAATCACAGAACATGAGGTAAGTCGGAAAGCAAAAGACATATCCTATGATATCACTTACAGGCATTATCTAACAACTGACACAAATGAACATATTTGCACAGAGAAAGACACTCACACACTTAGAAAACAAACTAGGCTTATCTAAAAGGAAAGGTGGGGGGAATGGAAAAATTAAGATTAGGGTTACCATACGTGTACAAATACCTATTAAATACACATAACAAAAAGACCGACCATATAGCAAGGGAGGTCTATGGAACACTCTGCAATAATTGACATGGGAAGGGGATCTGTGCATGAATATATATATATATATATATATATATATATATATATATATATATATATATATATATATATGTTAGGCACAAATGAACCAGATTGTGTACACCTAGGACAAACAATATTCTAATCATTGCCCCTATTAAAAAAACTAAAACAACAAACAAGAAATAATGTAACATAAACTTATGGGGTTTTCTCCTGGCACATTCCATTTTAATTTACAACCTAGGAACAGGGATTCCAGAACGGCTCTGCTGCCCTAGTAACGAGATTTGTGAATGGAGAAATGCTGCCGCCTAGTGGCTGCTTACCACAACAGCAGCTTTAAACCCAGTGCTAATGGTCACTAAATATTCACACTCATTACAGGCCTGTGAATGACACCTGCCCTCAAAAACAATCCTGGGAGCGAATATTGACCAAAACATTCAATTTTGAGGGCAACCTTTCAAGAAGACAATTTCAAGAGGTTAATTGTATTCTACGTTTTTTTCATTTGTTCATTAACAGAAATTTTAAAAGGTGTGGAAAAATGAACCTTAGAAAGAATTAAGGACATGCAAATCCAAATTACAAAAATCCTATCAGCTCACAACAGTCAGAATGACCATCAGCAAAAATTCTGCAAACAATAAATGCTGAAGGGGTTGTGGAAAAATGCCTAGGCTTGGTTCAACGTGGGACATGCTAAGAGCCAGTAAGGAAAACACAAAGGAGGTGCATTGAAAAGGTAAGTACTGAGCTACCATTCAATCAAGCATGCCCACTGCTGGCCCTATCGCCTGAGAGGATGAGAATCAAAAAGACACAAGCTGGACTTCACTGGTGGCGCAGTGGTTGAGAGTCCGCCGCCGAAGCAGGGGACACGGGTTTATGCCCCGGTTCGGGAAAATCACACATGCCGTGGAGCGGCTGGTCCCGTGAGCTATGGCTGCTGGGCCTGTGCGTCCAGAGCCTGTGCTCTGCAATCAGAGTGGCCATGGCAGTGAGTGGCCTACGTACTGCAAAACAAGAAAAAAACAGCCTGGCAATCCTGCCCTCCAGCAATATTTATCATAGCCAAAACTTGGAAGCTACGAAAATGTCCATCAACAGAGGAATGCACAAAGAAGAAGTGGTCCATGTACACAATGGAATATGACTCCAATAAAAAAATATAAACTCAATCTAGAAAACAAACAAAAGTAAAAAAAAAAACACATCACCTTTGGGGGTTTATCCAGGCACATTCCACTCTAATTTATAACCGAGAAATACCACTGCAAGGTAGTCTGTTTCCCTAGTTAAAAGCTTGTGAAAAGCAGAAATGCTGCCACCCTCTGGCCGTGACCTGCAACAGCAGCTTTAAAAACTGTGCTAAGGGTCACTTCATATGCACCAGTACTGGAGGGCTGTAAATGAAACCTGCCCTCAGAATGTCATTAGGGAGGTAATGGCCAAAATATTTCTAAATGTCACACATACTTCACGAAAACAATTGGAAGAGGTAAGCTCTACTCACAGTTTGAAGAAAAAAAGGACATGCCAGAAAGCTCAATTTCAATGGATTATGAGACGAATGCAAATCCAACCACAAACATATAGCAGCTCACACTTGTCAGAATAAACTTCAGCAAAAACAAAAACTACAAACAATAAATGCTGAAGGTGTTGTGCAGAAGTGCATACCCTCAACTTTAAGTGGGATGTGACCTGGTAAGAGCCACTAACGAGAACAGAATGGAGGTGCTTTTACTACGTAAATATTTTTCTACCATATGATCCAGCAGGCCCACTCCTGGGCCTATAACCTAAGAAGACAGAATTGGAAAGACACAGGGAGGCGAATGTGCATTGCCGCAGCATTACAATTGCCAAGTCATGGAAGCAACCAAAAAGTCCATCAACATATGAGTGGACAAAGAAAACTGGTACATGTACACACGGAGTATTGGACAAGGAAAAAAAGGACACGATGTCATTTGCAGCACTGTAGATGAGTCTAGAGGCAATCACACAACGTGTAGTATGTCAGAAAGAGAAAGACACATATCGTATGATATCACTTTTAGGTATTACCTATAAATGGATACCAGTGAAGATATTTCCACAGAGAAGGGCAACCACTGATTCATTCAACAAACTTATGGTTCACCAATGGAAATTTGTGAGGATTGGATACATTAGGATATTGGGGTTAACAGACATATACAAACACAGGTGAAATATATCATCACCAAAGACCTACGGAATACCAAGAGAAGACTACTCAACATCCTGTCATAACGTACATGGGAAAAGGATTCCAGGAAGAATAGACATATGTTTATGTGTAAAAGAACCACATCTTGCACACCTAGAACAAGCCAAACTTTGTAATCAAACTTGCTGTGATAAAAATAAAAATTAAATTAAATAAACGAACAAGAAGTAGTGAGACATATACTTAAGGGGCTTTTCCCTGGCACACGCCATTCTAAATTACAACCTAGAACACAACTTCCATTGAGGCTCTGTTGCCCTAGTAACCAGATTTGGTAAAGTAGAACAGCTGCCACCTTGTGGGCGTTTCACACGACAGCAGCTTTAATCCCAGCGTTAATGGTCAGTTGATATTCAAAATAATTGCAGGCCTGTAAATCACACCTGCACTGAAAACAAATCCTGGGGTCGTATATCGACCAAAAAAATTCAAAGGCATCCATATTTCAAACCGACAGTTTCAAGAGGCATAATTTATGCACATTTGTCTTCTGTTTCTTTTTCTTTCTTTCTTTTTTCTTTTTTTTTCAGCTTGCAAACTACTATTTATTTAATCATGTGTTCATTCCACAGATAATTTTTAAAGTGTCTACTATGTACTAATTGCAAGTTAGGTCCCAGGATTACAGCAGTGAGTTAAACAGATAAAATCCCCGGACCTTATGGAACTTAAAGCCTAGTGGGTGACTCGGTCAATAATCCACTTCATAGATAACTACGTAGTTATAATACAGGGTACAGTGAGAGGGCTAACAAAGGGCTCTAATTTAGGCTGGAGTTCAGAGAGGTTCCCCATGAAGAAATGATAGTTTACTTCTCAGGTACTTAATAAACAAAAGTGGTAAAATTAAATGGAAGTGTTTAAATGAACAGAGTTAGGTACCACTTTTAATTACATACATACATATACACACACATAAAATAGATCCCAACTTTCTAAATAAATTATAAGTAAATTGAACGCAAAATTTGTTAATAATGATAAAGTAGTACATATTCCAGAAATAAAGTCATGATGAGTAGCAAAAAAATCTAGGTACTGTTAATGTTATCACATTAATACATGTTTTAATGGTGATTTCAATGGCTATAGAAAAGGCATCTATGAAAAAAAACTGCTTAGTAAATTAGTAAAATAAGGAAATTCCTTAACCTAACGAGAGAAGGATTTTTTAAAGATCCTTTAGCAAATATATTTAATGATAAAACTTTAAAGTTAAAGTTTGGAGACCACAACTATTGCACATTGTTCTATAAGTCCTAGTCAATAGAATAAGAAAAGAATAAGCAGTGTAAGAATTAGAGAATGTGTCAGATAGACTGCACATCAGTCAATCTGTTGTGGTTTGGAAATTTAAAATGTTAACCACATTGCCCACTTCTGAAAGGAAGAGAAAGTTTGTCATTATTTGCAAATGATATGATAATCTTATCAAAATCAAGGCAAGGAATGGAAAAACTATGAATAAGATAATTCAGCAGAAATTTCCGGTAAGATAAAAAGTCAGCATAACAACTCAAAAGTATTTCTTTTACCAATTTTTTTTATACCAAGTCATTCTCAAGAGCAGCAAATATAATAAATACTTTTTTTTTTTTTGCGGTACACGGGCCTCTCACTGTTGTGGCCTCTCCCTCCGCGGAGCACAGGCTCCTGATGCGCAGGCACAGTGGCCATGGCTCATGGGCCCAGACGCTCCACGGCATGTGGGATCTTCCTGGACCGGGGCATGAACCCGCGTCCCCCGCATCAGCAGGCGGACTCTCAACCACGGCGCCACCAGGGAAGCCCACAAATATTATAACATGTCAAGAAATTAATTTTTTCAATGTTAGATTTTTATAGAGAAATTCTGAAATTTTGTGAAGGGCATAATAAGAAAATCTGAATAAATAAAGATTATTTTCAAGGAAGAAAGGGCACATTTTAATAAAAATATCTCCTTACGTTAAGCTACATATTTAATAAGTTCCAATAAAATTACAAAATGAATTCTTCAGCAAATTTGATAATCTGAATCCAAAGTTCATGTAAGTCAAAATACATGAATAGCTAAGGCAATTTTTTTTATCTCCCTGAAGGACCTTCTCTCTTATTTCTTTTTTTTATTTTTTTTTATTTTTTATTTTTTATTTTTATTTTTTTTAATTTTTTGCTTTATAACAAATTTAATCAGTTATACATATACATGTTTCCATATCCCCTCCCTTTTGCGTCTCCCTCCCACTCTTTCTTTTTTCTTAAAACAACGGGAATGGAAAAAGGCTGAACATCAGGAATCAATAAAGCCATGCAAATCCAGTGTACACAAACGTTCACCTGACAGCCGTCAGAATGATCATCAGCAAAAAAAGTCTACAAAAAATAAATGCTGAAGGGGTTTTAGAGAACTGCGTACCCTTTAGCTGCTGGTGGGTTGCAACCTGGTAAGAGCCAGTCGTGAGAACAGAATGGAGGTGCGTTTAAGGGTAAAAATGGAGCTACCATGTGATCTGGTAGGCCCACTCATGGGCCTATCACCTGAGTAGACCAGAATCAGAAACACACAGGCTGGCAATCCTGCACTGCAGCAAGGTGTACCATAGCCAAACCTGGAAGAAACCAAAATGTGCATCAACAGAAAAATGCACCAAGAAGAAGTCGTCCATGTACACAATGGAATCTTAGCCATGAAAAAGCATGGAACAGTGCCGTTGGCACCACCATAGAAGGACCTAGCGATAATCACCACACTGGAAGTAAGAAAGAAACCGTAAGACAGACATCCTATGACATCACTTATAGGTGTTACCTAAGAATTGATACCCATGAAATAATTTCCAAGAGAAGGACACGCATAGATTCAGAAAACCAAATTATGTTTAACCAAATGGAAAGGTGTAAGGAATGTATGAATTAGGATATGGGGGTTAACAGACATATACTAATACATAGGAAATATATAATCACAAAATACCTAAGGAATACAAAGAGAGGTCTACTCAACACTCTATAATAACATACACAGGAATGGATCCAAAGAGGAATATAGACAGATACATTGATAGGATGAACCAGAAACTGTACACCTAGGAGAATCTACATTTTGATCAAATTTCCTCTGATAATTAAATTTAAAAAGCAAACAACAATTTAGGAGATATAAGCTCTTGGGGGTTTGCACTGGCACATTGCACTCTAATTCGCAGCTTACTACCATGATTGCCACGAAAGCTCTGTGGCCCCAAATCCCAGAGTTGGAAATGTAGAAATGCTGCCGCCTTGTGGCCGTTTCCCACAAGAGCGGCTTTGAACCCACAGCTAATGGTCACTTAACATTCACAAGGATTCAGGGCTGTAAAGGACACCTGCCCTAAAAAATTGTGCGGAGGTAGGGAATGGCCAAAAAAATTCAAAAGTGTTAAATTTTTCAAGGAGATTGGATGGAGGGGTAAGTTTTACTCACTCATTTTCAAAAAAGAGGAAAATGGATAAAAGCTCAACATCAGTAATTATTAGACTCATGCAAATCTAACCTCCAAAATGATTCCAACTCACACATGTCAACTACCATCAGCTGCAAGTCTACAAACATTAAATGCTGAAGGTGTTTTAGAGAACTGTGTACCCTCTAGCTGCTGGTGAGATGTAAAGTGGTGACAGCCAATAATAAGAATAGAAAGGAGCTGCGTTTAAAAGTAAAAATTGAGCCACCATTCCGTTCAGCAGGCCCACCGCTGAGACTCTCACCTGACAAGTCCAGAGTCGAGAAGGCACAGGCTTCAACAGCTGCACTGCAGGAATTTTCACAATAGCCAAGACACGGAAGCAACCAAAATGTCCATCACCATATCAGTTGAAAAAGAAGAAGTGGTCCATGTACACAATGGAATATTAGCCATGGAAAACAATGAAACACTGCTCTTTCAGGCACCATAGTTGAGCCTAGAGATAATCACAGAACATGAGGTAAGTCGGAAAGCAAAAGACATATCCTATGATATCACTTACAGGCATTATCTAACAACTGACACAAATGAACATATTTGCACAGAGAAAGACACTCACACACTTAGAAAACAAACTAGGCTTATCTAAAAGGAAAGGTGGGGGGAATGGAAAAATTAAGATTAGGGTTACCATACGTGTACAAATACCTATTAAATACACATAACAAAAAGACCGACCATATAGCAAGGGAGGTCTATGGAACACTCTGCAATAATTGACATGGGAAGGGGATCTGTGCATGAACATATATATATATATATATATATATATATATATATATATATATATATGTTAGGCACAAATGAACCAGATCGTGTACACCTAGGACAAACAATATTCTAATCATTGCCCCTATTAAAAAAACTAAAACAACAAACAAGAAATAATGTAACATAAACTTATGGGGTTTTCTCCTGGCACATTCCATTTTAATTTACAACCTAGGAACAGGGATTCCAGAAGGGCTCTGCTGCCCTAGTAACGAGATTTGTGAATGGAGAAATGCTGCCGCCTAGTGGCTGCTTACCACAACAGCAGCTTTAAACCCAGTGCTAATGGTCACTAAATATTCACACTCATTACAGGCCTGTGAATGACACCTGCCCTCAAAAACAATCCTGGGAGCGAATATTGACCAAAACATTCAATTTTGAGGGCAACCTTTCAAGAAGACAATTTCAAGAGGTTAATTGTATTCTACGTGTTTTTCATTTGTTCATTAACAGAAATTTTAAAAGGTGTGGAAAAATGAACCTTAGAAAGAATTAAGGACATGCAAATCCAAATTACAAAAATCCTATCAGCTCACAACAGTCAGAATGACCATCAGCAAAAATTCTGCAAACAATAAATGCTGAAGGGGTTGTGGAAAAATGCCTAGGCTTGGTTCAACGTGGGACATGCTAAGAGCCAGTAAGGAAAACACAAAGGAGGTGCATTGAAAAGGTAAGTACTGAGCTACCATTCAATCAAGCATGCCCACTGCTGGCCCTATCGCCTGAGAGGATGAGAATCAAAAAGACACAGGCTGGACTTCACAGGTGGCGCAGTGGTTGAGAGTCCGCCGCCGAAGCAGGGGACACGGGTTTATGCCCCGGTTCGGGAAAATCACACATGCCGTGGAGCGGCTGGTCCCGTGAGCTATGGCTGCTGGGCCTGTGCGTCCAGAGCCTGTGCTCTGCAATCGGAGTGGCCATGGCAGTGAGTGGCCTACGTACTGCAAAACAAGAAAAAAACAGCCTGGCAATCCTGCCCTCCAGCAATATTTATCATAGCCAAAACTTGGAAGCTACGAAAATGTCCATCAACAGAGGAATGCACAAAGAAGAAGTGGTCCATGTACACAATGGAATATGACTCCAATAAAAAAAATATAAACTCAATCTAGAAAACAAACAAAAGTAAAAAAAAAAAAACACATCAGCTTTTGGGGGTTTATCCAGGCACATTCCACTCTAATTTATAACCGAGAAATACCACTGCAAGGTAGTCTGTTTCCCTAGTTAAAAGCTTGTGAAAAGCAGAAATGCTGCCACCCTCTGGCCGTGACCTGCAACAGCAGCTTTAAAAACTGTGCTAAGGGTCACTTCATATGCACCAGTACTGGAGGGTTGTAAATGAAACCTGCCCTCAGAATGTCATTAGGGAGGTAATGGCCAAAATATTTCTAAATGTCACACATACTTCACGAAAACAATTGGAAGAGGTAAGCTCTACTCACAGTTTGAAGAAAAAAAGGACATGCCAGAAAGCTCAATTTCAATGGATTATGAGACGAATGCAAATCCAACCACAAACATATAGCAGCTCACACTTGTCAGAATAAACTTCAGCAAAAAAAAAAACTACAAACAATAAATGCTGAAGGTGTTGTGCAGAAGTGCATACCCTCAACTTTAAGTGGGATGTGACCTGGTAAGAGCCACTAACGAGAACAGAATGGAGGTGCTTTTACTACGTAAATATTTTTCTACCATATGATCCAGCAGGCCCACTCCTGGGCCTATAACCTAAGAAGACAGAATTGGAAAGACACAGGGAGGCGAATGTGCATTGCCGCAGCATTACAATTGCCAAGTCATGGAAGCAACCAAAAAGTCCATCAACATATGAGTGGACAAAGAAAACTGGTACATGTACAGACGGAGTATTGGACAAGGAAAAAAAGGACACGATGTCATTTGCAGCACTGTAGATGAGTCTAGAGGCAATCACACAACGTGTAGTATGTCAGAAAGAGAAAGACACATATCGTATGATATCACTTTTAGGTATTACCTATAAATGGATACCAGTGAAGATATTTCCACAGAGAAGGGCAACCACTGATTCATTCAACAAACTTATGGTTCACCAATGGAAATTTGTGAGGATTGGATACATTAGGATATTGGGGTTAACAGACATATACAAACACAGGTGAAATATATCATCACCAAAGACCTACGGAATACCAAGAGAAGACTACTCAACATCCTGTCATAACGTACATGGGAAAAGGATTCCAGGAAGAATAGACATATGTTTATGTGTAAAAGAACCACATCTTGCACACCTAGAACAAGCCAAACTTTGTAATCAAACTTGCTGTGATAAAAATAAAAATTAAATTAAATAAACGAACAAGAAGTAGTGAGACATATACTTAAGGGGCTTTTCCCTGGCACACGCCATTCTAAATTACAACCTAGAACACAACTTCCATTGAGGCTCTGTTGCCCTAGTAACCAGATTTGGTAAAGTAGAACAGCTGCCACCTTGTGGGCGTTTCACACGACAGCAGCTTTAATCCCAGCGTTAATGGTCAGTTGATATTCAAAATAATTGCAGGCCTGTAAATCACACCTGCACTGAAAACAAATCCTGGGGTCGTATATCGACCAAAAAAATTCAAAGGCATCCATATTTCAAACCGACAGTTTCAAGAGGCATAATTTATGCACATTTGTCTTCTGTTTCTTTTTCTTTCTTTCTTTTTTCTTTTTTTTCAGCTTTCAAACTACTATTTATTTAATCATGTGTTCATTCTACAGATAATTTTTAAAGTGTCTACTATGTACTAATTGCAAGTTAGGTCCCAGGATTACAGCAGTGAGTTAAACAGATAAAATCCCCGGACCTTATGGAACTTAAAGCCTAGTGGGTGACTCGGTCAATAATCCACTTCATAGATAACTACGTAGTTATAATACAGGGTACAGTGAGAGGGCTAACAAAGGGCTCTAATTTAGGCTGGAGTTCAGAGAGGTTCCCCATGAAGAAATGATAGTTTACTTCTCAGGTACTTAATAAACAAAAGTGGTAAAATTAAATGGAAGTGTTTAAATGAACAGAGTTAGGTACCACTTTTAATTACATACATACATATACACACACATAAAATAGATCCCAACTTTCTAAATAAATTATAAGTAAATTGAACGCAAAATTTGTTAATAATGATAAAGTAGTACATATTCCAGAAATAAAGTCATGATGAGTAGCAAAAAAATCTAGGTACTGTTAATGTTATCACATTAATACATGTTTTAATGGTGATTTCAATGGCTATAGAAAAGGCATCTATGAAAAAAAACTGCTTAGTAAATTAGTAAAATAAGGAAATTCCTTAACCTAACGAGAGAAGGATTTTTTAAAGATCCTTTAGCAAATATATTTAATGATAAAACTTTAAAGTTAAAGTTTGGAGACCACAACTATTGCACATTGTTCTATAAGTCCTAGTCAATAGAATAAGAAAAGAATAAGCAGTGTAAGAATTAGAGAATGTGTCAGATAGACTGCACATCAGTCAATCTGTTGTGGTTTGGAAATTTAAAATGTTAACCACATTGCCCACTTCTGAAAGGAAGAGAAAGTTTGTCATTATTTGCAAATGATATGATAATCTTATCAAAATCAAGGCAAGGAATGGAAAAACTATGAATAAGATAATTCAGCAGAAATTTCCGGTAAGATAAAAAGTCAGCATAACAACTCAAAAGTATTTCTTTTACCAATTTTTTTTATACCAAGTCATTCTCAAGAGCAGCAAATATAATAAATACTTTTTTTTTTTGCGGTACACGGGCCTCTCACTGTTGTGGCGTCTCCCTCCGCGGAGCACAGGCTCCTGATGCGCAGGCACAGTGGCCATGGCTCATGGGCCCAGACGCTCCACGGCATGTGGGATCTTCCTGGACCGGGGCATGAACCCGCGTCCCCTGCATCAGCAGGCGGACTCTCAACCACGGCGCCACCAGGGAAGCCCACAAATATTATAACATGTCAAGAAATTAATTTTTTCAATGTTAGATTTTTATAGAGAAATTCTGAAATTTTGTGAAGGGCATAATAAGAAAATCTGAATAAATAAAGATTATTTTCAAGGAAGAAAGGGCACATTTTAATAAAAATATCTCCTTACGTTAAGCTACATATTTAATAAGTTCCAATAAAATTACAAAATGAATTATTCAGCAAATTTGATAATCTGAATCCAAAGTTCATGTAAGTCAAAATACATGAATAGCTAAGGCAATTTTTTTTATCTCCCTGAAGGACCTTCTCTCTTATTTCATTTTTTTTATTTTTTTTTATTTTTTTATTTTTTATTTTTATTTTTTTTAATTTTTTGCTTTATAACAAATTTAATCAGTTATACATATACATGTTTCCATATCCCCTCCCTTTTGCGTCTCCCTCCCACTCTTTCTTTTTTCTTAAAACAACGGGAATGGAAAAAGGCTGAACATCAGGAATCAATAAAGCCATGCAAATCCAGTGTACACAAACGTTCACCTGACAGCCGTCAGAATGATCATCAGCAAAACAAGTCTACAAAAAATAAATGCTGAAGGGGTTTTAGAGAACTGCGTACCCTTTAGCTGCTGGTGGGTTGCAACCTGGTAAGAGCCAGTCGTGAGAACAGAATGGAGGTGCGTTTAAGGGTAAAAATGGAGCTACCATGTGATCTGGTAGGCCCACTCATGGGCCTATCACCTGAGTAGACCAGAATCAAAAACACACAGGCTGGCAATCCTGCACTGCAGCAAGGTGTACCATAGCCAAACCTGGAAGAAACCAAAATGTGCATCAACAGAAAAATGCACCAAGAAGAAGTCGTCCATGTACACAATGGAATCTTAGCCATGAAAAATCATGGAACAGTGCCGTTGGCACCACCATAGAAGGACCTAGCGATAATCACCACACTGGAAGTAAGAAAGAAACCGTAAGACAGACATCCTATGACATCACTTATAGGTGTTACCTAAGAATTGATACCCATGAAATAATTTCCAAGAGAAGGACACGCATAGATTCAGAAAACCAAATTATGTTTAACCAAATGGAAAGGTGTAAGGAATGTATGAATTAGGATATGGGGGTTAACAGACATATACTAATACATAGGAAATATATAATCACAAAATACCTAAGGAATACAAAGAGAGGTCTACTCAACACTCTATAATAACATACACAGGAATGGATCCAAAGAGGAATATAGACAGATACATTGATAGGATGAACCAGAAACTGTACACCTAGGAGAATCTACATTTTGATCAAATTTCCTCTGATAATTAAATTTAAAAAGAAAACAACAATTTAGGAGATATAAGCTCTTGGGGGTTTGCACTGGCACATTGCACTCTAATTCGCAGCTTACTACCACGATTGCCACGAAAGCTCTGTGGCCCCAAATCCCAGAGTTGGAAATGTAGAAATGCTGCCACCTTGTGGCCGTTTCCCACAAGAGCGGCTTTGAACCCACAGCTAATGGTCACTTAACATTCACAAGGATTCAGGGCTGTAAAGGACACCTGCCCTAAAAAATTGTGCGGAGGTAGGGAATGGCCAAAAAAATTCAAAAGTGTTAAATTTTTCAAGGAGATTGGATGGAGGGGTAAGTTTTACTCACTCATTTTCAAAAAAGAGGAAAATGGATAAAAGCTCAACATCAGTAATTATTAGACTCATGCAAATCTAACCTCCAAAATGATTCCAACTCACACATGTCAACTACCATCAGCTGCAAGTCTACAAACATTAAATGCTGAAGGTGTTTTAGAGAACTGTGTACCCTCTAGCTGCTGGTGAGATGTAAAGTGGTGACAGCCAATAATAAGAATAGAAAGGAGCTGCGTTTAAAAGTAAAAATTGAGCCACCATTCCGTTCAGCAGGCCCACCGCTGAGACTCTCACCTGACAAGTCCAGAGTCGAGAAGGCACAGGCTTCAACAGCTGCACTGCAGGAATTTTCACAATAGCCAAGACACGGAAGCAACCAAAATGTCCATCACCATATCAGTTGAAAAAGAAGAAGTGGTCCATGTACACAATGGAATATTAGCCATGGAAAACAATGAAACACTGCTCTTTCAGGCACCATAGTTGAGCCTAGAGATAATCACAGAACATGAGGTAAGTCGGAAAGCAAAAGACATATCCTATGATATCACTTACAGGCATTATCTAACAACTGACACAAATGAACATATTTGCACAGAGAAAGACACTCACACACTTAGAAAACAAACTAGGCTTATCTAAAAGGAAAGGTGGGGGGAATGGAAAAATTAAGATTAGGGTTACCATACGTGTACAAATACCTATTAAATACACATAACAAAAAGACCGACCATATAGCAAGGGAGGTCTATGGAACACTCTGCAATAATTGACATGGGAAGGGGATCTGTGCATGAACATATATATATATATATATATATATATATATATATATATATATATATATATATGTTAGGCACAAATGAACCAGATTGTGTACACCTAGGACAAACAATATTCTAATCATTGCCCCTATTAAAAAAACTAAAACAACAAACAAGAAATAATGTAACATAAACTTATGGGGTTTTCTCCTGGCACATTCCATTTTAAGTTACAACCTAGGAACAGGGATTCCAGAAGGGCTCTGCTGCCCTAGTAACGAGATTTGTGAATGGAGAAATGCTGCCGCCTAGTGGCTGCTTACCACAACAGCAGCTTTAAACCCAGTGCTAATGGTCACTAAATATTCACACTCATTACAGGCCTGTGAATGACACCTGCCCTCAAAAACAATCCTGGGAGCGAATATTGACCAAAACATTCAATTTTGAGGGCAACCTTTCAAGAAGACAATTTCAAGAGGTTAATTGTATTCTACGTTTTTTTTCATTTGTTCATTAACAGAAAGTTTAAAAGGTGTGGAAAAATGAACCTTAGAAAGAATTAAGGACATGCAAATCCAAATTACAAAAATCCTATCAGCTCACAACAGCCAGAATGACCATCAGCAAAAATTCTGCAAACAATAAATGCTGAAGGGGTTGTGGAAAAATGCCTAGGCTTGGTTCAACGTGGGACATGCTAAGAGCCAGTAAGGAAAACACAAAGGAGGTGCATTGAAAAGGTAAGTACTGAGCTACCATTCAATCAAGCATGCCCACTGCTGGCCCTATCGCCTGAGAGGATGAGAATCAAAAAGACACAGGCTGGACTTCACAGGTGGCGCAGTGGTTGAGAGTCCGCCGCCGAAGCAGGGGATACGGGTTTATGCCCCGGTTCGGGAAAATCACACATGCCGTGGAGCGGCTGGTCCCGTGAGCTATGGCTGCTGGGCCTGTGCGTCCAGAGCCTGTGCTCTGCAATCGGAGTGGCCATGGCAGTGAGTGGCCTACGTACTGCAAAACAAGAAAAAAACAGCCTGGCAATCCTGCCCTCCAGCAATATTTATCATAGCCAAAACTTGGAAGCTACGAAAATGTCCATCAACAGAGGAATGCACAAAGAAGAAGTGGTCCATGTACACAATGGAATATGACTCCAATAAAAAAATATAAACTCAATCTAGAAAACAAACAAAAGTAAAGAAAAAAAACACATCAGCTTTTGGGGGTTTATCCAGGCACATTCCACCCTAATTTATAACCGAGAAATACCACTGCAAGGTAGTCTGTTTCCCTAGTTAAAAGCTTGTGAAAAGCAGAAATGCTGCCACCCTCTGGCCGTGACCTGCAACAGCAGCTTTAAAAACTGTGCTAAGGGTCACTTCATATGCACCAGTACTGGAGGGCTGTAAATGAAACCTGCCCTCAGAATGTCATTAGGGAGGTAATGGCCAAAATATTTCTAAATGTCACACATACTTCACGAAAACAATTGGAAGAGGTAAGATCTACTCACAGTTTGAAGAAAAAAAGGACATGCCAGAAAGCTCAATTTCAATGGATTATGAGACGAATGCAAATCCAACCACAAACATATAGCAGCTCACACTTGTCAGAATAAACTTCAGCAAAAAAAAAAAACTACAAACAATAAATGCTGAAGGTGTTGTGCAGAAGTGCATACCCTCAACTTTAAGTGGGATGTGACCTGGTAAGAGCCACTAACGAGAACAGAATGGAGGTGCTTTTACTACGTAAATATTTTTCTACCATATGATCCAGCAGGCCCACTCCTGGGCCTATAACCTAAGAAGACAGAATTGGAAAGACACAGGGAGGCGAATGTGCATTGCCGCAGCATTACAATTGCCAAGTCATGGAAGCAACCAAAAAGTCCATCAACATATGAGTGGACAAAGAAAACTGGTACATGTACAGACGGAGTATTGGACAAGGAAAAAAAGGACACGATGTCATTTGCAGCACTGTAGATGAGTCTAGAGGCAATCACACAACGTGTAGTATGTCAGAAAGAGAAAGACACATATCGTATGATATCACTTTTAGGTATTACCTATAAATGGATACCAGTGAAGATATTTCCACAGAGAAGGGCAACCACTGATTCATTCAACAAACTTATGGTTCACCAATGGAAATTTGTGAGGATTGGATACATTAGGATATTGGGGTTAACAGACATATACAAACACAGGTGAAATATATCATCACCAAAGACCTACGGAATACCAAGAGAAGACTACTCAACATCCTGTCATAACGTACATGGGAAAAGGATTCCAGGAAGAATAGACATATGTTTATGTGTAAAAGAACCACATCTTGCACACCTAGAACAAGCCAAACTTTGTAATCAAACTTGCTGTGATAAAAATAAAAATTAAATTAAATAAACGAACAAGAAGTAGTGAGACATATACTTAAGGGGCTTTTCCCTGGCACACGCCATTCTAAATTACAACCTAGAACACAACTTCCATTGAGGCTCTGTTGCCCTAGTAACCAGATTTGGTAAAGTAGAACAGCTGCCACCTTGTGGGCGTTTCACACGACAGCAGCTTTAATCCCAGCGTTAATGGTCAGTTGATATTCAAAATAATTGCAGGCCTGTAAATCACACCTGCACTGAAAACAAATCCTGGGGTCGTATATCGACCAAAAAAATTCAAAGGCATCCATATTTCAAACCGACAGTTTCAAGAGGCATAATTTATGCACATTTGTCTTCTGTTTCTTTTTCTTTCTTTCTTTTTTCTTTTTTTTCAGCTTTCAAACTACTATTTATTTAATCATGTGTTCATTCTACAGATAATTTTTAAAGTGTCTACTATGTACTAATTGCAAGTTAGGTCCCAGGATTACAGCAGTGAGTTAAACAGATAAAATCCCCGGACCTTATGGAACTTAAAGCCTAGTGGGTGACTCGGTCAATAATCCACTTCATAGATAACTACGTAGTTATAATACAGGGTACAGTGAGAGGGCTAACAAAGGGCTCTAATTTAGGCTGGAGTTCAGAGAGGTTCCCCATGAAGAAATGATAGTTTACTTCTCAGGTACTTAATAAACAAAAGTGGTAAAATTAAATGGAAGTGTTTAAATGAACAGAGTTAGGTACCACTTTTAATTACATACATACATATACACACACATAAAATAGATCCCAACTTTCTAAATAAATTATAAGTAAATTGAACGCAAAATTTGTTAATAATGATAAAGTAGTACATATTCCAGAAATAAAGTCATGATGAGTAGCAAAAAAATCTAGGTACTGTTAATGTTATCACATTAATACATGTTTTAATGGTGATTTCAATGGCTATAGAAAAGGCATCTATGAAAAAAAACTGCTTAGTAAATTAGTAAAATAAGGAAATTCCTTAACCTAACGAGAGAAGGATTTTTTAAAGATCCTTTAGCAAATATATTTAATGATAAAACTTTAAAGTTAAAGTTTGGAGACCACAACTATTGCACATTGTTCTATAAGTCCTAGTCAATAGAATAAGAAAAGAATAAGCAGTGTAAGAATTAGAGAATGTGTCAGATAGACTGCACATCAGTCAATCTGTTGTGGTTTGGAAATTTAAAATGTTAACCACATTGCCCACTTCTGAAAGGAAGAGAAAGTTTGTCATTATTTGCAAATGATATGATAATCTTATCAAAATCAAGGCAAGGAATGGAAAAACTATGAATAAGATAATTCAGCAGAAATTTCCGGTAAGATAAAAAGTCAGCATAACAACTCAAAAGTATTTCTTTTACCAATTTTTTTTATACCAAGTCATTCTCAAGAGCAGCAAATATAATAAATACTTTTTTTTTTTGCGGTACACGGGCCTCTCACTGTTGTGGCGTCTCCCTCCGCGGAGCACAGGCTCCTGATGCGCAGGCACAGTGGCCATGGCTCATGGGCCCAGACGCTCCACGGCATGTGGGATCTTCCTGGACCGGGGCATGAACCCGCGTCCCCTGCATCAGCAGGCGGACTCTCAACCACGGCGCCACCAGGGAAGCCCACAAATATTATAACATGTCAAGAAATTAATTTTTTCAATGTTAGATTTTTATAGAGAAATTCTGAAATTTTGTGAAGGGCATAATAAGAAAATCTGAATAAATAAAGATTATTTTCAAGGAAGAAAGGGCACATTTTAATAAAAATATCTCCTTACGTTAAGCTACATATTTAATAAGTTCCAATAAAATTACAAAATGAATTATTCAGCAAATTTGATAATCTGAATCCAAAGTTCATGTAAGTCAAAATACATGAATAGCTAAGGCAATTTTTTTTATCTCCCTGAAGGACCTTCTCTCTTATTTCATTTTTTTTATTTTTTTTTATTTTTTTATTTTTTATTTTTATTTTTTTTAATTTTTTGCTTTATA
The DNA here is from genome assembly GCF_964341445.2 of Mesoplodon mirus. Lineage (NCBI taxonomy): Eukaryota > Metazoa > Chordata > Mammalia > Artiodactyla > Ziphiidae > Mesoplodon > Mesoplodon mirus. The sequence continues at coordinate 146,398,607 of NC_138981.1, forward strand.
ACAAATTTAATCAGTTATACATATACATGTTTCCATATCCCCTCCCTTTTGCGTCTCCCTCCCACTCTTTCTTTTTTCTTAAAACAACGGGAATGGAAAAAGGCTGAACATCAGGAATCAATAAAGCCATGCAAATCCAGTGTACACAAACGTTCACCTGACAGCCGTCAGAATGATCATCAGCAAAACAAGTCTACAAAAAATAAATGCTGAAGGGGTTTTAGAGAACTGCGTACCCTTTAGCTGCTGGTGGGTTGCAACCTGGTAAGAGCCAGTCGTGAGAACAGAATGGAGGTGCGTTTAAGGGTAAAAATGGAGCTACCATGTGATCTGGTAGGCCCACTCATGGGCCTATCACCTGAGTAGACCAGAATCAAAAACACACAGGCTGGCAATCCTGCACTGCAGCAAGGTGTACCATAGCCAAACCTGGAAGAAACCAAAATGTGCATCAACAGAAAAATGCACCAAGAAGAAGTCGTCCATGTACACAATGGAATCTTAGCCATGAAAAATCATGGAACAGTGCCGTTGGCACCACCATAGAAGGACCTAGCGATAATCACCACACTGGAAGTAAGAAAGAAACCGTAAGACAGACATCCTATGACATCACTTATAGGTGTTACCTAAGAATTGATACCCATGAAATAATTTCCAAGAGAAGGACACGCATAGATTCAGAAAACCAAATTATGTTTAACCAAATGGAAAGGTGTAAGGAATGTATGAATTAGGATATGGGGGTTAACAGACATATACTAATACATAGGAAATATATAATCACAAAATACCTAAGGAATACAAAGAGAGGTCTACTCAACACTCTATAATAACATACACAGGAATGGATCCAAAGAGGAATATAGACAGATACATTGATAGGATGAACCAGAAACTGTACACCTAGGAGAATCTACATTTTGATCAAATTTCCTCTGATAATTAAATTTAAAAAGAAAACAACAATTTAGGAGATATAAGCTCTTGGGGGTTTGCACTGGCACATTGCACTCTAATTCGCAGCTTACTACCACGATTGCCACGAAAGCTCTGTGGCCCCAAATCCCAGAGTTGGAAATGTAGAAATGCTGCCACCTTGTGGCCGTTTCCCACAAGAGCGGCTTTGAACCCACAGCTAATGGTCACTTAACATTCACAAGGATTCAGGGCTGTAAAGGACACCTGCCCTAAAAAATTGTGCGGAGGTAGGGAATGGCCAAAAAAATTCAAAAGTGTTAAATTTTTCAAGGAGATTGGATGGAGGGGTAAGTTTTACTCACTCATTTTCAAAAAAGAGGAAAATGGATAAAAGCTCAACATCAGTAATTATTAGACTCATGCAAATCTAACCTCCAAAATGATTCCAACTCACACATGTCAACTACCATCAGCTGCAAGTCTACAAACATTAAATGCTGAAGGTGTTTTAGAGAACTGTGTACCCTCTAGCTGCTGGTGAGATGTAAAGTGGTGACAGCCAATAATAAGAATAGAAAGGAGCTGCGTTTAAAAGTAAAAATTGAGCCACCATTCCGTTCAGCAGGCCCACCGCTGAGACTCTCACCTGACAAGTCCAGAGTCGAGAAGGCACAGGCTTCAACAGCTGCACTGCAGGAATTTTCACAATAGCCAAGACACGGAAGCAACCAAAATGTCCATCACCATATCAGTTGAAAAAGAAGAAGTGGTCCATGTACACAATGGAATATTAGCCATGGAAAACAATGAAACACTGCTCTTTCAGGCACCATAGTTGAGCCTAGAGATAATCACAGAACATGAGGTAAGTCGGAAAGCAAAAGACATATCCTATGATATCACTTACAGGCATTATCTAACAACTGACACAAATGAACATATTTGCACAGAGAAAGACACTCACACACTTAGAAAACAAACTAGGCTTATCTAAAAGGAAAGGTGGGGGGAATGGAAAAATTAAGATTAGGGTTACCATACGTGTACAAATACCTATTAAATACACATAACAAAAAGACCGACCATATAGCAAGGGAGGTCTATGGAACACTCTGCAATAATTGACATGGGAAGGGGATCTGTGCATGAACATATATATATATATATATATATATATATATATATATATATGTTAGGCACAAATGAACCAGATTGTGTACACCTAGGACAAACAATATTCTAATCATTGCCCCTATTAAAAAAACTAAAACAACAAACAAGAAATAATGTAACATAAACTTATGGGGTTTTCTCCTGGCACATTCCATTTTAAGTTACAACCTAGGAACAGGGATTCCAGAAGGGCTCTGCTGCCCTAGTAACGAGATTTGTGAATGGAGAAATGCTGCCGCCTAGTGGCTGCTTACCACAACAGCAGCTTTAAACCCAGTGCTAATGGTCACTAAATATTCACACTCATTACAGGCCTGTGAATGACACCTGCCCTCAAAAACAATCCTGGGAGCGAATATTGACCAAAACATTCAATTTTGAGGGCAACCTTTCAAGAAGACAATTTCAAGAGGTTAATTGTATTCTACGTTTTTTTTCATTTGTTCATTAACAGAAAGTTTAAAAGGTGTGGAAAAATGAACCTTAGAAAGAATTAAGGACATGCAAATCCAAATTACAAAAATCCTATCAGCTCACAACAGCCAGAATGACCATCAGCAAAAATTCTGCAAACAATAAATGCTGAAGGGGTTGTGGAAAAATGCCTAGGCTTGGTTCAACGTGGGACATGCTAAGAGCCAGTAAGGAAAACACAAAGGAGGTGCATTGAAAAGGTAAGTACTGAGCTACCATTCAATCAAGCATGCCCACTGCTGGCCCTATCGCCTGAGAGGATGAGAATCAAAAAGACACAGGCTGGACTTCACAGGTGGCGCAGTGGTTGAGAGTCCGCCGCCGAAGCAGGGGATACGGGTTTATGCCCCGGTTCGGGAAAATCACACATGCCGTGGAGCGGCTGGTCCCGTGAGCTATGGCTGCTGGGCCTGTGCGTCCAGAGCCTGTGCTCTGCAATCGGAGTGGCCATGGCAGTGAGTGGCCTACGTACTGCAAAACAAGAAAAAAACAGCCTGGCAATCCTGCCCTCCAGCAATATTTATCATAGCCAAAACTTGGAAGCTACGAAAATGTCCATCAACAGAGGAATGCACAAAGAAGAAGTGGTCCATGTACACAATGGAATATGACTCCAATAAAAAAATATAAACTCAATCTAGAAAACAAACAAAAGTAAAGAAAAAAAACACATCAGCTTTTGGGGGTTTATCCAGGCACATTCCACCCTAATTTATAACCGAGAAATACCACTGCAAGGTAGTCTGTTTCCCTAGTTAAAAGCTTGTGAAAAGCAGAAATGCTGCCACCCTCTGGCCGTGACCTGCAACAGCAGCTTTAAAAACTGTGCTAAGGGTCACTTCATATGCACCAGTACTGGAGGGCTGTAAATGAAACCTGCCCTCAGAATGTCATTAGGGAGGTAATGGCCAAAATATTTCTAAATGTCACACATACTTCACGAAAACAATTGGAAGAGGTAAGATCTACTCACAGTTTGAAGAAAAAAAGGACATGCCAGAAAGCTCAATTTCAATGGATTATGAGACGAATGCAAATCCAACCACAAACATATAGCAGCTCACACTTGTCAGAATAAACTTCAGCAAAAAAAAAAAACTACAAACAATAAATGCTGAAGGTGTTGTGCAGAAGTGCATACCCTCAACTTTAAGTGGGATGTGACCTGGTAAGAGCCACTAACGAGAACAGAATGGAGGTGCTTTTACTACGTAAATATTTTTCTACCATATGATCCAGCAGGCCCACTCCTGGGCCTATAACCTAAGAAGACAGAATTGGAAAGACACAGGGAGGCGAATGTGCATTGCCGCAGCATTACAATTGCCAAGTCATGGAAGCAACCAAAAAGTCCATCAACATATGAGTGGACAAAGAAAACTGGTACATGTACAGACGGAGTATTGGACAAGGAAAAAAAGGACACGATGTCATTTGCAGCACTGTAGATGAGTCTAGAGGCAATCACACAACGTGTAGTATGTCAGAAAGAGAAAGACACATATCGTATGATATCACTTTTAGGTATTACCTATAAATGGATACCAGTGAAGATATTTCCACAGAGAAGGGCAACCACTGATTCATTCAACAAACTTATGGTTCACCAATGGAAATTTGTGAGGATTGGATACATTAGGATATTGGGGTTAACAGACATATACAAACACAGGTGAAATATATCATCACCAAAGACCTACGGAATACCAAGAGAAGACTACTCAACATCCTGTCATAACGTACATGGGAAAAGGATTCCAGGAAGAATAGACATATGTTTATGTGTAAAAGAACCACATCTTGCACACCTAGAACAAGCCAAACTTTGTAATCAAACTTGCTGTGATAAAAATAAAAATTAAATTAAATAAACGAACAAGAAGTAGTGAGACATATACTTAAGGGGCTTTTCCCTGGCACACGCCATTCTAAATTACAACCTAGAACACAACTTCCATTGAGGCTCTGTTGCCCTAGTAACCAGATTTGGTAAAGTAGAACAGCTGCCACCTTGTGGGCGTTTCACACGACAGCAGCTTTAATCCCAGCGTTAATGGTCAGTTGATATTCAAAATAATTGCAGGCCTGTAAATCACACCTGCACTGAAAACAAATCCTGGGGTCGTATATCGACCAAAAAAATTCAAAGGCATCCATATTTCAAACCGACAGTTTCAAGAGGCATAATTTATGCACATTTGTCTTCTGTTTCTTTTTCTTTCTTTCTTTTTTCTTTTTTTTCAGCTTTCAAACTACTATTTATTTAATCATGTGTTCATTCTACAGATAATTTTTAAAGTGTCTACTATGTACTAATTGCAAGTTAGGTCCCAGGATTACAGCAGTGAGTTAAACAGATAAAATCCCCGGACCTTATGGAACTTAAAGCCTAGTGGGTGACTCGGTCAATAATCCACTTCATAGATAACTACGTAGTTATAATACAGGGTACAGTGAGAGGGCTAACAAAGGGCTCTAATTTAGGCTGGAGTTCAGAGAGGTTCCCCATGAAGAAATGATAGTTTACTTCTCAGGTACTTAATAAACAAAAGTGGTAAAATTAAATGGAAGTGTTTAAATGAACAGAGTTAGGTACCACTTTTAATTACATACATACATATACACACACATAAAATAGATCCCAACTTTCTAAATAAATTATAAGTAAATTGAACGCAAAATTTGTTAATAATGATAAAGTAGTACATATTCCAGAAATAAAGTCATGATGAGTAGCAAAAAAATCTAGGTACTGTTAATGTTATCACATTAATACATGTTTTAATGGTGATTTCAATGGCTATAGAAAAGGCATCTATGAAAAAAAACTGCTTAGTAAATTAGTAAAATAAGGAAATTCCTTAACCTAACGAGAGAAGGATTTTTTAAAGATCCTTTAGCAAATATATTTAATGATAAAACTTTAAAGTTAAAGTTTGGAGACCACAACTATTGCACATTGTTCTATAAGTCCTAGTCAATAGAATAAGAAAAGAATAAGCAGTGTAAGAATTAGAGAATGTGTCAGATAGACTGCACATCAGTCAATCTGTTGTGGTTTGGAAATTTAAAATGTTAACCACATTGCCCACTTCTGAAAGGAAGAGAAAGTTTGTCATTATTTGCAAATGATATGATAATCTTATCAAAATCAAGGCAAGGAATGGAAAAACTATGAATAAGATAATTCAGCAGAAATTTCCGGTAAGATAAAAAGTCAGCATAACAACTCAAAAGTATTTCTTTTACCAATTTTTTTTATACCAAGTCATTCTCAAGAGCAGCAAATATAATAAATACTTTTTTTTTTTGCGGTACACGGGCCTCTCACTGTTGTGGCGTCTCCCTCCGCGGAGCACAGGCTCCTGATGCGCAGGCACAGTGGCCATGGCTCATGGGCCCAGACGCTCCACGGCATGTGGGATCTTCCTGGACCGGGGCATGAACCCGCGTCCCCTGCATCAGCAGGCGGACTCTCAACCACGGCGCCACCAGGGAAGCCCACAAATATTATAACATGTCAAGAAATTAATTTTTTCAATGTTAGATTTTTATAGAGAAATTCTGAAATTTTGTGAAGGGCATAATAAGAAAATCTGAATAAATAAAGATTATTTTCAAGGAAGAAAGGGCACATTTTAATAAAAATATCTCCTTACGTTAAGCTACATATTTAATAAGTTCCAATAAAATTACAAAATGAATTATTCAGCAAATTTGATAATCTGAATCCAAAGTTCATGTAAGTCAAAATACATGAATAGCTAAGGCAATTTTTTTTATCTCCCTGAAGGACCTTCTCTCTTATTTCATTTTTTTTATTTTTTTTTATTTTTTTATTTTTTATTTTTATTTTTTTTAATTTTTTGCTTTATAACAAATTTAATCAGTTATACATATACATGTTTCCATATCCCCTCCCTTTTGCGTCTCCCTCCCACTCTTTCTTTTTTCTTAAAACAACGGGAATGGAAAAAGGCTGAACATCAGGAATCAATAAAGCCATGCAAATCCAGTGTACACAAACGTTCACCTGACAGCCGTCAGAATGATCATCAGCAAAACAAGTCTACAAAAAATAAATGCTGAAGGGGTTTTAGAGAACTGCGTACCCTTTAGCTGCTGGTGGGTTGCAACCTGGTAAGAGCCAGTCGTGAGAACAGAATGGAGGTGCGTTTAAGGGTAAAAATGGAGCTACCATGTGATCTGGTAGGCCCACTCATGGGCCTATCACCTGAGTAGACCAGAATCAAAAACACACAGGCTGGCAATCCTGCACTGCAGCAAGGTGTACCATAGCCAAACCTGGAAGAAACCAAAATGTGCATCAACAGAAAAATGCACCAAGAAGAAGTCGTCCATGTACACAATGGAATCTTAGCCATGAAAAATCATGGAACAGTGCCGTTGGCACCACCATAGAAGGACCTAGCGATAATCACCACACTGGAAGTAAGAAAGAAACCGTAAGACAGACATCCTATGACATCACTTATAGGTGTTACCTAAGAATTGATACCCATGAAATAATTTCCAAGAGAAGGACACGCATAGATTCAGAAAACCAAATTATGTTTAACCAAATGGAAAGGTGTAAGGAATGTATGAATTAGGATATGGGGGTTAACAGACATATACTAATACATAGGAAATATATAATCACAAAATACCTAAGGAATACAAAGAGAGGTCTACTCAACACTCTATAATAACATACACAGGAATGGATCCAAAGAGGAATATAGACAGATACATTGATAGGATGAACCAGAAACTGTACACCTAGGAGAATCTACATTTTGATCAAATTTCCTCTGATAATTAAATTTAAAAAGAAAACAACAATTTAGGAGATATAAGCTCTTGGGGGTTTGCACTGGCACATTGCACTCTAATTCGCAGCTTACTACCACGATTGCCACGAAAGCTCTGTGGCCCCAAATCCCAGAGTTGGAAATGTAGAAATGCTGCCACCTTGTGGCCGTTTCCCACAAGAGCGGCTTTGAACCCACAGCTAATGGTCACTTAACATTCACAAGGATTCAGGGCTGTAAAGGACACCTGCCCTAAAAAATTGTGCGGAGGTAGGGAATGGCCAAAAAAATTCAAAAGTGTTAAATTTTTCAAGGAGATTGGATGGAGGGGTAAGTTTTACTCACTCATTTTCAAAAAAGAGGAAAATGGATAAAAGCTCAACATCAGTAATTATTAGACTCATGCAAATCTAACCTCCAAAATGATTCCAACTCACACATGTCAACTACCATCAGCTGCAAGTCTACAAACATTAAATGCTGAAGGTGTTTTAGAGAACTGTGTACCCTCTAGCTGCTGGTGAGATGTAAAGTGGTGACAGCCAATAATAAGAATAGAAAGGAGCTGCGTTTAAAAGTAAAAATTGAGCCACCATTCCGTTCAGCAGGCCCACCGCTGAGACTCTCACCTGACAAGTCCAGAGTCGAGAAGGCACAGGCTTCAACAGCTGCACTGCAGGAATTTTCACAATAGCCAAGACACGGAAGCAACCAAAATGTCCATCACCATATCAGTTGAAAAAGAAGAAGTGGTCCATGTACACAATGGAATATTAGCCATGGAAAACAATGAAACACTGCTCTTTCAGGCACCATAGTTGAGCCTAGAGATAATCACAGAACATGAGGTAAGTCGGAAAGCAAAAGACATATCCTATGATATCACTTACAGGCATTATCTAACAACTGACACAAATGAACATATTTGCACAGAGAAAGACACTCACACACTTAGAAAACAAACTAGGCTTATCTAAAAGGAAAGGTGGGGGGAATGGAAAAATTAAGATTAGGGTTACCATACGTGTACAAATACCTATTAAATACACATAACAAAAAGACCGACCATATAGCAAGGGAGGTCTATGGAACACTCTGCAATAATTGACATGGGAAGGGGATCTGTGCATGAACATATATATATATATATATATATATATATATATATATATATGTTAGGCACAAATGAACCAGATTGTGTACACCTAGGACAAACAATATTCTAATCATTGCCCCTATTAAAAAAACTAAAACAACAAACAAGAAATAATGTAACATAAACTTATGGGGTTTTCTCCTGGCACATTCCATTTTAAGTTACAACCTAGGAACAGGGATTCCAGAAGGGCTCTGCTGCCCTAGTAACGAGATTTGTGAATGGAGAAATGCTGCCGCCTAGTGGCTGCTTACCACAACAGCAGCTTTAAACCCAGTGCTAATGGTCACTAAATATTCACACTCATTACAGGCCTGTGAATGACACCTGCCCTCAAAAACAATCCTGGGAGCGAATATTGACCAAAACATTCAATTTTGAGGGCAACCTTTCAAGAAGACAATTTCAAGAGGTTAATTGTATTCTACGTTTTTTTTCATTTGTTCATTAACAGAAAGTTTAAAAGGTGTGGAAAAATGAACCTTAGAAAGAATTAAGGACATGCAAATCCAAATTACAAAAATCCTATCAGCTCACAACAGCCAGAATGACCATCAGCAAAAATTCTGCAAACAATAAATGCTGAAGGGGTTGTGGAAAAATGCCTAGGCTTGGTTCAACGTGGGACATGCTAAGAGCCAGTAAGGAAAACACAAAGGAGGTGCATTGAAAAGGTAAGTACTGAGCTACCATTCAATCAAGCATGCCCACTGCTGGCCCTATCGCCTGAGAGGATGAGAATCAAAAAGACACAGGCTGGACTTCACAGGTGGCGCAGTGGTTGAGAGTCCGCCGCCGAAGCAGGGGATACGGGTTTATGCCCCGGTTCGGGAAAATCACACATGCCGTGGAGCGGCTGGTCCCGTGAGCTATGGCTGCTGGGCCTGTGCGTCCAGAGCCTGTGCTCTGCAATCGGAGTGGCCATGGCAGTGAGTGGCCTACGTACTGCAAAACAAGAAAAAAACAGCCTGGCAATCCTGCCCTCCAGCAATATTTATCATAGCCAAAACTTGGAAGCTACGAAAATGTCCATCAACAGAGGAATGCACAAAGAAGAAGTGGTCCATGTACACAATGGAATATGACTCCAATAAAAAAATATAAACTCAATCTAGAAAACAAACAAAAGTAAAAAAAAAAAACACATCAGCTTTTTGGGGTTTATCCAGGCACATTCCACTCTAATTTATAACCGAGAAATACCACTGCAAGGTAGTCTGTTTCCCTAGTTAAAAGCTTGTGAAAAGCAGAAATGCTGCCACCCTCTGGCCGTGACCTGCAACAGCAGCTTTAAAAACTGTGCTAAGGGTCACTTCATATGCACCAGTACTGGAGGGCTGTAAATGAAACCTGCCCTCAGAATGTCATTAGGGAGGTAATGGCCAAAATATTTCTAAATGTCACACATACTTCACGAAAACAATTGGAAGAGGTAAGATCTACTCACAGTTTGAAGAAAAAAAGGACATGCCAGAAAGCTCAATTTCAATGGATTATGAGACGAATGCAAATCCAACCACAAACATATAGCAGCTCACACTTGTCAGAATAAACTTCAGCAAAAAAAAAAAACTACAAACAATAAATGCTGAAGGTGTTGTGCAGAAGTGCATACCCTCAACTTTAAGTGGGATGTGACCTGGTAAGAGCCACTAACGAGAACAGAATGGAGGTGCTTTTACTACGTAAATATTTTTCTACCATATGATCCAGCAGGCCCACTCCTGGGCCTATAACCTAAGAAGACAGAATTGGAAAGACACAGGGAGGCGAATGTGCATTGCCGCAGCATTACAATTGCCAAGTCATGGAAGCAACCAAAAAGTCCATCAACATATGAGTGGACAAAGAAAACTGGTACATGTACAGACGGAGTATTGGACAAGGAAAAAAAGGACACGATGTCATTTGCAGCACTGTAGATGAGTCTAGAGGCAATCACACAACGTGTAGTATGTCAGAAAGAGAAAGACACATATCGTATGATATCACTTTTAGGTATTACCTATAAATGGATACCAGTGAAGATATTTCCACAGAGAAGGGCAACCACTGATTCATTCAACAAACTTATGGTTCACCAATGGAAATTTGTGAGGATTGGATACATTAGGATATTGGGGTTAACAGACATATACAAACACAGGTGAAATATATCATCACCAAAGACCTACGGAATACCAAGAGAAGACTACTCAACATCCTGTCATAACGTACATGGGAAAAGGATTCCAGGAAGAATAGACATATGTTTATGTGTAAAAGAACCACATCTTGCACACCTAGAACAAGCCAAACTTTGTAATCAAACTTGCTGTGATAAAAATAAAAATTAAATTAAATAAACGAACAAGAAGTAGTGAGACATATACTTAAGGGGCTTTTCCCTGGCACACGCCATTCTAAATTACAACCTAGAACACAACTTCCATTGAGGCTCTGTTGCCCTAGTAACCAGATTTGGTAAAGTAGAACAGCTGCCACCTTGTGGGCGTTTCACACGACAGCAGCTTTAATCCCAGCGTTAATGGTCAGTTGATATTCAAAATAATTGCAGGCCTGTAAATCACACCTGCACTGAAAACAAATCCTGGGGTCGTATATCGACCAAAAAAATTCAAAGGCATCCATATTTCAAACCGACAGTTTCAAGAGGCATAATTTATGCACATTTGTCTTCTGTTTCTTTTTCTTTCTTTCTTTTTTTCTTTTTTTTCAGCTTTCAAACTACTATTTATTTAATCATGTGTTCATTCTACAGATAATTTTTAAAGTGTCTACTATGTACTAATTGCAAGTTAGGTCCCAGGATTACAGCAGTGAGTTAAACAGATAAAATCCCCGGACCTTATGGAACTTAAAGCCTAGTGGGTGACTCGGTCAATAATCCACTTCATAGATAACTACGTAGTTATAATACAGGGTACAGTGAGAGGGCTAACAAAGGGCTCTAATTTAGGCTGGAGTTCAGAGAGGTTCCCCATGAAGAAATGATAGTTTACTTCTCAGGTACTTAATAAACAAAAGTGGTAAAATTAAATGGAAGTGTTTAAATGAACAGAGTTAGGTACCACTTTTAATTACATACATACATATACACACACATAAAATAGATCCCAACTTTCTAAATAAATTATAAGTAAATTGAACGCAAAATTTGTTAATAATGATAAAGTAGTACATATTCCAGAAATAAAGTCATGATGAGTAGCAAAAAAATCTAGGTACTGTTAATGTTATCACATTAATACATGTTTTAATGGTGATTTCAATGGCTATAGAAAAGGCATCTATGAAAAAAAACTGCTTAGTAAATTAGTAAAATAAGGAAATTCCTTAACCTAACGAGAGAAGGATTTTTTAAAGATCCTTTAGCAAATATATTTAATGATAAAACTTTAAAGTTAAAGTTTGGAGACCACAACTATTGCACATTGTTCTATAAGTCCTAGTCAATAGAATAAGAAAAGAATAAGCAGTGTAAGAATTAGAGAATGTGTCAGATAGACTGCACATCAGTCAATCTGTTGTGGTTTGGAAATTTAAAATGTTAACCACATTGCCCACTTCTGAAAGGAAGAGAAAGTTTGTCATTATTTGCAAATGATATGATAATCTTATCAAAATCAAGGCAAGGAATGGAAAAACTATGAATAAGATAATTCAGCAGAAATTTCCGGTAAGATAAAAAGTCAGCATAACAACTCAAAAGTATTTCTTTTACCAATTTTTTTTATACCAACTCATTCTCAAGAGCAGCAAATATAATAAATACTTTTTTTTGCGGTACACGGGCCTCTCACTGTTGTGGCCTCTCCCTCCGCGGAGCACAGGCTCCTGATGCGCAGGCACAGTGGCCATGGCTCATGGGCCCAGACGCTCCACGGCATGTGGGATCTTCCTGGACCGGGGCATGAACCCGCGTCCCCTGCATCAGCAGGCGGACTCTCAACCACGGCGCCACCAGGGAAGCCCACAAATATTATAACATGTCAAGAAATTAATTTTTTCAATGTTAGATTTTTATAGAGAAATTCTGAAATTTTGTGAAGGGCATAATAAGAAAATCTGAATAAATAAAGATTATTTTCAAGGAAGAAAGGGCACATTTTAATAAAAATATCTCCTTACGTTAAGCTAAATATTTAATAAGTTCCAATAAAATTACAAAATGAATTCTTCAGCAAATTTGATAATCTGAATCCAAAGTTCATGTAAGTCAAAATACATGAATAGCTAAGGCAATTTTTTTTTATCTCCCTGAAGGACCTTCTCTCTTATTTTTTTTTTAATTTTTTTTAATTTTTTTATTTTTTATTTTTATTTTTTTTAATTTTTTGCTTTATAACAAATTTAATCAGTTATACATATACATGTTTCCATATCCCCTCCCTTTTGCATCTCCCTCCCACTCTTTCTTTTTTCTTAAAACAACGGGAATGGAAAAAGGCTGAACATCAGGAATCAATAAAGCCATGCAAATCCAGTGTACACAAACGTTCACCTGACAGCCGTCAGAATGATCATCAGCAAAAAAAGTCTACAAAAAATAAATGCTGAAGGGGTTTTAGAGAACTGCGTACCCTTTAGCTGCTGGTGGGTTGCAACCTGGTAAGAGCCAGTCGTGAGAACAGAATGGAGGTGCGTTTAAGGGTAAAAATGGAGCTACCATGTGATCTGGTAGGCCCACTCATGGGCCTATCACCTGAGTAGACCAGAATCAAAAACACACAGGCTGGCAATCCTGCACTGCAGCAAGGTGTACCATAGCCAAACCTGGAAGAAACCAAAATGTGCATCAACAGAAAAATGCACCAAGAAGAAGTCGTCCATGTACACAATGGAATCTTAGCCATGAAAAAGCATGGAACAGTGCCGTTGGCACCACCATAGAAGGACCTAGCGATAATCACCACACTGGAAGTAAGAAAGAAACCGTAAGACAGACATCCTATGACATCACTTATAGGTGTTACCTAAGAATTGATACCCATGAAATAATTTCCAAGAGAAGGACACGCATAGATTCAGAAAACCAAATTATGTTTAACCAAATGGAAAGGTGTAAGGAATGTATGAATTAGGATATGGGGGTTAACAGACATATACTAATACATAGGAAATATATAATCACAAAATACCTAAGGAATACAAAGAGAGGTCTACCCAACACTCTATAATAACATACACGGGAATGGATCCAAAGAGGAATATAGACAGATACATTGATAGGATGAACCAGAAACTGTACACCTCGGAGAATCTACATTTTGATCAAATTTCCTCTGATAATTAAATTTAAAAAGCAAACAACAATTTAGGAGATATAAGCTCTTGGGGGTTTGCACTGGCACATTGCACTCTAATTCGCAGCTTACTACCACGATTGCCACGAAAGCTCTGTGGCCCAAAATCCCAGAGTTGGAAATGTAGAAATGCTGCCGCCTTGTGGCCGTTTCCCACAAGAGCGGCTTTGAACCCACAGCTAATGGTCACTTAACATTCACAAGGATTCAGGGCTGTAAAGGACACCTGCCCTAAAAAATTGTGCGGAGGTAGGGAATGGCCAAAAATATTCAAAAGTGTTAAATTTTTCAAGGAGATTGGATGGAGGGGTAAGTTTTACTCACTCATTTTCAAAAAAGAGGAAAATGGATAAAAGCTCAACATCAGTAATTATTAGACTCATGCAAATCTAACCTCCAAAATGATTCCAACTCACACATGTCAACTACCATCAGCTGCAAGTCTACAAACATTAAATGCTGAAGGTGTTTTAGAGAACTGTGTACCCTCTAGCTGCTGGTGAGATGTAAAGTGGTGACAGCCAATAATAAGAATAGAAAGGAGCTGCGTTTAAAAGTAAAAATTGAGCCACCATTCCGTTCAGCAGGCCCACCGCTGAGACTCTCACCTGACAAGTCCAGAGTCGAGAAGGCACAGGCTTCAACAGCTGCACTGCAGGAATTTTCACAATAGCCAAGACACGGAAGCAACCAAAATGTCCATCACCATATCAGTTGAAAAAGAAGAAGTGGTCCATGTACACAATGGAATATTAGCCATGGAAAACAATGAAACACTGCTCTTTCAGGCACCATAGTTGAGCCTAGAGATAATCACAGAACATGAGGTAAGTCGGAAAGCAAAAGACATATCCTATGATATCACTTACAGGCATTATCTAACAACTGACACAAATGAACATATTTGCACAGAGAAAGACACTCACACACTTAGAAAACAAACTAGGCTTATCTAAAAGGAAAGGTGGGGGGAATGGAAAAATTAAGATTAGGGTTACCATACGTGTACAAATACCTATTAAATACACATAACAAAAAGACCGACCATATAGCAAGGGAGGTCTATGGAACACTCTGCAATAATTGACATGGGAAGGGGATCTGTGCATGAATATATATATATATATATATATATATATATATATATATATATATATATATATATGTTAGGCACAAATGAACCAGATTGTGTACACCTAGGACAAACAATATTCTAATCATTGCCCCTATTAAAAAAACTAAAACAACAAACAAGAAATAATGTAACATAAACTTATGGGGTTTTCTCCTGGCACATTCCATTTTAATTTACAACCTAGGAACAGGGATTCCAGAACGGCTCTGCTGCTCTAGTAACGAGATTTGTGAATGGAGAAATGCTGCCGCCTAGTGGCTGCTTACCACAACAGCAGCTTTAAACCCAGTGCTAATGGTCACTAAATATTCACACTCATTACAGGCCTGTGAATGACACCTGCCCTCAAAAACAATCCTGGGAGCGAATATTGACCAAAAAATTCAATTTTGAGGGCAACCTTTCAAAAAGACAATTTCAAGAGGTTAATTGTATTCTACGTTTTTTTCATTTGTTCGTTAACAGAAATTTTAAAAGGTGTGGAAAAATGAATCTTAGAATGAATTAAGGACATGGAAGTCCAAATTACAAAAATCCTATCAGCTCACAACAGTCAGAATGATCATCAGCAAAAATTCTGCAAAGAATAAATGCTGAAGGGGTTGTGGAAAAATGCCTAGGCTTGGTTCAACGTGGGACATGCTAAGAGCCAGTAAGGAAAACACAAAGGAGGTGCATTGAAAAGGTAAGTACTGAGCTACCATTCAATCAAGCATACCCACTGCTGGGCCTATCGCCTGAGAGGATGAGAATCAAAAAGACACAGGCTGGACTTCACTGGTGGCGCAGTGGTTCAGAGTCCGCCGCCGAAGCAGTGGACACGGGTTTATGCCCCAGTTCGGGAAAATCACACATGCCGTGGAGCGGCTGGTCCCGTGAGCTATGGCTGCTGGGCCTGTGCGTCCAGAGCCTGTGCTCTGCAATCGGAGTGGCCATGGCAGTGAGTGGCCTACGTACTGCAAAACAAGAAAAAAACAGCCTGGCAATCCTGCCCTCCAGCAATATTTATCACAGCCAAAACTTGGAAGCTACGAAAATGTCCATCAACAGAGGAATGCACAAAGAAGAAGTGGTCCATGTACACAATGGAATATGACTCCAATAAAAAAATATAAACTCAATCTAGAAAACAAACAAAAGTAAAAAAAAAAAACACATCAGCTTTTGGGGGTTTATCCAGGCACATTCCACTCTAATTTATAACCGAGAAATACCACTGCCAGGTTGTCTGTTTCCCTAGTTAAAAGCTTGTGAAAAGCAGAAATGCTGCCACCCTCTGGCCGTGACCTGCAACAGCAGCTTTAAATACTGTGCTAAGGGTCACTTCATATGCACCAGTACTGGAGGGCTGTAAATGAAACCTGCCCTCAGAATGTCATTAGGGAGGTAATGGCCAAAATATTTCTAAATGTCACACATACTTCACGAAAACAATTGGAAGAGGTAAGCTCAACTCACAGTTTGAAGAAAAAAAGGACATGCCAGAAAGCTCAATTTCAATGGATTATGAGACGCATGCAAATCCAACCACAAACATATAGCAGCTCACACTTGTCAGAATAAACTTCAGCAAAAGAAAAACTACAAACAATAAATGCTGAAGGTGTTGTGCAGAAGTGCATACCCTCAACTTTAAGTGGGATGTGACCTGGTAAGAGCCACTAACGAGAACAGAATGGAGGTGCTTTTACTACGTAAATATTTTTCTACCATATGATCCAGCAGGCCCACTCCTGGGCCTATAACCTAAGAAGACAGAATTGGAAAGACACAGGGAGGCGAATGTGCATTGCCGCAGCATTACAATTGCCAAGTCATGGAAGCAACCAAAAAGTCCATCAACATATGAGTGGACAAAGAAAACTGGTACATGTACAGACGGAGTATTGGACAAGGAAAAAAGGGACACGATGTCATTTGCAGCACTGTAGATGAGTCTAGAGGCAATCACACAACGTGTAGTATGTCAGAAAGAGAAAGACACATATCGTATGATATCACTTTTAGGTATTACCTATAAATGGATACAAGTGAAGATATTTCCACAGAGAAGGGCAACCACTGATTCATTCAACAAACTTATGGTTCACCAATGGAAATTTGTGAGGATTGGATACATTAGGATATTGGGGTTAACAGACATATACAAACACAGGTGAAATATATCATCACCAAAGACCTACGGAATACCAAGAGAAGACTACTCAACATCCTGTCATAACGTACATGGGAAAAGGATTCCAGGAAGAATAGACATATGTTTATGTGTAAAAGAACCACATCTTGCACACCTAGAACAAGCCAAACTTTGTAATCAAACTTGCTGTGATAAAAATAAAAATTAAATTAAATAAACGAACAAGAAGTAGTGAGACATATACTTAAGGGGCTTTTCCCTGGCACACGCCATTCTAAATTACAACCTAGAACACAACTTCCATTGAGGCTCTGTTGCCCTAGTAACCAGATTTGGTAAAGTAGAACAGCTGCCACCTTGTGGGCGTTTCACACGACAGCAGCTTTAATCCCAGCGTTAATGGTCAGTTGATATTCAAAATAATTGCAGGCCTGTAAATCACACCTGCACTGAAAACAAATCCTGGGGTCGTATATCGACCAAAAAAATTCAAAGGCATCCATATTTCAAACCGACAGTTTCAAGAGGCATAATTTATGCACATTTGTCTTCTGTTTCTTTTTCTTTCTTTCTTTTTTCTTTTTTTTCAGCTTTCAAACTACTATTTATTTAATCATGTGTTCATTCTACAGATAATTTTTAAAGTGTCTACTATGTACTAATTGCAAGTTAGGTCCCAGGATTACAGCAGTGAGTTAAACAGATAAAATCCCCGGACCTTATGGAACTTAAAGCCTAGTGGGTGACTCGGTCAATAATCCACTTCATAGATAACTACGTAGTTATAATACAGGGTACAGTGAGAGGGCTAACAAAGGGCTCTAATTTAGGCTGGAGTTCAGAGAGGTTCCCCATGAAGAAATGATAGTTTACTTCTCAGGTACTTAATAAACAAAAGTGGTAAAATTAAATGGAAGTGTTTAAATGAACAGAGTTAGGTACCACTTTTAATTACATACATACATATACACACACATAAAATAGATCCCAACTTTCTAAATAAATTATAAGTAAATTGAACGCAAAATTTGTTAATAATGATAAAGTAGTACATATTCCAGAAATAAAGTCATGATGAGTAGCAAAAAAATCTAGGTACTGTTAATGTTATCACATTAATACATGTTTTAATGGTGATTTCAATGGCTATAGAAAAGGCATCTATGAAAAAAAACTGCTTAGTAAATTAGTAAAATAAGGAAATTCCTTAACCTAACGAGAGAAGGATTTTTTAAAGATCCTTTAGCAAATATATTTAATGATAAAACTTTAAAGTTAAAGTTTGGAGACCACAACTATTGCACATTGTTCTATAAGTCCTAGTCAATAGAATAAGAAAAGAATAAGCAGTGTAAGAATTAGAGAATGTGTCAGATAGACTGCACATCAGTCAATCTGTTGTGGTTTGGAAATTTAAAATGTTAACCACATTGCCCACTTCTGAAAGGAAGAGAAAGTTTGTCATTATTTGCAAATGATATGATAATCTTATCAAAATCAAGGCAAGGAATGGAAAAACTATGAATAAGATAATTCAGCAGAAATTTCCGGTAAGATAAAAAGTCAGCATAACAACTCAAAAGTATTTCTTTTACCAATTTTTTTTATACCAACTCATTCTCAAGAGCAGCAAATATAATAAATACTTTTTTTTGCGGTACACGGGCCTCTCACTGTTGTGGCCTCTCCCTCCGCGGAGCACAGGCTCCTGATGCGCAGGCACAGTGGCCATGGCTCATGGGCCCAGACGCTCCACGGCATGTGGGATCTTCCTGGACCGGGGCATGAACCCGCGTCCCCTGCATCAGCAGGCGGACTCTCAACCACGGCGCCACCAGGGAAGCCCACAAATATTATAACATGTCAAGAAATTAATTTTTTCAATGTTAGATTTTTATAGAGAAATTCTGAAATTTTGTGAAGGGCATAATAAGAAAATCTGAATAAATAAAGATTATTTTCAAGGAAGAAAGGGCACATTTTAATAAAAATATCTCCTTACGTTAAGCTAAATATTTAATAAGTTCCAATAAAATTACAAAATGAATTCTTCAGCAAATTTGATAATCTGAATCCAAAGTTCATGTAAGTCAAAATACATGAATAGCTAAGGCAATTTTTTTTTATCTCCCTGAAGGACCTTCTCTCTTATTTTTTTTTTTAATTTTTTTTAATTTTTTTATTTTTTATTTTTATTTTTTTTAATTTTTTGCTTTATAACAAATTTAATCAGTTATACATATACATGTTTCCATATCCCCTCCCTTTTGCATCTCCCTCCCACTCTTTCTTTTTTCTTAAAACAACGGGAATGGAAAAAGGCTGAACATCAGGAATCAATAAAGCCATGCAAATCCAGTGTACACAAACGTTCACCTGACAGCCGTCAGAATGATCATCAGCAAAAAAAGTCTACAAAAAATAAATGCTGAAGGGGTTTTAGAGAACTGCGTACCCTTTAGCTGCTGGTGGGTTGCAACCTGGTAAGAGCCAGTCGTGAGAACAGAATGGAGGTGCGTTTAAGGGTAAAAATGGAGCTACCATGTGATCTGGTAGGCCCACTCATGGGCCTATCACCTGAGTAGACCAGAATCAAAAACACACAGGCTGGCAATCCTGCACTGCAGCAAGGTGTACCATAGCCAAACCTGGAAGAAACCAAAATGTGCATCAACAGAAAAATGCACCAAGAAGAAGTCGTCCATGTACACAATGGAATCTTAGCCATGAAAAAGCATGGAACAGTGCCGTTGGCACCACCATAGAAGGACCTAGCGATAATCACCACACTGGAAGTAAGAAAGAAACCGTAAGACAGACATCCTATGACATCACTTATAGGTGTTACCTAAGAATTGATACCCATGAAATAATTTCCAAGAGAAGGACACGCATAGATTCAGAAAACCAAATTATGTTTAACCAAATGGAAAGGTGTAAGGAATGTATGAATTAGGATATGGGGGTTAACAGACATATACTAATACATAGGAAATATATAATCACAAAATACCTAAGGAATACAAAGAGAGGTCTACTCAACACTCTATAATAACATACACGGGAATGGATCCAAAGAGGAATATAGACAGATACATTGATAGGATGAACCAGAAACTGTACACCTCGGAGAATCTACATTTTGATCAAATTTCCTCTGATAATTAAATTTAAAAAGCAAACAACAATTTAGGAGATATAAGCTCTTGGGGGTTTGCACTGGCACATTGCACTCTAATTCGCAGCTTACTACCACGATTGCCACGAAAGCTCTGTGGCCCAAAATCCCAGAGTTGGAAATGTAGAAATGCTGCCGCCTTGTGGCCGTTTCCCACAAGAGCGGCTTTGAACCCACAGCTAATGGTCACTTAACATTCACAAGGATTCAGGGCTGTAAAGGACACCTGCCCTAAAAAATTGTGCGGAGGTAGGGAATGGCCAAAAAAATTCAAAAGTGTTAAATTTTTCAAGGAGATTGGATGGAGGGGTAAGTTTTACTCACTCATTTTCAAAAAAGAGGAAAATGGATAAAAGCTCAACATCAGTAATTATTAGACTCATGCAAATCTAACCTCCAAAATGATTCCAACTCACACATGTCAACTACCATCAGCTGCAAGTCTACAAACATTAAATGCTGAAGGTGTTTTAGAGAACTGTGTACCCTCTAGCTGCTGGTGAGATGTAAAGTGGTGACAGCCAATAATAAGAATAGAAAGGAGCTGCGTTTAAAAGTAAAAATTGAGCCACCATTCCGTTCAGCAGGCCCACCGCTGAGACTCTCACCTGACAAGTCCAGAGTCGAGAAGGCACAGGCTTCAACAGCTGCACTGCAGGAATTTTCACAATAGCCAAGACACGGAAGCAACCAAAATGTCCATCACCATATCAGTTGAAAAAGAAGAAGTGGTCCATGTACACAATGGAATATTAGCCATGGAAAACAATGAAACACTGCTCTTTCAGGCACCATAGTTGAGCCTAGAGATAATCACAGAACATGAGGTAAGTCGGAAAGCAAAAGACATATCCTATGATATCACTTACAGGCATTATCTAACAACTGACACAAATGAACATATTTGCACAGAGAAAGACACTCACACACTTAGAAAACAAACTAGGCTTATCTAAAAGGAAAGGTGGGGGGAATGGAAAAATTAAGATTAGGGTTACCATACGTGTACAAATACCTATTAAATACACATAACAAAAAGACCGACCATATAGCAAGGGAGGTCTATGGAACACTCTGCAATAATTGACATGGGAAGGGGATCTGTGCATGAATATATATATATATATATATATATATATATATATATATATATATATATATATATATATATATATATATATATATGTTAGGCACAAATGAACCAGATTGTGTACACCTAGGACAAACAATATTCTAATCATTGCCCCTATTAAAAAAACTAAAACAACAAACAAGAAATAATGTAACATAAACTTATGGGGTTTTCTCCTGGCACATTCCATTTTAATTTACAACCTAGGAACAGGGATTCCAGAACGGCTCTGCTGCTCTAGTAACGAGATTTGTGAATGGAGAAATGCTGCCGCCTAGTGGCTGCTTACCACAACAGCAGCTTTAAACCCAGTGCTAATGGTCACTAAATATTCACACTCATTACAGGCCTGTGAATGACACCTGCCCTCAAAAACAATCCTGGGAGCGAATATTGACCAAAAAATTCAATTTTGAGGGCAACCTTTCAAAAAGACAATTTCAAGAGGTTAATTGTATTCTACGTTTTTTTCATTTGTTCGTTAACAGAAATTTTAAAAGGTGTGGAAAAATGAATCTTAGAATGAATTAAGGACATGGAAGTCCAAATTACAAAAATCCTATCAGCTCACAACAGTCAGAATGATCATCAGCAAAAATTCTGCAAAGAATAAATGCTGAAGGGGTTGTGGAAAAATGCCTAGGCTTGGTTCAACGTGGGACATGCTAAGAGCCAGTAAGGAAAACACAAAGGAGGTGCATTGAAAAGGTAAGTACTGAGCTACCATTCAATCAAGCATACCCACTGCTGGGCCTATCGCCTGAGAGGATGAGAATCAAAAAGACACAGGCTGGACTTCACTGGTGGCGCAGTGGTTCAGAGTCCGCCGCCGAAGCAGTGGACACGGGTTTATGCCCCAGTTCGGGAAAATCACACATGCCGTGGAGCGGCTGGTCCCGTGAGCTATGGCTGCTGGGCCTGTGCGTCCAGAGCCTGTGCTCTGCAATCGGAGTGGCCATGGCAGTGAGTGGCCTACGTACTGCAAAACAAGAAAAAAACAGCCTGGCAATCCTGCCCTCCAGCAATATTTATCACAGCCAAAACTTGGAAGCTACGAAAATGTCCATCAACAGAGGAATGCACAAAGAAGAAGTGGTCCATGTACACAATGGAATATGACTCCAATAAAAAAATATAAACTCAATCTAGAAAACAAACAAAAGTAAAAAAAAAAAAACACATCAGCTTTTGGGGGTTTATCCAGGCACATTCCACTCTAATTTATAACCGAGAAATACCACTGCCAGGTTGTCTGTTTCCCTAGTTAAAAGCTTGTGAAAAGCAGAAATGCTGCCACCCTCTGGCCGTGACCTGCAACAGCAGCTTTAAATACTGTGCTAAGGGTCACTTCATATGCACCAGTACTGGAGGGCTGTAAATGAAACCTGCCCTCAGAATGTCATTAGGGAGGTAATGGCCAAAATATTTCTAAATGTCACACATACTTCACGAAAACAATTGGAAGAGGTAAGCTCAACTCACAGTTTGAAGAAAAAAAGGACATGCCAGAAAGCTCAATTTCAATGGATTATGAGACGCATGCAAATCCAACCACAAACATATAGCAGCTCACACTTGTCAGAATAAACTTCAGCAAAAGAAAAACTACAAACAATAAATGCTGAAGGTGTTGTGCAGAAGTGCATACCCTCAACTTTAAGTGGGATGTGACCTGGTAAGAGCCAC
Source organism: Mesoplodon mirus (assembly GCF_964341445.2). Classification (NCBI taxonomy): domain Eukaryota; kingdom Metazoa; phylum Chordata; class Mammalia; order Artiodactyla; family Ziphiidae; genus Mesoplodon; species Mesoplodon mirus. Next base: position 146,421,719 of record NC_138981.1, read on the forward strand.
TAACGAGAACAGAATGGAGGTGCTTTTACTACGTAAATATTTTTCTACCATATGATCCAGCAGGCCCACTCCTGGGCCTATAACCTAAGAAGACAGAATTGGAAAGACACAGGGAGGCGAATGTGCATTGCCGCAGCATTACAATTGCCAAGTCATGGAAGCAACCAAAAAGTCCATCAACATATGAGTGGACAAAGAAAACTGGTACATGTACAGACGGAGTATTAGACAAGGAAAAAAGGGACACGATGTCATTTGCAGCACTGTAGATGAGTCTAGAGGCAATCACACAACGTGTAGTATGTCAGAAAGAGAAAGACACATATCGTATGATATCACTTTTAGGTATTACCTATAAATGGATACAAGTGAAGATATTTCCACAGAGAAGGGCAACCACTGATTCATTCAACAAACTTATGGTTCACCAATGGAAATTTGTGAGGATTGGATACATTAGGATATTGGGGTTAACAGACATATACAAACACAGGTGAAATATATCATCACCAAAGACCTACGGAATACCAAGAGAAGACTACTCAACATCCTGTCATAACGTACATGGGAAAAGGATTCCAGGAAGAATAGACATATGTTTATGTGTAAAAGAACCACATCTTGCACACCTAGAACAAGCCAAACTTTGTAATCTAACTTGCTGTGATAAAAATAAAAATTAAATTAAATAAACGAACAAGAAGTAGTGAGACATATACTTAAGGGGCTTTTCCCTGGCACACGCCATTCTAAATTACAACCTAGAACACAACTTCCATTGAGGCTCTGTTGCCCTAGTAACCAGATTTGGTAAAGTAGAACAGCTGCCACCTTGTGGGCGTTTCACACGACAGCAGCTTTAATCCCAGCGTTAATGGTCAGTTGATATTCAAAATAATTGCAGGCCTGTAAATCACACCTGCACTGAAAACAAATCCTGGGGTCGTATATCGACCAAAAAAATTCAAAGGCATCCATATTTCAAACCGACAGTTTCAAGAGGCATAATTTATGCACATTTGTCTTCTGTTTCTTTTTCTTTCTTTCTTTTTTCTTTTTTTTCAGCTTTCAAACTACTATTTATTTAATCATGTGTTCATTCCACAGATAATTTTTAAAGTGTCTACTATGTACTAATTGCAAGTTAGGTCCCAGGATTACAGCAGTGAGTTAAACAGATAAAATCCCCGGACCTTATGGAACTTAAAGCCTAGTGGGTGACTCGGTCAATAATCCACTTCATAGATAACTACGTAGTTATAATACAGGGTACAGTGAGAGGGCTAACAAAGGGCTCTAATTTAGGCTGGAGTTCAGAGAGGTTCCCCATGAAGAAATGATAGTTTACTTCTCAGGTACTTAATAAACAAAAGTGGTAAAATTAAATGGAAGTGTTTAAATGAACAGAGTTAGGCACCACTTTTAATTACATACATACATATACACACACATAAAATAGATCCCAACTTTCTAAATAAATTATTAGTAAACTGAACGCAAAATTTGTTAATAATGATAAAGTAGTACATATTCCAGAAATAAAGTCACGATGAGTAGCAAAAAAATCTAGGTACTGTTAATGTTATCACATTAATACATGTTTTAATGGTGATTTCAATGGCTATAGAAAAGGCATCTATGAAAAAAAACTGCTTAGTAAATTAGTAAAATAAGGAAATTCCTTAACCTAACGAGAGAAGGATTTTTTAAAGATCCTTTAGCAAATATATTTAATGATAAAACTTTAAAGTTAAAGTTTGGAGACCACAACTATTGCACATTGTTCTATAAGTCCTAGTCAATAGAATAAGAAAAGAATAAGCAGTGTAAGAATTAGAGAATGTGTCAGATAGACTGCACATCAGTCAATCTGTTGTGGTTTGGAAATTTAAAAAGTTAACCACATTGTCCACTTCTGAAAGGAAGAGAAAGTTTGTCATTATTTGCAAATGATATGATAATCTTATCAAAATCAAGGCAAGGAATGGAAAAACTATGAATAAGATAATTCAGCAGAAATTTCCAGTAAGATAAAAAGTCAGCATAACAACTCAAAAGTATTTCTTTTACCAATTTTTTTATACCAAGTCATTCTCAAGAGCAGCAAATATTATAAATACTTTTTTTTTTTTTTGCGGTACACGGGCCTCTCACTGTTGTGTCCTCTCCCGCTGCGGAGCACAGGCTCCTGATGCGCAGGCTCAGTGGCCATGGCTCATGGGCCCAGACGCTCCACGGCATGTGGGATCTTCCTGGACCGGGGCATGAACCCGCGTCCCCTGCATCAACAGGCGGACTCTCAACTGCTGCGCCACCAGGGAAGCCCGCAAATATTATAAAATGTCAAGAAATTAATTTTTTCAATATTAGATTTTTATAGAGAAATTCTGAAACTTTGTGAAGGGCATAATAAGAAAATCTGAATAAATAAAGATTATTTTCAAGGAAGAACGTGCACATTTTAATAAAAATATCTCCTTACGTTAAGCTACATATTTAATAAGTCCCAATAAAATTACAAAATGATTTCTTCAGCAAATTTGATAACCTGAATCCAAAGTTCATGTAAGTCAAAATACATGAATAGCAAAGGCAATTTTTTTTTACCTCCCTGAAGGACCTTCTCTCTTATTTCTTTTTTTTTTATTTTTTTAATTTTTTTTTTATATTTTATTTTTATTTTTTTTAATTTTTTGCTTTATAACAAATTTAATCAGTTATACATATACATGTTTCCATATCCCCTCCCTTTTGCGTCTCCCTCCCACTCTTTCTTTTTTCTTAAAACAACGGGAATGGAAAAAGGCTGAACATCAGGAATCAATAAAGCCATGCAAATCCAGTGTACACAAACGTTCACCTGACAGCCGTCAGAATGATCATCAGCAAAAAAAGTCTACAAAAAATAAATGCTGAAGGGGTTTTAGAGAACTGCGTACCCTTTAGCTGCTGGTGGGTTGCAACCTGGTAAGAGCCAGTCGTGAGAACAGAATGGAGGTGCGTTTAAGGGTAAAAATGGAGCTACCATGTGATCTGGTAGGCCCACTCATGGGCCTATCACCTGAGTAGACCAGAATCAAAAACACACAGGCTGGCAATCCTGCACTGCAGCAAGGTGTACCATAGCCAAACCTGGAAGAAACCAAAATGTGCATCAACAGAAAAATGCACCAAGAAGAAGTTGTCCATGTACACAATGGAATCTTAGCCATGAAAAAGCATGGAACAGTGCCGTTGGCACCACCATAGAAGGACCTAGCGATAATCACCACACTGGAAGTAAGAAAGAAACCGTAAGACAGACATCCTATGACATTACTTATAGGTGTTACCTAAGAATTGATACCCATGAAATAATTTCCAAGAGAAGGACACGCATAGATTCAGAAAACCAAATTATGTTTAACCAAATGGAAAGGTGTAAGGAATGTATGAATTAGGATATGGGGGTTAACAGACATATACTAATACATAGGAAATATATAATCACAAAATACCTAAGGAATACAAAGAGAGGTCTACTCAACACTCTATAATAACATACACGGGAATGGATCCAAAGAGGAATATAGACAGATACATTGATAGGATGAACCAGAAACTGTACACCTAGGAGAATCTACATTTTGATCAAATTTCCTCTGATAATTAAATTTAAAAAGCAAACAACAATTTAGGAGATATAAGCTCTTGGGGGTTTGCACTGGCACATTGCACTCTAATTCGCAGCTTACTACCACGATTGCCACGAAAGCTCTGTGGCCCAAAATCCCAGAGTTGGAAATGTAGAAATGCTGCCGCCTTGTGGCCGTTTCCCACAAGAGCGGCTTTGAACCCACAGCTAATGGTCACTTAACATTCACAAGGATTCAGGGCTGTAAAGGACACCTGCCCTAAAAAATTGTGCGGAGGTAGGGAATGGCCAAAAAAATTCAAAAGTGTTAAATTTTTCAAGGAGATTGGATGGAGGGGTAAGTTTTACTCACTCATTTTCAAAAAAGAGGAAAATGGATAAAAGCTCAACATCAGTAATTATTAGACTCATGCAAATCTAACCTCCAAAATGATTCCAACTCACACATGTCAACTACCATCAGCTGCAAGTCTACAAACATTAAATGCTGAAGGTGTTTTAGAGAACTGTGTACCCTCTAGCTGCTGGTGAGATGTAAAGTGGTGACAGCCAATAATGAGAATAGAAAGGAGCTGTGTTTAAAAGTAAAAATTGAGCCACCATTCCTTTCAGCAGGCCCACCGCTGAGACTCTCACCTGACAAGTCCAGAGTCGAGAAGGCACAGGCTTCAACAGCTGCACTGCAGGAATTTTCACAATAGCCAAGACACGGAAGCAACCAAAATGTCCATCACCATATCAGTTGAAAAAGAAGAAGTGGTCCATGTACACAATGGAATATTAGCCATGGAAAACAATGAAACACTGCTCTTTCAGGCACCATAGTTGAGCCTAGAGATAATCACAGAACATGAGGTAAGTCGGAAAGCAAAAGACATATCCTATGATATCACTTACAGGCATTATCTAACAACTGACACAAATGAACATATTTGCACAGAGAAAGACACTCACACACTTAGAAAACAAACTAGGCTTATCTAAAAGGAAAGGTGGGGGTAATGGAAAAATTAAGATTAGGGTTACCATACGTGTACAAATACCTATTAAATACACATAACAAAAAGACCGACCATATAGCAAGGGAGGTCTATGGAACACTCTGCAATAATTGACATGGGAAGGGGATCTGTGCATGAATATATATATATATATATATATATATATATATATATATATATATATATGTTAGGCACAAATGAACCAGATTGTGTACACCTAGGACAAACAATATTCTAATCATTGCCCCTATTAAAAAAACTAAAACAACAAACAAGAAATAATGTAACATAAACTTATGGGGTTTTCTCCTGGCACATTCCATTTTAATTTACAACCTAGGAACAGGGATTCCAGAACGGCTCTGCTGCCCTAGTAACGAGATTTGTGAATGGAGAAATGCTGCCGCCTAGTGGCTGCTTACCACAACAGCAGCTTTAAACCCAGTGCTAATGGTCACTAAATATTCACACTCATTACAGGCCTGTGAATGACACCTGCCCTCAAAAACAATCCTGGGAGCGAATATTGACCAAAAAATTCAATTTTGAGGGCAACCTTTCAAGAAGACAATTTCAAGAGGTTAATTGTATTCTACGTGTTTTTCATTTGTTCATTAACAGAAATTTTAAAAGGTGTGGAAAAATGAACCTTAGAAAGAATTAAGGACATGCAAATCCAAATTACAAAAATCCTATCAGCTCACAACAGTCAGAATGACCATCAGCAAAAATTCTGCAAACAATAAATGCTGAAGGGGTTGTGGAAAAATGCCTAGGCTTGGTTCAACGTGGGACATGCTAAGAGCCAGTAAGGAAAACACAAAGGAGGTGCATTGAAAAGGTAAGTACTGAGCTACCATTCAATCAAGCATGCCCACTGCTGGCCCTATCGCCTGAGAGGATGAGAATCAAAAAGACACAGGCTGGACTTCACTGGTGGCGCAGTGGTTGAGAGTCCGCCGCCGAAGCAGGGGACACGGGTTTATGCCCCGGTTCGGGAAAATCACACATGCCGTGGAGCGGCTGGTCCCGTGAGCTATGGCTGCTGGGCCTGTGCGTCCAGAGCCTGTGCTCTGCAATCGGAGTGGCCATGGCAGTGAGTGGCCGACGTACTGCAAAACAAGAAAAAAACAGCCTGGCAATCCTGCCCTCCAGCAATATTTATCATAGCCAAAACTTGGAAGCTACGAAAATGTCCATCAACAGAGGAATGCACAAAGAAGAAGTGGTCCATGTACACAATGGAATATGACTCCAATAAAAAAATATAAACTCAATCTAGAAAACAAACAAAAGTAAAAAAAAAAAACACATCAGCTTTTGGGGGTTTATCCAGGCACATTCCACCCTAATTTATAACCGAGAAATACCACTGCAAGGTAGTCTGTTTCCCTAGTTAAAAGCTTGTGAAAAGCAGAAATGCTGCCACCCTCTGGCAGTGACCTGCAACAGCAGCTTTAAAAACTGTGCTAAGGGTCACTTCATATGCACCAGTACTGGAGGGCTGTAAATGAAACCTGCCCTCAGAATGTCATTAGGGAGGTAATGGCCAAAATATTTCTAAATGTCACACATACTTCACGAAAACAATTGGAAGAGGTAAGATCTACTCACAGTTTGAATAATAAAAGGACATGCCAGAAAGCTCAATTTCAATGGATTATGAGACGAATGCAAATCCAACCACAAACATATAGCAGCTCACACTTGTCAGAATAAACTTCAGCAAAAAAAAAACTACAAACAATAAATGCTGAAGGTGTTGTGCAGAAGTGCATACCCTCAACTTTAAGTGGGATGTGACCTGGTAAGAGCCACTAACGAGAACAGAATGGAGGTGCTTTTACTACGTAAATATTTTTCTACCATATGATCCAGCAGGCCCACTCCTGGGCCTATAACCTAAGAAGACAGAATTGGAAAGACACAGGGAGGCGAATGTGCATTGCCGCAACATTACAATTGCCAAGTCATGGAAGCAACCAAAAAGTCCATCAACATATGAGTGGACAAAGAAAACTGGTACATGTACAGACGGAGTATTGGACAAGGAAAAAAAGGACACGATGTCATTTGCAGCACTGTAGATGAGTCTAGAGGCAATCACACAACGTGTAGTATGTCAGAAAGAGAAAGACACATATCGTATGATATCACTTTTAGGTATTACCTATAAATGGATACCAGTGAAGATATTTCCACAGAGAAGGGCAACCACTGATTCATTCAACAAACTTATGGTTCACCAATGGAAATTTGTGAGGATTGGATACATTAGGATATTGGGGTTAACAGACATATACAAACACAGGTGAAATATATCATCACCAAAGACCTACGGAATACCAAGAGAAGACTACTCAACATCCTGTCATAACGTACATGGGAAAAGGATTCCAGGAAGAATAGACATATGTTTATGTGTAAAAGAACCACATCTTGCACACCTAGAACAAGCCAAACTTTGTAATCTAACTTGCTGTGATAAAAATAAAAATTAAATTAAATAAACGAACAAGAAGTAGTGAGACATATACTTAAGGGGCTTTTCCCTGGCACACGCCATTCTAAATTACAACCTAGAACACAACTTCCATTGAGGCTCTGTTGCCCTAGTAACCAGATTTGGTAAAGTAGAACAGCTGCCACCTTGTGGGCGTTTCACACGACAGCAGCTTTAATCCCAGCGTTAATGGTCAGTTGATATTCAAAATAATTGCAGGCCTGTAAATCACACCTGCACTGAAAACAAATCCTGGGGTCGTATATCGACCAAAAAAATTCAAAGGCATCCATATTTCAAACCGACAGTTTCAAGAGGCATAATTTATGCACATTTGTCTTCTGTTTCTTTTTCTTTCTTTCTTTTTTCTTTTTTTTCAGCTTTCAAACTACTATTTATTTAATCATGTGTTCATTCTACAGATAATTTTTAAAGTGTCTACTATGTACTAATTGCAAGTTAGGTCCCAGGATTACAGCAGTGAGTTAAACAGATAAAATCCCCGGACCTTATGGAACTTAAAGCCTAGTGGGTGACTCGGTCAATAATCCACTTCATAGATAACTACGTAGTTATAATACAGGGTACAGTGAGAGGGCTAACAAAGGGCTCTAATTTAGGCTGGAGTTCAGAGAGGTTCCCCATGAAGAAATGATAGTTTACTTCTCAGGTACTTAATAAACAAAAGTGGTAAAATTAAATGGAAGTGTTTAAATGAACAGAGTTAGGTACCACTTTTAATTACATACATACATATACACACACATAAAATAGATCCCAACTTTCTAAATAAATTATAAGTAAATTGAACGCAAAATTTGTTAATAATGATAAAGTAGTACATATTCCAGAAATAAAGTCATGATGAGTAGCAAAAAAATCTAGGTACTGTTAATGTTATCACATTAATACATGTTTTAATGGTGATTTCAATGGCTATAGAAAAGGCATCTATGAAAAAAAACTGCTTAGTAAATTAGTAAAATAAGGAAATTCCTTAACCTAACGAGAGAAGGATTTTTTAAAGATCCTTTAGCAAATATATTTAATGATAAAACTTTAAAGTTAAAGTTTGGAGACCACAACTATTGCACATTGTTCTATAAGTCCTAGTCAATAGAATAAGAAAAGAATAAGCAGTGTAAGAATTAGAGAATGTGTCAGATAGACTGCACATCAGTCAATCTGTTGTGGTTTGGAAATTTAAAATGTTAACCACATTGCCCACTTCTGAAAGGAAGAGAAAGTTTGTCATTATTTGCAAATGATATGATAATCTTATCAAAATCAAGGCAAGGAATGGAAAAACTATGAATAAGATAATTCAGCAGAAATTTCCGGTAAGATAAAAAGTCAGCATAACAACTCAAAAGTATTTCTTTTACCAATTTTTTTTATACCAAGTCATTCTCAAGAGCAGCAAATATAATAAATACTTTTTTTTTTTTGCGGTACACGGGCCTCTCACTGTTGTGGCCTCTCCCTCCGCGGAGCACAGGCTCCTGATGCGCAGGCACAGTGGCCATGGCTCATGGGCCCAGACGCTCCACGGCATGTGGGATCTTCCTGGACCGGGGCATGAACCCGCGTCCCCTGCATCAGCAGGCGGACTCTCAACCACGGCGCCACCAGGGAAGCCCACAAATATTATAACATGTCAAGAAATTAATTTTTTCAATGTTAGATTTTTATAGAGAAATTCTGAAATTTTGTGAAGGGCATAATAAGAAAATCTGAATAAATAAAGATTATTTTCAAGGAAGAAAGGGCACATTTTAATAAAAATATCTCCTTACGTTAAGCTACATATTTAATAAGTTCCAATAAAATTACAAAATGAATTATTCAGCAAATTTGATAATCTGAATCCAAAGTTCATGTAAGTCAAAATACATGAATAGCTAAGGCAATTTTTTTTATCTCCCTGAAGGACCTTCTCTCTTATTTCATTTTTTTTATTTTTTTTTATTTTTTTATTTTTTATTTTTATTTTTTTTAATTTTTTGCTTTATAACAAATTTAATCAGTTATACATATACATGTTTCCATATCCCCTCCCTTTTGCGTCTCCCTCCCACTCTTTCTTTTTTCTTAAAACAACGGGAATGGAAAAAGGCTGAACATCAGGAATCAATAAAGCCATGCAAATCCAGTGTACACAAACGTTCACCTGACAGCCGTCAGAATGATCATCAGCAAAACAAGTCTACAAAAAATAAATGCTGAAGGGGTTTTAGAGAACTGCGTACCCTTTAGCTGCTGGTGGGTTGCAACCTGGTAAGAGCCAGTCGTGAGAACAGAATGGAGGTGCGTTTAAGGGTAAAAATGGAGCTACCATGTGATCTGGTAGGCCCACTCATGGGCCTATCACCTGAGTAGACCAGAATCAAAAACACACAGGCTGGCAATCCTGCACTGCAGCAAGGTGTACCATAGCCAAACCTGGAAGAAACCAAAATGTGCATCAACAGAAAAATGCACCAAGAAGAAGTCGTCCATGTACACAATGGAATCTTAGCCATGAAAAAGCATGGAACAGTGCCGTTGGCACCACCATAGAAGGACCTAGCGATAATCACCACACTGGAAGTAAGAAAGAAACCGTAAGACAGACATCCTATGACATCACTTATAGGTGTTACCTAAGAATTGATACCCATGAAATAATTTCCAAGAGAAGGACACGCATAGATTCAGAAAACCAAATTATGTTTAACCAAATGGAAAGGTGTAAGGAATGTATGAATTAGGATATGGGGGTTAACAGACATATACTAATACATAGGAAATATATAATCACAAAATACCTAAGGAATACAAAGAGAGGTCTACTCAACACTCTATAATAACATACACAGGAATGGATCCAAAGAGGAATATAGACAGATACATTGATAGGATGAACCAGAAACTGTACACCTAGGAGAATCTACATTTTGATCAAATTTCCTCTGATAATTAAATTTAAAAAGCAAACAACAATTTAGGAGATATAAGCTCTTGGGGGTTTGCACTGGCACATTGCACTCTAATTCGCAGCTTACTACCACGATTGCCACGAAAGCTCTGTGGCCCAAAATCCCAGAGTTGGAAATGTAGAAATGCTGCCGCCTTGTGGCCGTTTCCCACAAGAGCGGCTTTGAACCCACAGCTAATGGTCACTTAACATTCACAAGGATTCAGGGCTGTAAAGGACACCTGCCCTAAAAAAATTGTGCGGAGGTAGGGAATGGCCAAAAAAATTCAAAAGTGTTAAATTTTTCAAGGAGATTGGATGGAGGGGTAAGTTTTACTCACTCATTTTCAAAAAAGAGGAAAATGGATAAAAGCTCAACATCAGTAATTATTAGACTCATGCAAATCTAACCTCCAAAATGATTCCAACTCACACATGTCAACTACCATCAGCTGCAAGTCTACAAACATTAAATGCTGAAGGTGTTTTAGAGAACTGTGTACCCTCTAGCTGCTGGTGAGATGTAAAGTGGTGACAGCCAATAATGAGAATAGAAAGGAGCTGTGTTTAAAAGTAAAAATTGAGCCACCATTCCGTTCAGCAGGCCCACCGCTGAGACTCTCACCTGACAAGTCCAGAGTCGAGAAGGCACAGGCTTCAACAGCTGCACTGCAGGAATTTTCACAATAGCCAAGACACGGAAGCAACCAAAATGTCCATCACCATATCAGTTGAAAAAGAAGAAGTGGTCCATGTACACAATGGAATATTAGCCATGGAAAACAATGAAACACTGCTCTTTCAGGCACCATAGTTGAGCCTAGAGATAATCACAGAACATGAGGTAAGTCGGAAAGCAAAAGACATATCCTATGATATCACTTACAGGCATTATCTAACAACTGACACAAATGAACATATTTGCACAGAGAAAGACACTCACACACTTAGAAAACAAACTAGGCTTATCTAAAAGGAAAGGTGGGGGTAATGGAAAAATTAAGATTAGGGTTACCATACGTGTACAAATACCTATTAAATACACATAACAAAAAGACCGACCATATAGCAAGGGAGGTCTATGGAACACTCTGCAATAATTGACATGGGAAGGGGATCTGTGCATGAATATATATATATATATATATATATATATATATATATATATATATATATATATATATATATATATATATATATGTTAGGCACAAATGAACCAGATTGTGTACACCTAGGACAAACAATATTCTAATCATTGCCCCTATTAAAAAAACTAAAACAACAAACAAGAAATAATGTAACATAAACTTATGGGGTTTTCTCCTGGCACATTCCATTTTAATTTACAACCTAGGAACAGGGATTCCAGAACGGCTCTGCTGCCCTAGTAACGAGATTTGTGAATGGAGAAATGCTGCCGCCTAGTGGCTGCTTACCACAACAGCAGCTTTAAACCCAGTGCTAATGGTCACTAAATATTCACACTCATTACAGGCCTGTGAATGACACCTGCCCTCAAAAACAATCCTGGGAGCGAATATTGACCAAAACATTCAATTTTGAGGGCAACCTTTCAAGAAGACAATTTCAAGAGGTTAATTGTATTCTACGTTTTTTTCATTTGTTCATTAACAGAAATTTTAAAAGGTGTGGAAAAATGAACCTTAGAAAGAATTAAGGACATGCAAATCCAAATTACAAAAATCCTATCAGCTCACAACAGTCAGAATGACCATCAGCAAAAATTCTGCAAACAATAAATGCTGAAGGGGTTGTGGAAAAATGCCTAGGCTTGGTTCAACGTGGGACATGCTAAGAGCCAGTAAGGAAAACACAAAGGAGGTGCATTGAAAAGGTAAGTACTGAGCTACCATTCAATCAAGCATGCCCACTGCTGGCCCTATCGCCTGAGAGGATGAGAATCAAAAAGACACAGGCTGGACTTCACTGGTGGCGCAGTGGTTGAGAGTCCGCCGCCGAAGCAGGGGACACGGGTTTATGCCCCGGTTCGGGAAAATCACACATGCCGTGGAGCGGCTGGTCCCGTGAGCTATGGCTGCTGGGCCTGTGCGTCCAGAGCCTGTGCTCTGCAATCGGAGTGGCCATGGCAGTGAGTGGCCGACGTACTGCAAAACAAGAAAAAAACAGCCTGGCAATCCTGCCCTCCAGCAATATTTATCATAGCCAAAACTTGGAAGCTACGAAAATGTCCATCAACAGAGGAATGCACAAAGAAGAAGTGGTCCATGTACACAATGGAATATGACTCCAATAAAAAAATATAAACTCAATCTAGAAAACAAACAAAAGTAAAAAAAAAAAACACATCAGCTTTTGGGGGTTTATCCAGGCACATTCCACCCTAATTTATAACCGAGAAATACCACTGCAAGGTAGTCTGTTTCCCTAGTTAAAAGCTTGTGAAAAGCAGAAATGCTGCCACCCTCTGGCAGTGACCTGCAACAGCAGCTTTAAAAACTGTGCTAAGGGTCACTTCATATGCACCAGTACTGGAGGGCTGTAAATGAAACCTGCCCTCAGAATGTCATTAGGGAGGTAATGGCCAAAATATTTCTAAATGTCACACATACTTCACGAAAACAATTGGAAGAGGTAAGATCTACTCACAGTTTGAATAATAAAAGGACATGCCAGAAAGCTCAATTTCAATGGATTATGAGACGAATGCAAATCCAACCACAAACATATAGCAGCTCACACTTGTCAGAATAAACTTCAGCAAAAAAAAAACTACAAACAATAAATGCTGAAGGTGTTGTGCAGAAGTGCATACCCTCAACTTTAAGTGGGATGTGACCTGGTAAGAGCCACTAACGAGAACAGAATGGAGGTGCTTTTACTACGTAAATATTTTTCTACCATATGATCCAGCAGGCCCACTCCTGGGCCTATAACCTAAGAAGACAGAATTGGAAAGACACAGGGAGGCGAATGTGCATTGCCGCAGCATTACAATTGCCAAGTCATGGAAGCAACCAAAAAGTCCATCAACATATGAGTGGACAAAGAAAACTGGTACATGTACAGACGGAGTATTGGCCAAGGAAAAAAAGGACACGATGTCATTTGCAGCACTGTAGATGAGTCTAGAGGCAATCACACAACGTGTAGTATGTCAGAAAGAGAAAGACACATATCGTATGATATCACTTTTAGGTATTACCTATAAATGGATACCAGTGAAGATATTTCCACAGAGAAGGGCAACCACTGATTCATTCAACAAACTTATGGTTCACCAATGGAAATTTGTGAGGATTGGATACATTAGGATATTGGGGTTAACAGACATATACAAACACAGGTGAAATATATCATCACCAAAGACCTACGGAATACCAAGAGAAGACTACTCAACATCCTGTCATAACGTACATGGGAAAAGGATTCCAGGAAGAATAGACATATGTTTATGTGTAAAAGAACCACATCTTGCACACCTAGAACAAGCCAAACTTTGTAATCAAACTTGCTGTGATAAAAATAAAAATTAAATTAAATAAACGAACAAGAAGTAGTGAGACATATACTTAAGGGGCTTTTCCCTGGCACACGCCATTCTAAATTACAACCTAGAACACAACTTCCATTGAGGCTCTGTTGCCCTAGTAACCAGATTTGGTAAAGTAGAACAGCTGCCACCTTGTGGGCGTTTCACACGACAGCAGCTTTAATCCCAGCGTTAATGGTCAGTTGATATTCAAAATAATTGCAGGCCTGTAAATCACACCTGCACTGAAAACAAATCCTGGGGTCGTATATCGACCAAAAAAATTCAAAGGCATCCATATTTCAAACCGACAGTTTCAAGAGGCATAATTTATGCACATTTGTCTTCTGTTTCTTTTTCTTTCTTTCTTTTTTCTTTTTTTTCAGCTTTCAAACTACTATTTATTTAATCATGTGTTCATTCTACAGATAATTTTTAAAGTGTCTACTATGTACTAATTGCAAGTTAGGTCCCAGGATTACAGCAGTGAGTTAAACAGATAAAATCCCCGGACCTTATGGAACTTAAAGCCTAGTGGGTGACTCGGTCAATAATCCACTTCATAGATAACTACGTAGTTATAATACAGGGTACAGTGAGAGGGCTAACAAAGGGCTCTAATTTAGGCTGGAGTTCAGAGAGGTTCCCCATGAAGAAATGATAGTTTACTTCTCAGGTACTTAATAAACAAAAGTGGTAAAATTAAATGGAAGTGTTTAAATGAACAGAGTTAGGTACCACTTTTAACTACATACATACATATACACACACATAAAATAGATCCCAACTTTCTAAATAAATTATAAGTAAATTGAACGCAAAATTTGTTAATAATGATAAAGTAGTACATATTCCAGAAATAAAGTCATGATGAGTAGCAAAAAAATCTAGGTACTGTTAATGTTATCACATTAATACATGTTTTAATGGTGATTTCAATGGCTATAGAAAAGGCATCTATGAAAAAAAACTGCTTAGTAAATTAGTAAAATAAGGAAATTCCTTAACCTAACGAGAGAAGGATTTTTTAAAGATCCTTTAGCAAATATATTTAATGATAAAACTTTAAAGTTAAAGTTTGGAGACCACAACTATTGCACATTGTTCTATAAGTCCTAGTCAATAGAATAAGAAAAGAATAAGCAGTGTAAGAATTAGAGAATGTGTCAGATAGACTGCACATCAGTCAATCTGTTGTGGTTTGGAAATTTAAAATGTTAACCACATTGCCCACTTCTGAAAGGAAGAGAAAGTTTGTCATTATTTGCAAATGATATGATAATCTTATCAAAATCAAGGCAAGGAATGGAAAAACTATGAATAAGATAATTCAGCAGAAATTTCCGGTAAGATAAAAAGTCAGCATAACAACTCAAAAGTATTTCTTTTACCAATTTTTTTTATACCAAGTCATTCTCAAGAGCAGCAAATATAATAAATACTTTTTTTTTTTTGCGGTACACGGGCCTCTCACTGTTGTGGCCTCTCCCTCCGCGGAGCACAGGCTCCTGATGCGCAGGCACAGTGGCCATGGCTCATGGGCCCAGACGCTCCACGGCATGTGGGATCTTCCTGGACCGGGGCATGAACCCGCGTCCCCTGCATCAGCAGGCGGACTCTCAACCACGGCGCCACCAGGGAAGCCCACAAATATTATAACATGTCAAGAAATTAATTTTTTCAATGTTAGATTTTTATAGAGAAATTCTGAAATTTTGTGAAGGGCATAATAAGAAAATCTGAATAAATAAAGATTATTTTCAAGGAAGAAAGGGCACATTTTAATAAAAATATCTCCTTACGTTAAGCTACATATTTAATAAGTTCCAATAAAATTACAAAATGAATTATTCAGCAAATTTGATAATCTGAATCCAAAGTTCATGTAAGTCAAAATACATGAATAGCTAAGGCAATTTTTTTTATCTCCCTGAAGGACCTTCTCTCTTATTTCATTTTTTTTATTTTTTTTTATTTTTTTATTTTTTATTTTTATTTTTTTTAATTTTTTGCTTTATAACAAATTTAATCAGTTATACATATACATGTTTCCATATCCCCTCCCTTTTGCGTCTCCCTCCCACTCTTTCTTTTTTCTTAAAACAACGGGAATGGAAAAAGGCTGAACATCAGGAATCAATAAAGC
The DNA here is from genome assembly GCF_964341445.2 of Mesoplodon mirus. Lineage (NCBI taxonomy): Eukaryota > Metazoa > Chordata > Mammalia > Artiodactyla > Ziphiidae > Mesoplodon > Mesoplodon mirus. The sequence goes on from NC_138981.1 coordinate 146,437,470, forward strand.
CATGCAAATCCAGTGTACACAAACGTTCACCTGACAGCCGTCAGAATGATCATCAGCAAAACAAGTCTACAAAAAATAAATGCTGAAGGGGTTTTAGAGAACTGCGTACCCTTTAGCTGCTGGTGGGTTGCAACCTGGTAAGAGCCAGTCGTGAGAACAGAATGGAGGTGCGTTTAAGGGTAAAAATGGAGCTACCATGTGATCTGGTAGGCCCACTCATGGGCCTATCACCTGAGTAGACCAGAATCAAAAACACACAGGCTGGCAATCCTGCACTGCAGCAAGGTGTACCATAGCCAAACCTGGAAGAAACCAAAATGTGCATCAACAGAAAAATGCACCAAGAAGAAGTCGTCCATGTACACAATGGAATCTTAGCCATGAAAAAGCATGGAACAGTGCCGTTGGCACCACCATAGAAGGACCTAGCGATAATCACCACACTGGAAGTAAGAAAGAAACCGTAAGACAGACATCCTATGACATCACTTATAGGTGTTACCTAAGAATTGATACCCATGAAATAATTTCCAAGAGAAGGACACGCATAGATTCAGAAAACCAAATTATGTTTAACCAAATGGAAAGGTGTAAGGAATGTATGAATTAGGATATGGGGGTTAACAGACATATACTAATACATAGGAAATATATAATCACAAAATACCTAAGGAATACAAAGAGAGGTCTACTCAACACTCTATAATAACATACACAGGAATGGATCCAAAGAGGAATATAGACAGATACATTGATAGGATGAACCAGAAACTGTACACCTAGGAGAATCTACATTTTGATCAAATTTCCTCTGATAATTAAATTTAAAAAGAAAACAACAATTTAGGAGATATAAGCTCTTGGGGGTTTGCACTGGCACATTGCACTCTAATTCGCAGCTTACTACCACGATTGCCACGAAAGCTCTGTGGCCCAAAATCCCAGAGTTGGAAATGTAGAAATGCTGCCGCCTTGTGGCCGTTTCCCACAAGAGCGTCTTTGAACCCACAGCTAATGGTCACTTAACATTCACAAGGATTCAGGGCTGTAAAGGACACCTGTCCTAAAAAATTGTGCGGAGGTAGGGAATGGCCAAAAAAATTCAAAAGTGTTAAATTTTTCAAGGAGATTGGATGGAGGGGTAAGTTTTACTCACTCATTTTCAAAAAAGAGGAAAATGGATAAAAGCTCAACATCAGTAATTATTAGACTCATGCAAATCTAACCTCCAAAATGATTCCAACTCACACATGTCAACTACCATCAGCTGCAAGTCTACAAACATTAAATGCTGAAGGCGTTTTAGAGAACTGTGTACCCTCTAGCTGCTGGTGAGATGTAAAGTGGTGACAGCCAATAATAAGAATAGAAAGGAGCTGCGTTTAAAAGTAAAAATTGAGCCACCATTCCGTTCAGCAGGCCCACCGCTGAGACTCTCACCTGACAAGTCCAGAGTCGAGAAGGCACAGGCTTCAACAGCTGCACTGCAGGAATTTTCACAATAGCCAAGACACGGAAGCAACCAAAATGTCCATCACCATATCAGTTGAAAAAGAAGAAGTGGTCCATGTACACAATGGAATATTAGCCATGGAAAACAATGAAACACTGCTCTTTCAGGCACCATAGTTGAGCCTAGAGATAATCACAGAACATGAGGTAAGTCGGAAAGCAAAAGACATATCCTATGATATCACTTACAGGCATTATCTAACAACTGACACAAATGAACATATTTGCACAGAGAAAGACACTCACACACTTAGAAAACAAACTAGGCTTATCTAAAAGGAAAGGTGGGGGGAATGGAAAAATTAAGATTAGGGTTACCATACGTGTACAAATACCTATTAAATACACATAACAAAAAGACCGACCATATAGCAAGGGAGGTCTATGGAACACTCTGCAATAATTTACATGGGAAGTGGACCTGTGCATGAATATATATATATATATATGTTAGGCACAAATGAACCAGATTGTGTACACCTAGGACAAACAATATTCTAATCATTGCCCCTATTAAAAAATCTAAAACAACAAACAAGAAATAATGTAACATAAACTTATGGGGTTTTCTCCTGGCACATTCCATTTTAATTTACAACCTAGGAACAGGGATTCCAGAACGGCTCTGCTGCCCTAGTAACGAGATTTGTGAATGGAAAAATGCTGCCGCCTAGTGGCTGCTTACCACAACAGCAGCTTTAAACCCAGTGCTAATGGTCACTAAATATTCACACTCATTACAGGCCTGTGAATGACACCTGCCCTCAAAAACAATCCTGGGAGCGAATATTGACCAAAACATTCAATTTTGAGGGCAACCTTTCAAGAAGACAATTTCAAGAGGTTAATTGTATTCTACGTTTTTTTCATTTGTTCATTAACAGAAATTTTAAAAGGTGTGGAAAAATGAAACTTAGAAAGAATTAAGGACATGCAAATCCAAATTACAAAAATCCTATCAGCTCACAACAGTCAGAATGACCATCAGCAAAAATTCTGCAAACAATAAATGCTGAAGGGGTTGTGGAAAAATGCCTAGGCTTGGTTCAACGTGGGACATGCTAAGAGCCAGTAAGGAAAACACAAAGGAGGTGCATTGAAAAGGTAAGTACTGAGCTACCATTCAATCAAGCATGCCCACTGCTGGCCCTATCGCCTGAGAGGATGAGAATCAAAAAGACACAGGCTGGACTTCACTGGTGGCGCAGTGGTTGAGAGTCCGCCGCCGAAGCAGGGGACACGGGTTTATGCCCCGGTTCGGGAAAATCACACATGCCGTGGAGCGGCTGGTCCCGTGAGCTATGGCTGCTGGGCCTGTGCGTCCAGAGCCTGTGCTCTGCAATCGGAGTGGCCATGGCAGTGAGTGGCCTACGTACTGCAAAACAAGAAAAAAACAGCCTGGCAATCCTGCCCTCCAGCAATATTTATCATAGCCAAAACTTGGAAGCTACGAAAATGTCCATCAACAGAGGAATGCACAAAGAAGAAGTGGTCCATGTACACAATGGAATATGACTCCAATAAAAAAATATAAACTCAATCTAGAAAACAAACAAAAGTAAAAAAAAAACACATCAGCTTTTGGGGGTTTATCCAGGCACATTCCACCCTAATTTATAACCGAGAAATACCACTGCAAGGTAGTCTGTTTCCCTAGTTAAAAGCTTGTGAAAAGCAGAAATGCTGCCACCCTCTGGCAGTGACCTGCAACAGCAGCTTTAAAAACTGTGCTAAGGGTCACTTCATATGCACCAGTACTGGAGGGCTGTAAATGAAACCTGCCCTCAGAATGTCATTAGGGAGGTAATGGCCAAAATATTTCTAAATGTCACACATACTTCACGAAAACAATTGGAAGAGGTAAGATCTACTCACAGTTTGAATAAAAAAAGGACATGCCAGAAAGCTCAATTTCAATGGATTATGAGACGAATGCAAATCCAACCACAAACATATAGCAGCTCACACTTGTCAGAATAAACTTCAGCAAAAAAAAAACTACAAACAATAAATGCTGAAGGTGTTGTGCAGAAGTGCATACCCTCAACTTTAAGTGGGATGTGACCTGGTAAGAGCCACTAACGAGAACAGAATGGAGGTGCTTTTACTACGTAAATATTTTTCTACCATATGATCCAGCAGGCCCACTCCTGGGCCTATAACCTAAGAAGACAGAATTGGAAAGACACAGGGAGGCGAATGTGCATTGCCGCAGCATTACAATTGCCAAGTCATGGAAGCAACCAAAAAGTCCATCAACATATGAGTGGACAAAGAAAACTGGTACATGTACAGACGGAGTATTGGACAAGGAAAAAAAGGACACGATGTCATTTGCAGCACTGTAGATGAGTCTAGAGGCAATCACACAACGTGTAGTATGTCAGAAAGAGAAAGACACATATCATATGATATCACTTTTAGGTATTACCTATAAATGGATACCAGTGAAGATATTTCCACAGAGAAGGGCAACCACTGATTCATTCAACAAACTTATGGTTCACCAATGGAAATTTGTGAGGATTGGATACATTAGGATATTGGGGTTAACAGACATATACAAACACAGGTGAAATATATCATCACCAAAGACCTACGGAATACCAAGAGAAGACTACTCAACATCCTGTCATAACGTACATGGGAAAAGGATTCCAGGAAGAATAGACATATGTTTATGTGTAAAAGAACCACATCTTGCACACCTAGAACAAGCCAAACTTTGTAATCAAACTTGCTGTGATAAAAATAAAAATTAAATTAAATAAACGAACAAGAAGTAGTGAGACATATACTTAAGGGGCTTTTCCCTGGCACACGCCATTCTAAATTACAACCTAGAACACAACTTCCATTGAGGCTCTGTTGCCCTAGTAACCAGATTTGGTAAAGTAGAACAGCTGCCACCTTGTGGGCGTTTCACACGACAGCAGCTTTAATCCCAGCGTTAATGGTCAGTTGATATTCAAAATAATTGCAGGCCTGTAAATCACACCTGCACTGAAAACAAATCCTGGGGTCGTATATCGACCAAAAAAATTCAAAGGCATCCATATTTCAAACCGACAGTTTCAAGAGGCATAATTTATGCACATTTGTCTTCTGTTTCTTTTTCTTTCTTTCTTTTTTCTTTTTTTTCAGCTTTCAAACTACTATTTATTTAATCATGTGTTCATTCTACAGATAATTTTTAAAGTGTCTACTATGTACTAATTGCAAGTTAGGTCCCAGGATTACAGCAGTGAGTTAAACAGATAAAATCCCCGGACCTTATGGAACTTAAAGCCTAGTGGGTGACTCGGTCAATAATCCACTTCATAGATAACTACGTAGTTATAATACAGGGTACAGTGAGAGGGCTAACAAAGGGCTCTAATTTAGGCTGGAGTTCAGAGAGGTTCCCCATGAAGAAATGATAGTTTACTTCTCAGGTACTTAATAAACAAAAGTGGTAAAATTAAATGGAAGTGTTTAAATGAACAGAGTTAGGTACCACTTTTAATTACATACATACATATACACACACATAAAATAGATCCCAACTTTCTAAATAAATTATAAGTAAATTGAACGCAAAATTTGTTAATAATGATAAAGTAGTACATATTCCAGAAATAAAGTCATGATGAGTAGCAAAAAAATCTAGGTACTGTTAATGTTATCACATTAATACATGTTTTAATGGTGATTTCAATGGCTATAGAAAAGGCATCTATGAAAAAAAACTGCTTAGTAAATTAGTAAAATAAGGAAATTCCTTAACCTAACGAGAGAAGGATTTTTTAAAGATCCTTTAGCAAATATATTTAATGATAAAACTTTAAAGTTAAAGTTTGGAGACCACAACTATTGCACATTGTTCTATAAGTCCTAGTCAATAGAATAAGAAAAGAATAAGCAGTGTAAGAATTAGAGAATGTGTCAGATAGACTGCACATCAGTCAATCTGTTGTGGTTTGGAAATTTAAAATGTTAACCACATTGCCCACTTCTGAAAGGAAGAGAAAGTTTGTCATTATTTGCAAATGATATGATAATCTTATCAAAATCAAGGCAAGGAATGGAAAAACTATGAATAAGATAATTCAGCAGAAATTTCCGGTAAGATAAAAAGTCAGCATAACAACTCAAAAGTATTTCTTTTACCAATTTTTTTTATACCAAGTCATTCTCAAGAGCAGCAAATATAATAAATACTTTTTTTTTTTGCGGTACACGGGCCTCTCACTGTTGTGGCCTCTCCCTCCGCGGAGCACAGGCTCCTGATGCGCAGGCACAGTGGCCATGGCTCATGGGCCCAGACGCTCCACGGCATGTGGGATCTTCCTGGACCGGGGCATGAACCCGCGTCCCCTGCATCAGCAGGCGGACTCTCAACCACGGCGCCACCAGGGAAGCCCACAAATATTATAACATGTCAAGAAATTAATTTTTTCAATGTTAGATTTTTATAGAGAAATTCTGAAATTTTGTGAAGGGCATAATAAGAAAATCTGAATAAATAAAGATTATTTTCAAGGAAGAAAGGGCACATTTTAATAAAAATATCTCCTTACGTTAAGCTACATATTTAATAAGTTCCAATAAAATTACAAAATGAATTCTTCAGCAAATTTGATAATCTGAATCCAAAGTTCATGTAAGTCAAAATACATGAATAGCTAAGGCAATTTTTTTTATCTCCCTGAAGGACCTTCTCTCTTATTTCATTTTTTTTATTTTTTTTTATTTTTTTATTTTTTATTTTTATTTTTTTTAATTTTTTGCTTTATAACAAATTTAATCAGTTATACATATACATGTTTCCATATCCCCTCCCTTTTGCGTCTCCCTCCCACTCTTTCTTTTTTCTTAAAACAACGGGAATGGAAAAAGGCTGAACATCAGGAATCAATAAAGCCATGCAAATCCAGTGTACACAAACGTTCACCTGACAGCCGTCAGAATGATCATCAGCAAAAAAAGTCTACAAAAAATAAATGCTGAAGGGGTTTTAGAGAACTGCGTACCCTTTAGCTGCTGGTGGGTTGCAACCTGGTAAGAGCCAGTCGTGAGAACAGAATGGAGGTGCGTTTAAGGGTAAAAATGGAGCTACCATGTGATCTGGTAGGCCCACTCATGGGCCTATCACCTGAGTAGACCAGAATCAAAAACACACAGGCTGGCAATCCTGCACTGCAGCAAGGTGTACCATAGCCAAACCTGGAAGAAACCAAAATGTGCATCAACAGAAAAATGCACCAAGAAGAAGTCGTCCATGTACACAATGGAATCTTAGCCATGAAAAAGCATGGAACAGTGCCGTTGGCACCACCATAGAAGGACCTAGCGATAATCACCACACTGGAAGTAAGAAAGAAACCGTAAGACAGACATCCTATGACATCACTTATAGGTGTTACCTAAGAATTGATACCCATGAAATAATTTCCAAGAGAAGGACACGCATAGATTCAGAAAACCAAATTATGTTTAACCAAATGGAAAGGTGTAAGGAATGTATGAATTAGGATATGGGGGTTAACAGACATATACTAATACATAGGAAATATATAATCACAAAATACCTAAGGAATACAAAGAGAGGTCTACTCAACACTCTATAATAACATACACGGGAATGGATCCAAAGAGGAATATAGACAGATACATTGATAGGATGAACCAGAAACTGTACACCTAGGAGAATCTACATTTTGATCAAATTTCCTCTGATAATTAAATTTAAAAAGCAAACAACAATTTAGGAGATATAAGCTCTTGGGGGTTTGCACTGGCACATTGCACTCTAATTCGCAGCTTACTACCACGATTGCCACGAAAGCTCTGTGGCCCAAAATCCCAGAGTTGGAAATGTAGAAATGCTGCCGCCTTGTGGCCGTTTCCCACAAGAGCGGCTTTGAACCCACAGCTAATGGTCACTTAACATTCACAAGGATTCAGGGCTGTAAAGGACACCTGTCCTAAAAAATTGTGCGGAGGTAGGGAATGGCCAAAAAAATTCAAAAGTGTTAAATTTTTCAAGGAGATTGGATGGAGGGGTAAGTTTTACTCACTCATTTTCAAAAAAGAGGAAAATGGATAAAAGCTCAACATCAGTAATTATTAGACTCATGCAAATCTAACCTCCAAAATGATTCCAACTCACACATGTCAACTACCATCAGCTGCAAGTCTACAAACATTAAATGCTGAAGGCGTTTTAGAGAACTGTGTACCCTCTAGCTGCTGATGAGATGTAAAGTGGTGACAGCCAATAATAAGAATAGAAAGGAGCTGCGTTTAAAAGTAAAAATTGAGCCACCATTCCGTTCAGCAGGCCCACCGCTGAGACTCTCACCTGACAAGTCCAGAGTCGAGAAGGCACAGGCTTCAACAGCTGCACTGCAGGAATTTTCACAATAGCCAAGACACGGAAGCAACCAAAATGTCCATCACCATATCAGTTGAAAAAGAAGAAGTGGTCCATGTACACAATGGAATATTAGCCATGGAAAACAATGAAACACTGCTCTTTCAGGCACCATAGTTGAGCCTAGAGATAATCACAGAACATGAGGTAAGTCGGAAAGCAAAAGACATATCCTATGATATCACTTACAGGCATTATCTAACAACTGACACAAATGAACATATTTGCACAGAGAAAGACACTCACACACTTAGAAAACAAACTAGGCTTATCTAAAAGGAAAGGTGGGGGGAATGGAAAAATTAAGATTAGGGTTACCATACGTGTACAAATACCTATTAAATACACATAACAAAAAGACCGACCATATAGCAAGGGAGGTCTATGGAACACTCTGCAATAATTTACATGGGAAGTGGACCTGTGCATGAATATATATATATATATATGTTAGGCACAAATGAACCAGATTGTGTACACCTAGGACAAACAATATTCTAATCATTGCCCCTATTAAAAAATCTAAAACAACAAACAAGAAATAATGTAACATAAACTTATGGGGTTTTCTCCTGGCACATTCCATTTTAATTTACAACCTAGGAACAGGGATTCCAGAACGGCTCTGCTGCCCTAGTAACGAGATTTGTGAATGGAGAAATGCTGCCGCCTAGTGGCTGCTTACCACAACAGCAGCTTTAAACCCAGTGCTAATGGTCACTAAATATTCACACTCATTACAGGCCTGTGAATGACACCTGCCCTCAAAAACAATCCTGGGAGCGAATATTGACCAAAAAATTCAATTTTGAGGGCAACCTTTCAAGAAGACAATTTCAAGAGGTTAATTGTATTCTACGTTTTTTTCATTTGTTCATTAACAGAAATTTTAAAAGGTGTGGAAAAATGAACCTTAGAAAGAATTAAGGACATGCAAATCCAAATTACAAAAATCCTATCAGCTCACAACAGTCAGAATGACCATCAGCAAAAATTCTGCAAACAATAAATGCTGAAGGGGTTGTGGAAAAATGCCTAGGCTTGGTTCAACGTGGGACATGCTAAGAGCCAGTAAGGAAAACACAAAGGAGGTGCATTGAAAAGGTAAGTACTGAGCTACCATTCAATCAAGCATGCCCACTGCTGGCCCTATCGCCTGAGAGGATGAGAATCAAAAAGACACAGGCTGGACTTCACTGGTGGCGCAGTGGTTGAGAGTCCGCCACCGAAGCAGGGGACACGGGTTTATGCCCCGGTTCGGGAAAATCACACATGCCGTGGAGCGGCTGGTCCCGTGAGCTATGGCTGCTGGGCCTGTGCGTCCAGAGCCTGTGCTCTGTAATCGGAGTGGCCATGGCAGTGAGTGGCCTACGTACTGCAAAACAAGAAAAAAACAGCCTGGCAATCCTGCCCTCCAGCAATATTTATCATAGCCAAAACTTGGAAGCTACGAAAATGTCCATCAACAGAGGAATGCACAAAGAAGAAGTGGTCCATGTACACAATGGAATATGACTCCAATAAAAAAATATAAACTCAATCTAGAAAACAAACAAAAGTAAAAAAAAAAACACATCAGCTTTTGGGGGTTTATCCAGGCACATTCCACCCTAATTTATAACCGAGAAATACCACTGCAAGGTAGTCTGTTTCCCTAGTTAAAAGCTTGTGAAAAGCAGAAATGCTGCCACCCTCTGGCAGTGACCTGCAACAGCAGCTTTAAAAACTGTGCTAAGGGTCACTTCATATGCACCAGTACTGGAGGGCTGTAAATGAAACCTGCCCTCAGAATGTCATTAGGGAGGTAATGGCCAAAATATTTCTAAATGTCACACATACTTCACGAAAACAATTGGAAGAGGTAAGATCTACTCACAGTTTGAATTATAAAAGGACATGCCAGAAAGCTCAATTTCAATGGATTATGAGACGAATGCAAATCCAACCACAAACATATAGCAGCTCACACTTGTCAGAATAAACTTCAGCAAAAAAAAAACTACAAACAATAAATGCTGAAGGTGTTGTGCAGAAGTGCATACCCTCAACTTTAAGTGGGATGTGACCTGGTAAGAGCCACTAACGAGAACAGAATGGAGGTGCTTTTACTACGTAAATATTTTTCTACCATATGATCCAGCAGGCCCACTCCTGGGCCTATAACCTAAGAAGACAGAATTGGAAAGACACAGGGAGGCGAATGTGCATTGCCGCAGCATTACAATTGCCAAGTCATGGAAGCAACCAAAAAGTCCATCAACATATGAGTGGACAAAGAAAACTGGTACATGTACAGACGGAGTATTGGACAAGGAAAAAAAGGACACGATGTCATTTGCAGCACTGTAGATGAGTCTAGAGGCAATCACACAACGTGTAGTATGTCAGAAAGAGAAAGACACATATCGTATGATATCACTTTTAGGTATTACCTATAAATGGATACCAGTGAAGATATTTCCACAGAGAAGGGCAACCACTGATTCATTCAACAAACTTATGGTTCACCAATGGAAATTTGTGAGGATTGGATACATTAGGATATTGGGGTTAACAGACATATACAAACACAGGTGAAATATATCATCACCAAAGACCTACGGAATACCAAGAGAAGACTACTCAACATCCTGTCATAACGTACATGGGAAAAGGATTCCAGGAAGAATAGACATATGTTTATGTGTAAAAGAACCACATCTTGCACACCTAGAACAAGCCAAACATTGTAATCAAACTTGCTGTGATAAAAATAAAAATTAAATTAAATAAACGAACAAGAAGTAGTGAGACATATACTTAAGGGGCTTTTCCCTGGCACACGCCATTCTAAATTACAACCTAGAACACAACTTCCATTGAGGCTCTGTTGCCCTAGTAACCAGATTTGGTAAAGTAGAACAGCTGCCACCTTGTGGGCGTTTCACACGACAGCAGCTTTAATCCCAGCGTTAATGGTCAGTTGATATTCAAAATAATTGCAGGCCTGTAAATCACACCTGCACTGAAAACAAATCCTGGGGTCGTATATCGACCAAAAAAATTCAAAGGCATCCATATTTCAAACCGACAGTTTCAAGAGGCATAATTTATGCACATTTGTCTTCTGTTTCTTTTTCTTTCTTTCTTTTTTCTTTTTTTTTCAGCTTTCAAACCACTATTTATTTAATCATGTGTTCATTCTACAGATAATTTTTAAAGTGTCTACTATGTACTAATTGCAAGTTAGGTCCCAGGATTACAGCAGTGAGTTAAACAGATAAAATCCCCGGACCTTATGGAACTTAAAGCCTAGTGGGTGACTCGGTCAATAATCCACTTCATAGATAACTACGTAGTTATAATACAGGGTACAGTGAGAGGGCTAACAAAGGGCTCTAATTTAGGCTGGAGTTCAGAGAGGTTCCCCATGAAGAAATGATAGTTTACTTCTCAGGTACTTAATAAACAAAAGTGGTAAAATTAAATGGAAGTGTTTAAATGAACAGAGTTAGGTACCACTTTTAATTACATACATACATATACACACACATAAAATAGATCCCAACTTTCTAAATAAATTATAAGTAAATTGAACGCAAAATTTGTTAATAATGATAAAGTAGTACATATTCCAGAAATAAAGTCATGATGAGTAGCAAAAAAATCTAGGTACTGTTAATGTTATCACATTAATACATGTTTTAATGGTGATTTCAATGGCTATAGAAAAGGCATCTATGAAAAAAACTGCTTAGTAAATTAGTAAAATAAGGAAATTCCTTAACCTAACGAGAGAAGGATTTTTTAAAGATCCTTTAGCAAATATATTTAATGATAAAACTTTAAAGTTAAAGTTTGGAGACCACAACTATTGCACATTGTTCTATAAGTCCTAGTCAATAGAATAAGAAAAGAATAAGCAGTGTAAGAATTAGAGAATGTGTCAGATAGACTGCACATCAGTCAATCTGTTGTGGTTTGGAAATTTAAAATGTTAACCACATTGCCCACTTCTGAAAGGAAGAGAAAGTTTGTCATTATTTGCAAATGATATGATAATCTTATCAAAATCAAGGCAAGGAATGGAAAAACTATGAATAAGATAATTCAGCAGAAATTTCCGGTAAGATAAAAAGTCAGCATAACAACTCAAAAGTATTTATTTTACCAATTTTTTTTATACCAAGTCATTCTCAAGAGCAGCAAATATAATAAATACTTTTTTTTTTGCGGTACACGGGCCTCTCACTGTTGTGGCCTCTCCCTCCGCGGAGCACAGGCTCCTGATGCGCAGGCACAGTGGCCATGGCTCATGGGCCCAGATGCTCCACGGCATGTGGGATCTTCCTGGACCGGGGCATGAACCCGCGTCCCCTGCATCAGCAGGCGGACTCTCAACCATGGCGCCACCAGGGAAGCCCACAAATATTATAACATGTCAAGAAATTAATTTTTTCAATGTTAGATTTTTATAGAGAAATTCTGAAATTTTGTGAAGGGCATAATAAGAAAATCTGAATAAATAAAGATTATTTTCAAGGAAGAAAGGGCACATTTTAATAAAAATATCTCCTTACGTTAAGCTACATATTTAATAAGTTCCAATAAAATTACAAAATGAATTCTTCAGCAAATTTGATAATCTGAATCCAAAGTTCATGTAAGTCAAAATACATGAATAGCTAAGGCAATTTTTTTTATCTCCCTGAAGGACCTTCTCTCTTATTTATTTTTTTTATTTTTTTTTATTTTTTTATTTTTTATTTTTATTTTTTTTAATTTTTTGCTTTATAACAAATTTAATCAGTTATACATATACATGTTTCCATATCCCCTCCCTTTTGCGTCTCCCTCCCACTCTTTCTTTTTTCTTAAAACAACGGGAATGGAAAAAGGCTGAACATCAGGAATCAATAAAGCCATGCAAATCCAGTGTACACAAACGTTCACCTGACAGCCGTCAGAATGATCATCAGCAAAAAAAGTCTACAAAAAATAAATGCTGAATGGGTTTTAGAGAACTGTGTACCCTTTAGCTGTTGGTGGGTTGCAACCTGGTAAGAGCCAGTCGTGAGAACAGAATGGAGGTGCGTTTAAGGGTAAAAATGGAGCTACCATGTGATCTGGTAGGCCCACTCATGGGCCTATCACCTGAGTAGACCAGAATCAAAAACACACAGGCTGGCAATCCTGCACTGCAGCAAGGTGTACCATAGCCAAACCTGGAAGAAACCAAAATGTGCATCAACAGAAAAATGCACCAAGAAGAAGTCGTCCATGTACACAATGGAATCTTAGCCATGAAAAAGCATGGAACAGTGCCGTTGGCACCACCATAGAAGGACCTAGCGATAATCACCACACTGGAAGTAAGAAAGAAACCGTAAGACAGACATCCTATGACATCACTTATAGGTGTTACCTAAGAATTGATACCCATGAAATAATTTCCAAGAGAAGGACACGCATAGATTCAGAAAACCAAATTATGTTTAACCAAATGGAAAGGTGTAAGGAATGTATGAATTAGGATATGGGGGTTAACAGACATATACTAATACATAGGAAATATATAATCACAAAATACCTAAGGAATACAAAGAGAGGTCTACTCAACACTCTATAATAACATACACGGGAATGGATCCAAAGAGGAATATAGACAGATACATTGATAGGATGAACCAGAAACTGTACACCTAGGAGAATCTACATTTTGATCAAATTTCCTCTGATAATTAAATTTAAAAAGCAAACAACAATTTAGGAGATATAAGCTCTTGGGGGTTTGCACTGGCACATTGCACTCTAATTCGCAGCTTACTACCACGATTGCCACGAAAGCTCTGTGGCCCAAAATCCCAGAGTTGGAAATGTAGAAATGCTGCCGCCTTGTGGCCGTTTCCCACAAGAGCGGCTTTGAACCCACAGCTAATGGTCACTTAACATTCACAAGGATTCAGGGCTGTAAAGGACACCTGCCCTAAAAAATTGTGCGGAGGTAGGGAATGGCCAAAAAAATTCAAAAGTGTTAAATTTTTCAAGGAGATTGGATGGAGGGGTAAGTTTTACTCACTCATTTTCAAAAAAGAGGAAAATGGATAAAAGCTCAACATCAGTAATTATTAGACTCATGCAAATCTAACCTCCAAAATGATTCCAACTCACACATGTCAACTACCATCAGCTGCAAGTCTACAAACATTAAATGCTGAAGGTGTTTTAGAGAACTGTGTACCCTCTAGCTGCTGGTGAGATGTAAAGTGGTGACAGCCAATAATGAGAATAGAAAGGAGCTGTGTTTAAAAGTAAAAATTGAGCCACCATTCCTTTCAGCAGGCCCACCGCTGAGACTCTCACCTGACAAGTCCAGAGTCGAGAAGGCACAGGCTTCAACAGCTGCACTGCAGGAATTTTCACAATAGCCAAGACACGGAAGCAACCAAAATGTCCATCACCATATCAGTTGAAAAAGAAGAAGTGGTCCATGTACACAATGGAATATTAGCCATGGAAAACAATGAAACACTGCTCTTTCAGGCACCATAGTTGAGCCTAGAGATAATCACAGAACATGAGGTAAGTCGGAAAGCAAAAGACATATCCTATGATATCACTTACAGGCATTATCTAACAACTGACACAAATGAACATATTTGCACAGAGAAAGACACTCACACACTTAGAAAACAAACTAGGCTTATCTAAAAGGAAAGGTGGGGGGAATGGAAAAATTAAGATTAGGGTTACCATACGTGTACAAATACCTATTAAATACACATAACAAAAAGACCGACCATATAGCAAGGGAGGTCTATGGAACACTCTGCAATAATTGACATGGGAAGGGGATCTGTGCATGAATATATATATATATATATATATATATATATATATATATATATATATATATATGTTAGGCACAAATGAACCAGATTGTGTACACCTAGGACAAACAATATTCTAATCATTGCCCCTATTAAAAAAACTAAAACAACAAACAAGAAATAATGTAACATAAACTTATGGGGTTTTCTCCTGGCACATTCCATTTTAATTTACAACCTAGGAACAGGGATTCCAGAACGGCTCTGCTGCCCTAGTAATGAGATTTGTGAATGGAGAAATGCTGCCGCCTAGTGGCTGCTTACCACAACAGCAGCTTTAAACCCAGTGCTAATGGTCACTAAATATTCACACTCATTACAGGCCTGTGAATGACACCTGCCCTCAAAAACAATCCTGGGAGCGAATATTGACCAAAAAATTCAATTTTGAGGGCAACCTTTCAAGAAGACAATTTCAAGAGGTTAATTGTATTCTACGTTTTTTTCATTTGTTCATTAACAGAAATTTTAAAAGGTGTGGAAAAATGAACCTTAGAAAGAATTAAGGACATGCAAATCCAAATTACAAAAATCCTATCAGCTCACAACAGTCAGAATGACCATCAGCAAAAATTCTGCAAACAATAAATGCTGAAGGGGTTGTGGAAAAATGCCTAGGCTTGGTTCAACGTGGGACATGCTAAGAGCCAGTAAGGAAAACACAAAGGAGGTGCATTGAAAAGGTAAGTACTGAGCTACCATTCAATCAAGCATGCCCACTGCTGGCCCTATCGCCTGAGAGGATGAGAATCAAAAAGACACAGGCTGGACTTCACTGGTGGCGCAGTGGTTGAGAGTCCGCCGCCGAAGCAGGGGACACGGGTTTATGCCCCGGTTCGGGAAAATCACACATGCCGTGGAGCGGCTGGTCCCGTGAGCTATGGCTGCTGGGCCTGTGCGTCCAGAGCCTGTGCTCTGCAATCGGAGTGGCCATGGCAGTGAGTGGCCGACGTACTGCAAAACAAGAAAAAAACAGCCTGGCAATCCTGCCCTCCAGCAATATTTATCATAGCCAAAACTTGGAAGCTACGAAAATGTCCATCAACAGAGGAATGCACAAAGAAGAAGTGGTCCATGTACACAATGGAATATGACTCCAATAAAAAAATATAAACTCAATCTAGAAAACAAACAAAAGTAAAAAAAAAAAACACATCTGCTTTTGGGGGTTTATCCAGGCACATTCCACCCTAATTTATAACCGAGAAATACCACTGCAAGGTAGTCTGTTTCCCTAGTTAAAAGCTTGTGAAAAGCAGAAATGCTGCCACCCTCTGGCAGTGACCTGCAACAGCAGCTTTAAAAACTGTGCTAAGGGTCACTTCATATGCACCAGTACTGGAGGGCTGTAAATGAAACCTGCCCTCAGAATGTCATTAGGGAGGTAATGGCCAAAATATTTCTAAATGTCACACATACTTCATGAAAACAATTGGAAGAGGTAAGATCTACTCACAGTTTGAATAATAAAAGGACATGCCAGAAAGCTCAATTTCAATGGATTATGAGACGAATGCAAATCCAACCACAAACATATAGCAGCTCACACTTGTCAGAATAAACTTCAGCAAAAAAAAAACTACAAACAATAAATGCTGAAGGTGTTGTGCAGAAGTGCATACCCTCAACTTTAAGTGGGATGTGACCTGGTAAGAGCCACTAACGAGAACAGAATGGAGGTGCTTTTACTACGTAAATATTTTTCTACCATATGATCCAGCAGGCCCACTCCTGGGCCTATAACCTAAGAAGACAGAATTGGAAAGACACAGGGAGGCGAATGTGCATTGCCGCAGCATTACAATTGCCAAGTCATGGAAGCAACCAAAAAGTCCATCAACATATGAGTGGACAAAGAAAACTGGTACATGTACAGACGGAGTATTGGACAAGGAAAAAAAGGACACGATGTCATTTGCAGCACTGTAGATGAGTCTAGAGGCAATCACACAACGTGTAGTATGTCAGAAAGAGAAAGACACATATCGTATGATATCACTTTTAGGTATTACCTATAAATGGATAGCAGTGAAGATATTTCCACAGAGAAGGGCAACCACTGATTCATTCAACAAACTTATGGTTCACCAATGGAAATTTGTGAGGATTGGATACATTAGGATATTGGGGTTAACAGACATATACAAACACAGGTGAAATATATCATCACCAAAGACCTACGGAATACCAAGAGAAGACTACTCAACATCCTGTCATAACGTACATGGGAAAAGGATTCCAGGAAGAATAGACATATGTTTATGTGTAAAAGAACCACATCTTGCACACCTAGAACAAGCCAAACATTGTAATCAAACTTGCTGTGATAAAAATAAAAATTAAATTAAATAAACGAACAAGAAGTAGTGAGACATATACTTAAGGGGCTTTTCCCTGGCACACGCCATTCTAAATTACAACCTAGAACACAACTTCCATTGAGGCTCTGTTGCCCTAGTAACCAGATTTGGTAAAGTAGAACAGCTGCCACCTTGTGGGCGTTTCACACGACAGCAGCTTTAATCCCAGCGTTAATGGTCAGTTGATATTCAAAATAATTGCAGGCCTGTAAATCACACCTGCACTGAAAACAAATCCTGGGGTCGTATATCGACCAAAAAAATTCAAAGGCATCCATATTTCAAACCGACAGTTTCAAGAGGCATAATTTATGCACATTTGTCTTCTGTTTCTTTTTCTTTCTTTCTTTTTTCTTTTTTTTTCAGCTTTCAAACCACTATTTATTTAATCATGTGTTCATTCTACAGATAATTTTTAAAGTGTCTACTATGTACTAATTGCAAGTTAGGTCCCAGGATTACAGCAGTGAGTTAAACAGATAAAATCCCCGGACCTTATGGAACTTAAAGCCTAGTGGGTGACTCGGTCAATAATCCACTTCATAGATAACTACGTAGTTATAATACAGGGTACAGTGAGAGGGCTAACAAAGGGCTCTAATTTAGGCTGGAGTTCAGAGAGGTTCCCCATGAAGAAATGATAGTTTACTTCTCAGGTACTTAATAAACAAAAGTGGTAAAATTAAATGGAAGTGTTTAAATGAACAGAGTTAGGTACCACTTTTAATTACATACATACATATACACACACATAAAATAGATCCCAACTTTCTAAATAAATTATAAGTAAATTGAACGCAAAATTTGTTAATAATGATAAAGTAGTACATATTCCAGAAATAAAGTCATGATGAGTAGCAAAAAAATCTAGGTACTGTTAATGTTATCACATTAATACATGTTTTAATGGTGATTTCAATGGCTATAGAAAAGGCATCTATGAAAAAAAACTGCTTAGTAAATTAGTAAAATAAGGAAATTCCTTAACCTAACGAGAGAAGGATTTTTTAAAGATCCTTTAGCAAATATATTTAATGATAAAACTTTAAAGTTAAAGTTTGGAGACCACAACTATTGCACATTGTTCTATAAGTCCTAGTCAATAGAATAAGAAAAGAATAAGCAGTGTAAGAATTAGAGAATGTGTCAGATAGACTGCACATCAGTCAATCTGTTGTGGTTTGGAAATTTAAAATGTTAACCACATTGCCCACTTCTGAAAGGAAGAGAAAGTTTGTCATTATTTGCAAATGATATGATAATCTTATCAAAATCAAGGCAAGGAATGGAAAAACTATGAATAAGATAATTCAGCAGAAATTTCCGGTAAGATAAAAAGTCAGCATAACAACTCAAAAGTATTTCTTTTACCAATTTTTTTTATACCAAGTCAATCTCAAGAGCAGCAAATATAATAAATACTTTTTTTTTTTGCAGTACACGGGCCTCTCACTGTTGTGGCCTCTCCCTCCGCGGAGCACAGGCTCCTGATGCGCAGGCACAGTGGCCATGGCTCATGGGCCCAGACGCTCCACGGCATGTGGGATCTTCCTGGACCGGGGCATGAACCCGCGTCCCCTGCATCAGCAGGCGGACTCTCAACCATGGCGCCACCAGGGAAGCCCACAAATATTATAACATGTCAAGAAATTAATTTTTTCAATGTTAGATTTTTATAGAGAAATTCTGAAATTTTGTGAAGGGCATAATAAGAAAATCTGAATAAATAAAGATTATTTTCAAGGAAGAAAGGGCACATTTTAATAAAAATATCTCCTTACGTTAAGCTACATATTTAATAAGTTCCAATAAAATTACAAAATGAATTCTTCAGCAAATTTGATAATCTGAATCCAAAGTTCATGTAAGTCAAAATACATGAATAGCTAAGGCAATTTTTTTTATCTCCCTGAAGGACCTTCTCTCTTATTTATTTTTTTTATTTTTTTTTATTTTTTTATTTTTTATTTTTATTTTTTTTAATTTTTTGCTTTATAACAAATTTAATCAGTTATACATATACATGTTTCCATATCCCCTCCCTTTTGCGTCTCCCTCCCACTCTTTCTTTTTTCTTAAAACAACGGGAATGGAAAAAGGCTGAACATCAGGAATCAATAAAGCCATGCAAATCCAGTGTACACAAACGTTCACCTGACAGCCGTCAGAATGATCATCAGCAAAAAAAGTCTACAAAAAATAAATGCTGAATGGGTTTTAGAGAACTGTGTACCCTTTAGCTGCTGGTGGGTTGCAACCTGGTAAGAGCCAGTCGTGAGAACAGAATGGAGGTGCGTTTAAGGGTAAAAATGGAGCTACCATGTGATCTGGTAGGCCCACTCATGGGCCTATCACCTGAGTAGACCAGAATCAAAAACACACAGGCTGGCAATCCTGCACTGCAGCAAGGTGTACCATAGCCAAACCTGGAAGAAACCAAAATGTGCATCAACAGAAAAATGCACCAAGAAGAAGTCGTCCATGTACACAATGGAATCTTAGCCATGAAAAAGCATGGAACAGTGCCGTTGGCACCACCATAGAAGGACCTAGCGAGAATCACCACACTGGAAGTAAGAAAGAAACCGTAAGACAGACATCCTATGACATCACTTATAGGTGTTACCTAAGAATTGATACCCATGAAATAATTTCCAAGAGAAGGACGCGCATAGATTCAGAAAACCAAATTATGTTTAACCAAATGGAAAGGTGTAAGGAATGTATGAATTAGGATATGGGGGTTAACAGACATATACTAATACATAGGAAATATATAATCACAAAATACCTAAGGAATACAAAGAGAGGTCTACTCAACACTCTATAATAACATACACGGGAATGGATCCAAAGAGGAATATAGACAGATACATTGATAGGATGAACCAGAAACTGTACACCTAGGAGAATCTACATTTTGATCAAATTTCCTCTGATAATTAAATTTAAAAAGCAAACAACAATTTAGGAGATATAAGCTCTTGGGGGTTTGCACTGGCACATTGCACTCTAATTCGCAGCTTACTACCACGATTGCCACGAAAGCTCTGTGGCCCAAAATCCCAGAGTTGGAAATGTAGAAATGCTGCCGCCTTGTGGCCGTTTCCCACAAGAGCGGCTTTGAACCCACAGCTAATGGTCACTTAACATTCACAAGGATTCAGGGCTGTAAAGGACACCTGCCCTAAAAAATTGTGCGGAGGTAGGGAATGGCCAAAAAAATTCAAAAGTGTTAAATTTTTCAAGGAGATTGGATGGAGGGGTAAGTTTTACTCACTCATTTTCAAAAAAGAGGAAAATGGATAAAAGCTCAACATCAGTAATTATTAGACTCATGCAAATCTAACCTCCAAAATGATTCCAACTCACACATGTCAACTACCATCAGCTGCAAGTCTACAAACATTAAATGCTGAAGGTGTTTTAGAGAACTGTGTACCCTCTAGCTGCTGGTGAGATGTAAAGTGGTGACAGCCAATAATGAGAATAGAAAGGAGCTGTGTTTAAAAGTAAAAATTGAGCCACCATTCCTTTCAGCAGGCCCACCGCTGAGACTCTCACCTGACAAGTCCAGAGTCGAGAAGGCACAGGCTTCAACAGCTGCACTGCAGGAATTTTCACAATAGCCAAGACACGGAAGCAACCAAAATGTCCATCACCATATCAGTTGAAAAAGAAGAAGTGGTCCATGTACACAATGGAATATTAGCCATGGAAAACAATGAAACACTGCTCTTTCAGGCACCATAGTTGAGCCTAGAGATAATCACAGAACATGAGGTAAGTCGGAAAGCAAAAGACATATCCTATGATATCACTTACAGGCATTATCTAACAACTGACACAAATGAACATATTTGCACAGAGAAAGACACTCACACACTTAGAAAACAAACTAGGCTTATCTAAAAGGAAAGGTGGGGGTAATGGAAAAATTAAGATTAGGGTTACCATACGTGTACAAATACCTATTAAATACACATAACAAAAAGACCGACCATATAGCAAGGGAGGTCTATGGAACACTCTGCAATAATTGACATGGGAAGGGGATCTGTGCATGAATATATATATATATATATATATATATATATATATATATATATATATATATATATATATATATATATATATATATATATATATATGTTAGGCACAAATGAACCAGATTGTGTACACCTAGGACAAACAATATTCTAATCATTGCCCCTATTAAAAAATCTAAAACAACAAACAAGAAATAATGTAACATAAACTTATGGGGTTTTCTCCTGGCACATTCCATTTTAATTTACAACCTAGGAACAGGGATTCCAGAACGGCTCTGCTGCCCTAGTAACGAGATTTGTGAATGGAGAAATGCTGCCGCCTAGTGGCTGCTTACCACAACAGCAGCTTTAAACCCAGTGCTAATGGTCACTAAATATTCACACTCATTACAGGCCTGTGAATGACACCTGCCCTCAAAAACAATCCTGGGAGCGAATATTGACCAAAAAATTCAATTTTGAGGGCAACCTTTCAAGAAGACAATTTCAAGAGGTTAATTGTATTCTACGTTTTTTTCATTTGTTCATTAACAGAAATTTTAAAAGGTGTGGAAAAATGAACCTTAGAAAGAATTAAGGACATGCAAATCCAAATTACAAAAATCCTATCAGCTCACAACAGTCAGAATGACCATCAGCAAAAATTCTGCAAACAATAAATGCTGAAGGGGTTGTGGAAAAATGCCTAGGCTTGGTTCAACGTGGGACATGCTAAGAGCCAGTAAGGAAAACACAAAGGAGGTGCATTGAAAAGGTAAGTACTGAGCTACCATTCAATCAAGCATGCCCACTGCTGGCCCTATCGCCTGAGAGGATGAGAATCAAAAAGACACAGGCTGGACTTCACTGGTGGCGCAGTGGTTGAGAGTCCGCCGCCGAAGCAGGGGACACGGGTTTATGCCCCGGTTC
Organism: Mesoplodon mirus; assembly: GCF_964341445.2. Classification (NCBI taxonomy): domain Eukaryota; kingdom Metazoa; phylum Chordata; class Mammalia; order Artiodactyla; family Ziphiidae; genus Mesoplodon; species Mesoplodon mirus. The sequence continues at coordinate 146,459,587 of NC_138981.1, forward strand.
GGGAAAATCACACATGCCGTGGAGCGGCTGGTCCCGTGAGCTATGGCTGCTGGGCCTGTGCGTCCAGAGCCTGTGCTCTGCAATCGGAGTGGCCATGGCAGTGAGTGGCCTACGTACTGCAAAACAAGAAAAAAACAGCCTGGCAATCCTGCCCTCCAGCAATATTTATCATAGCCAAAACTTGGAAGCTACGAAAATGTCCATCAACAGAGGAATGCACAAAGAAGAAGTGGTCCATGTACACAATGGAATATGACTCCAATAAAAAAATATAAACTCAATCTAGAAAACAAACAAAAGTAAAAAAAAAAAACACATCAGCTTTTGGGGGTTTATCCAGGCACATTCCACCCTAATTTATAACCGAGAAATACCACTGCAAGGTAGTCTGTTTCCCTAGTTAAAAGCTTGTGAAAAGCAGAAATGCTGCCACCCTCTGGCAGTGACCTGCAACAGCAGCTTTAAAAACTGTGCTAAGGGTCACTTCATATGCACCAGTACTGGAGGGCTGTAAATGAAACCTGCCCTCAGAATGTCATTAGGGAGGTAATGGCCAAAATATTTCTAAATGTCACACATACTTCACGAAAACAATTGGAAGAGGTAAGATCTACTCACAGTTTGAATAATAAAAGGACATGCCAGAAAGCTCAATTTCAATGGATTATGAGACGAATGCAAATCCAACCACAAACATATAGCAGCTCACACTTGTCAGAATAAACTTCAGCAAAAAAAAAACTACAAACAATAAATGCTGAAGGTGTTGTGCAGAAGTGCATACCCTCAACTTTAAGTGGGATGTGACCTGGTAAGAGCCACTAACGAGAACAGAATGGAGGTGCTTTTACTACGTAAATATTTTTCTACCATATGATCCAGCAGGCCCACTCCTGGGCCTATAACCTAAGAAGACAGAATTGGAAAGACACAGGGAGGCGAATGTGCATTGCCGCAGCATTACAATTGCCAAGTCATGGAAGCAACCAAAAAGTCCATCAACATATGAGTGGACAAAGAAAACTGGTACATGTACAGACAGAGTATTGGACAAGGAAAAAAAGGACACGATGTCATTTGCAGCACTGTAGATGAGTCTAGAGGCAATCACACAACGTGTAGTATGTCAGAAAGAGAAAGACACATATCGTATGATATCACTTTTAGGTATTACCTATAAATGGATACCAGTGAAGATATTTCCACAGAGAAGGGCAACCACTGATTCATTCAACAAACTTATGGTTCACCAATGGAAATTTGTGAGGATTGGATACATTAGGATATTGGGGTTAACAGACATATACAAACACAGGTGAAATATATCATCACCAAAGACCTACGGAATACCAAGAGAAGACTACTCAACATCCTGTCATAACGTACATGGGAAAAGGATTCCAGGAAGAATAGACATATGTTTATGTGTAAAAGAACCACGTCTTGCACACCTAGAACAAGCCAAACTTTGTAATCAAACTTGCTGTGATAAAAATAAAAATTAAATTAAATAAACGAACAAGAAGTAGTGAGACATATACTTAAGGGGCTTTTCCCTGGCACACGCCATTCTAAATTACAACCTAGAACACAACTTCCATTGAGGCTCTGTTGCCCTAGTAACCAGATTTGGTAAAGTAGAACAGCTGCCACCTTGTGGGCGTTTCACATGACAGCAGCTTTAATCCCAGCGTTAATGGTCAGTTGATATTCAAAATAATTGCAGGCCTGTAAATCACACCTGCACTGAAAACAAATCCTGGGGTCGTATATCGACCAAAAAAATTCAAAGGCATCCATATTTCAAACCGACAGTTTCAAGAGGCATAATTTATGCACATTTGTCTTCTGTTTCTTTTTCTTTCTTTCTTTTTTCTTTTTTTTTCAGCTTTCAAACCACTATTTATTTAATCATGTGTTCATTCTACAGATAATTTTTAAAGTGTCTACTATGTACTAATTGCAAGTTAGGTCCCAGGATTACAGCAGTGAGTTAAACAGATAAAATCCCCGGACCTTATGGAACTTAAAGCCTAGTGGGTGACTCGGTCAATAATCCACTTCATAGATAACTACGTAGTTATAATACAGGGTACAGTGAGAGGGCTAACAAAGGGCTCTAATTTAGGCTGGAGTTCAGAGAGGTTCCCCATGAAGAAATGATAGTTTACTTCTCAGGTACTTAATAAACAAAAGTGGTAAAATTAAATGGAAGTGTTTAAATGAACAGAGTTAGGTACCACTTTTAATTACATACATACATATACACACACATAAAATAGATCCCAACTTTCTAAATAAATTATAAGTAAATTGAACGCAAAATTTGTTAATAATGATAAAGTAGTACATATTCCAGAAATAAAGTCATGATGAGTAGCAAAAAAATCTAGGTACTGTTAATGTTATCACATTAATACATGTTTTAATGGTGATTTCAATGGCTATAGAAAAGGCATCTATGAAAAAAAACTGCTTAGTAAATTAGTAAAATAAGGAAATTCCTTAACCTAACGAGAGAAGGATTTTTTAAAGATCCTTTAGCAAATATATTTAATGATAAAACTTTAAAGTTAAAGTTTGGAGACCACAACTATTGCACATTGTTCTATAAGTCCTAGTCAATAGAATAAGAAAAGAATAAGCAGTGTAAGAATTAGAGAATGTGTCAGATAGACTGCACATCAGTCAATCTGTTGTGGTTTGGAAATTTAAAATGTTAACCACATTGCCCACTTCTGAAAGGAAGAGAAAGTTTGTCATTATTTGCAAATGATATGATAATCTTATCAAAATCAAGGCAAGGAATGGAAAAACTATGAATAAGATAATTCAGCAGAAATTTCCGGTAAGATAAAAAGTCAGCATAACAACTCAAAAGTATTTCTTTTACCAATTTTTTTTATAACAAGTCAATCTCAAGAGCAGCAAATATAATAAATACTTTTTTTTCTTTGCGGTACACGGGCCTCTCACTGTTGTGGCCTCTCCCTCCGCGGAGCACAGGCTCCTGATGCGCAGGCACAGTGGCCATGGCTCATGGGCCCAGACGCTCCACGGCATGTGGGATCTTCCTGGACCGGGGCATGAACCCGCGTCCCCTGCATCAGCAGGCGGACTCTCAACCATGGCGCCACCAGGGAAGCCCACAAATATTATAACATGTCAAGAAATTAATTTTTTCAATGTTAGATTTTTATAGAGAAATTCTGAAATTTTGTGAAGGGCATAATAAGAAAATCTGAATAAATAAAGATTATTTTCAAGGAAGAAAGGGCACATTTTAATAAAAATATCTCCTTACGTTAAGCTACATATTTAATAAGTTCCAATAAAATTACAAAATGAATTCTTCAGCAAATTTGATAATCTGAATCCAAAGTTCATGTAAGTCAAAATACATGAATAGCTAAGGCAATTTTTTTTATCTCCCTGAAGGACCTTCTCTCTTATTTATTTTTTTTATTTTTTTTTATTTTTTTATTTTTTATTTTTATTTTTTTTAATTTTTTGCTTTATAACAAATTTAATCAGTTATACATATACATGTTTCCATATCCCCTCCCTTTTGCGTCTCCCTCCCACTCTTTCTTTTTTCTTAAAACAACGGGAATGGAAAAAGGCTGAACATCAGGAATCAATAAAGCCATGCAAATCCAGTGTACACAAACGTTCACCTGACAGCCGTCAGAATGATCATCAGCAAAAAAAGTCTACAAAAAATAAATGCTGAATGGGTTTTAGAGAACTGTGTACCCTTTAGCTGCTGGTGGGTTGCAACCTGGTAAGAGCCAGTCGTGAGAACAGAATGGAGGTGCATTTAAGGGTAAAAATGGAGCTACCATGTGATCTGGTAGGCCCACTCATGGGCCTATCACCTGAGTAGACCAGAATCAAAAACACACAGGCTGGCAATCCTGCACTGCAGCAAGGTGTACCATAGCCAAACCTGGAAGAAACCAAAATGTGCATCAACAGAAAAATGCACCAAGAAGAAGTCGTCCATGTACACAATGGAATCTTAGCCATGAAAAAGCATGGAACAGTGCCGTTGGCACCACCATAGAAGGACCTAGCGAGAATCACCACACTGGAAGTAAGAAAGAAACCGTAAGACAGACATCCTATGACATCACTTATAGGTGTTACCTAAGAATTGATACCCATGAAATAATTTCCAAGAGAAGGACACGCATAGATTCAGAAAACCAAATTATGTTTAACCAAATGGAAAGGTGTAAGGAATGTATGAATTAGGATATGGGGGTTAACAGACATATACTAATACATAGGAAATATATAATCACAAAATACCTAAGGAATACAAAGAGAGGTCTACTCAACACTCTATAATAACATACACGGGAATGGATCCAAAGAGGAATATAGACAGATACATTGATAGGATGAACCAGAAACTGTACACCTCGGAGAATCTACATTTTGATCAAATTTCCTCTGATAATTAAATTTAAAAAGCAAACAACAATTTAGGAGATATAAGCTCTTGGGGGTTTGCACTGGCACATTGCACTCTAATTCGCAGCTTACTACCACGATTGCCACGAAAGCTCTGTGGCCCAAAATCCCAGAGTTGGAAATGTAGAAATGCTGCCGCCTTGTGGCCGTTTCCCACAAGAGCGGCTTTGAACCCACAGCTAATCGTCACTTAACATTCACAAGGATTCAGGGCTGTAAAGGACACCTGCCCTAAAAAATTGTGCGGAGGTAGGGAATGGCCAAAAAAATTCAAAAGTGTTAAATTTTTCAAGGAGATTGGATGGAGGGGTAAGTTTTACTCACTCATTTTCAAAAAAGAGGAAAATGGATAAAAGCTCAACATCAGTAATTATTAGACTCATGCAAATCTAACCTCCAAAATGATTCCAACTCACACATGTCAACTACCATCAGCTGCAAGTCTACAAACATTAAATGCTGAAGGTGTTTTAGAGAACTGTGTACCCTCTAGCTGCTGGTGAGATGTAAAGTGGTGACAGCCAATAATGAGAATAGAAAGGAGCTGTGTTTAAAAGTAAAAATTGAGCCACCATTCCGTTCAGCAGGCCCACCGCTGAGACTCTCACCTGACAAGTCCAGAGTCGAGAAGGCACAGGCTTCAACAGCTGCACTGCAGGAATTTTCACAATAGCCAAGACACGGAAGCAACCAAAATGTCCATCACCATATCAGTTGAAAAAGAAGAAGTGGTCCATGTACACAATGGAATATTAGCCATGGAAAACAATGAAACACTGCTCTTTCAGGCACCATATTTGAGCCTAGAGATAATCACAGAACATGAGGTAAGTCGGAAAGCAAAAGACATATCCTATGATATCACTTACAGGCATTATCTAACAACAGACACAAATGAACATATTTGCACAGAGAAAGACACTCACACACTTAGAAAACCAACTAGGCTTATCTAAAAGGAAAGGTGGGGGGAATGGAAAAATTAAGATTAGGGTTACCATACGTGTACAAATACCTATTAAATACACATAACAAAAAGACCGACCATATAGCAAGGGAGGTCTATGGAACACTCTGCAATAATTTACATGGGAAGTGGACCTGTGCATGAATATATATATATATATATGTTAGGCACAAATGAACCAGATTGTGTACACCTAGGACAAACAATATTCTAATCATTGCCCCTATTAAAAAATCTAAAACAACAAACAAGAAATAATGTAACATAAACTTATGGGGTTTTCTCCTGGCACATTCCATTTTAATTTACAACCTAGGAACAGGGATTCCAGAACGGCTCTGCTGCCCTAGTAACGAGATTTGTGAATGGAGAAATGCTGCCGCCTAGTGGCTGCTTACCACAACAGCAGCTTTAAACCCAGTGCTAATGGTCACTAAATATTCACACTCATTACAGGCCTGTGAATGACACCTGCCCTCAAAAACAATCCTGGGAGCGAATATTGACCAAAAAATTCAATTTTGAGGGCAACCTTTCAAGAAGACAATTTCAAGAGTTTAATTGTATTCTACGTGTTTTTCATTTGTTCATTAACAGAAATTTTAAAACGTGTGGAAAAATGAACCTTAGAAAGAATTAAGGACATGCAAATCCAAATTACAAAAATCCTATCAGCTCACAACAGTCAGAATGACCATCAGCAAAAATTCTGCAAACAATAAATGCTGAAGGGGTTGTGGAAAAATGCCTAGGCTTGGTTCAACGTGGGACATGCTAAGAGCCAGTAAGGAAAACACAAAGGAGGTGCATTGAAAAGGTAAGTACTGAGCTACCATTCAATCAAGCATGCCCACTGCTGGCCCTATCGCCTGAGAGGATGAGAATCAAAAAGACACAGGCTGGACTTCACTGGTGGCGCAGTGGTTGAGAGTCCGCCGCCGAAGCAGGGGATACGGGTTTATGCCCCGGTTCGGGAAAATCACACATGCCGTGGAGCGGCTGGTCCCGTGAGCTATGGCTGCTGTGCCTGTGCGTCCAGAGCCTGTGCTCTGCAATCGGAGTGGCCATGGCAGTGAGTGGCCTACGTACTGCAAAACAAGAAAAAAACAGCCTGGCAATCCTGCCCTCCAGCAATATTTATCATAGCCAAAACTTGGAAGCTACGAAAATGTCCATCAACAGAGGAATGCACAAAGAAGAAGTGGTCCATGTACACAATGGAATATGACTCCAATAAAAAAATATAAACTCAATCTAGAAAACAAACAAAAGTAAAAAAAAAAAACACATCAGCTTTTGGGGGTTTATCCAGGCACATTCCACCCTAATTTATAACCGAGAAATACCACTGCAAGGTAGTCTGTTTCCCTAGTTAAAAGCTTGTGAAAAGCAGAAATGCTGCCACCCTCTGGCAGTGACCTGCAACAGCAGCTTTAAAAACTGTGCTAAGGGTCACTTCATATGCACCAGTACTGGAGGGCTGTAAATGAAACCTGCCCTCAGAATGTCATTAGGGAGGTAATGGCCAAAATATTTCTAAATGTCACACATACTTCACGAAAACAATTGGAAGAGGTAAGATCTACTCACAGTTTGAATAATAAAAGGACATGCCAGAAAGCTCAATTTCAATGGATTATGAGACGAATGCAAATCCAACCACAAACATATAGCAGCTCACACTTGTCAGAATAAACTTCAGCAAAAAAAAAACTACAAACAATAAATGCTGAAGGTGTTGTGCAGAAGTGCATACCCTCAACTTTAAGTGGGATGTGACCTGGTAAGAGCCACAAACGAGAACAGAATGGAGGTGCTTTTACTACGTAAATATTTTTCTACCATATGATCCAGCAGGCCCACTCCTGGGCCTATAACCTAAGAAGACAGAATTGGAAAGACACAGGGAGGCGAATGTGCATTGCCGCAGCATTACAATTGCCAAGTCATGGAAGCAACCAAAAAGTCCATCAACATATGAGTGGACAAAGAAAACTGGTACATGTACAGACGGAGTATTGGACAAGGAAAAAAAGGACACGATGTCATTTGCAGCACTGTAGATGAGTCTAGAGGCAATCACACAACGTGTAGTATGTCAGAAAGAGAAAGACACATATCGTATGATATCACTTTTAGGTATTACCTATAAATGGATAGCAGTGAAGATATTTCCACAGAGAAGGGCAACCACTGATTCATTCAACAAACTTATGGTTCACCAATGGAAATTTGTGAGGATTGGATACATTAGGATATTGGGGTTAACAGACATATACAAACACAGGTGAAATATATCATCACCAAAGACCTACGGAATACCAAGAGAAGACTACTCAACATCCTGTCATAACGTACATGGGAAAAGGATTCCAGGAAGAATAGACATATGTTTATGTGTAAAAGAACCACATATTGCACACCTAGAACAAGCCAAACATTGTAATCAAACTTGCTGTGATAAAAATAAAAATTAAATTAAATAAACGAACAAGAAGTAGTGAGACATATACTTAAGGGGCTTTTCCCTGGCACACGCCATTCTAAATTACAACCTAGAACACAACTTCCATTGAGGCTCTGTTGCCCTAGTAACCAGATTTGGTAAAGTAGAACAGCTGCCACCTTGTGGGCGTTTCACACGACAGCAGCTTTAATCCCAGCGTTAATGGTCAGTTGATATTCAAAATAATTGCATGCCTGTAAATCACACCTGCACTGAAAACAAATCCTGGGGTCGTATATCGACCAAAAAAATTCAAAGGCATCCATATTTCAAACCGACAGTTTCAAGAGGCATAATTTATGCACATTTGTCTTCTGTTTCTTTTTCTTTCTTTCTTTTTTCTTTTTTTTCAGCTTTCAAACTACTATTTATTTAATCATGTGTTCATTCTACAGATAATTTTTAAAGTGTCTACTATGTACTAATTGCAAGTTAGGTCCCAGGATTACAGCAGTGAGTTAAACAGATAAAATCCCCGGACCTTATGGAACTTAAAGCCTAGTGGGTGACTCGGTCAATAATCCACTTCATAGATAACTACGTAGTTATAATACAGGGTACAGTGAGAGGGCTAACAAAGGGCTCTAATTTAGGCTGGAGTTCAGAGAGGTTCCCCATGAAGAAATGATAGTTTACTTCTCAGGTACTTAATAAACAAAAGTGGTAAAATTAAATGGAAGTGTTTAAATGAACAGAGTTAGGTACCACTTTTAATTACATACATACATATACACACACATAAAATAGATCCCAACTTTCTAAATAAATTATAAGTAAATTGAACGCAAAATTTGTTAATAATGATAAAGTAGTACATATTCCAGAAATAAAGTCATGATGAGTAGCAAAAAAATCTAGGTACTGTTAATGTTATCACATTAATACATGTTTTAATGGTGATTTCAATGGCTATAGAAAAGGCATCTATGAAAAAAAACTGCTTAGTAAATTAGTAAAATAAGGAAATTCCTTAACCTAACGAGAGAAGGATTTTTTAAAGATCCTTTAGCAAATATATTTAATGATAAAACTTTAAAGTTAAAGTTTGGAGACCACAACTATTGCACATTGTTCTATAAGTCCTAGTCAATAGAATAAGAAAAGAATAAGCAGTGTAAGAATTAGAGAATGTGTCAGATAGACTGCACATCAGTCAATCTGTTGTGGCTTGGAAATTTAAAATGTTAACCACATTGCCCACTTCTGAAAGGAAGAGAAAGTTTGTCATTATTTGCAAATGATATGATAATCTTATCAAAATCAAGGCAAGGAATGGAAAAACTATGAATAAGATAATTCAGCAGAAATTTCCGGTAAGATAAAAAGTCAGCATAACAACTCAAAAGTATTTCTTTTACCAATTTTTTTTATACCAAGTCATTCTCAAGAGCAGCAAATATAATAAATACTTTTTTTTTTTGCGGTACACGGGCCTCTCACTGTTGTGGCCTCTCCCTCCGCGGAGCACAGGCTCCTGATGCGCAGGCACAGTGGCCATGGCTCATGGGCCCAGACGCTCCACGGCATGTGGGATCTTCCTGGACCGGGGCATGAACCCGCGTCCCCTGCATCAGCAGGCGGACTCTCAACCACGGCGCCACCAGGGAAGCCCACAAATATTATAACATGTCAAGAAATTAATTTTTTCAATGTTAGATTTTTATAGAGAAATTCTGAAATTTTGTGAAGGGCATAATAAGAAAATCTGAATAAATAAAGATTATTTTCAAGGAAGAAAGGGCACATTTTAATAAAAATATCTCCTTACGTTAAGCTACATATTTAATAAGTTCCAATAAAATTACAAAATGAATTCTTCAGCAAATTTGATAATCTGAATCCAAAGTTCATGTAAGTCAAAATACATGAATAGCTAAGGCAATTTTTTTTATCTCCCTGAAGGACCTTCTCTCTTATTTCTTTTTTTTTATTTTTTTTTATTTTTTTATTTTTTATTTTTATTTTTTTTAATTTTTTGCTTTATAACAAATTTAATCAGTTATACATATACATGTTTCCATATCCCCTCCCTTTTGCGTCTCCCTCCCACTCTTTCTTTTTTCTTAAAACAACGGGAATGGAAAAAGGCTGAACATCAGGAATCAATAAAGCCATGCAAATCCAGTGTACACAAACGTTCACCTGACAGCCGTCAGAATGATCATCAGCAAAAAAAGTCTACAAAAAATAAATGCTGAAGGGGTTTTAGAGAACTGCGTACCCTTTAGCTGCTGGTGGGTTGCAACCTGGTAAGAGCCAGTCGTGAGAACAGAATGGAGGTGCGTTTAAGGGTAAAAATGGAGCTACCATGTGATCTGGTAGGCCCACTCATGGGCCTATCACCTGAGTAGACCAGAATCAAAAACACACAGGCTGGCAATCCTGCACTGCAGCAAGGTGTACCATAGCCAAACCTGGAAGAAACCAAAATGTGCATCAACAGAAAAATGCACCAAGAAGAAGTCGTCCATGTACACAACGGAATCTTAGCCATGAAAAAGCATGGAACAGTGCCGTTGGCACCACCATAGAAGGACCTAGCGATAATCACCACACTGGAAGTAAGAAAGAAACCGTAAGACAGACATCCTATGACATCACTTATAGGTGTTACCTAAGAATTGATACCCATGAAATAATTTCCAAGAGAAGGACACGCATAGATTCAGAAAACCAAATTATGTTTAACCAAATGGAAAGGTGTAAGGAATGTATGAATTAGGATATGGGGGTTAACAGACATATACTAATACATAGGAAATATATAATCACAAAATACCTAAGGAATACAAAGAGAGGTCTACTCAACACTCTATAATAACATACACAGGAATGGATCCAAAGAGGAATATAGACAGATACATTGATAGGATGAACCAGAAACTGTACACCTAGGAGAATCTACATTTTGATCAAATTTCCTCTGATAATTAAATTTAAAAAGAAAACAACAATTTAGGAGATATAAGCTCTTGGGGGTTTGCACTGGCACATTGCACTCTAATTCGCAGCTTACTACCACGATTGCCACGAAAGCTCTGTGGCCCCAAATCCCAGAGTTGGAAATATAGAAATGCTGCCGCCTTGTGGCCGTTTCCCACAAGAGCGGCTTTGAACCCACAGCTAATGGTCACTTAACATTCACAAGGATTCAGGGCTGTAAAGGACACCTGTCCTAAAAAATTGTGCGGAGGTAGGGAATGGCCAAAAAAATTCAAAAGTGTTAAATTTTTCAAGGAGATTGGATGGAGGGGTAAGTTTTACTCACTCATTTTCAAAAAAGAGGAAAATGGATAAAAGCTCAACATCAGTAATTATTAGACTCATGCAAATCTAACCTCCAAAATGATTCCAACTCACACATGTCAACTACCATCAGCTGCAAGTCTACAAACATTAAGTGCTGAAGGCGTTTTAGAGAACTGTGTACCCTCTAGCTGCTGGTGAGATGTAAAGTGGTGACAGCCAATAATAAGAATAGAAAGGAGCTGCGTTTAAAAGTAAAAATTGAGCCACCATTCCGTTCAGCAGGCCCACCGCTGAGACTCTCACCTGACAAGTCCAGAGTCGAGAAGGCACAGGCTTCAACAGCTGCACTGCAGGAATTTTCACAATAGCCAAGACACGGAAGCAACCAAAATGTCCATCACCATATCAGTTGAAAAAGAAGAAGTGGTCCATGTACACAATGGAATATTAGCCATGGAAAACAATGAAACACTGCTCTTTCAGGCACCATAGTTGAGCCTAGAGATAATCACAGAACATGAGGTAAGTCGGAAAGCAAAAGACATATCCTATGATATCACTTACAGGCATTATCTAACAACTGACACAAATGAACATATTTGCACAGAGAAAGACACTCACACACTTAGAAAACCAACTAGGCTTATCTAAAAGGAAAGGTGGGGGGAATGGAAAAATTAAGATTAGGGTTACCATACGTGTACAAATACCTATTAAATACACATAACAAAAAGACCGACCATATAGCAAGGGAGGTCTATGGAACACTCTGCAATAATTTACATGGGAAGTGGACCTGTGCATGAATATATATATATATATGTTAGGCACAAATGAACCAGATTGTGTACACCTAGGACAAACAATATTCTAATCATTGCCCCTATTAAAAAATCTAAAACAACAAACAAGAAATAATGTAACATAAACTTATGGGGTTTTCTCCTGGCACATTCCATTTTAATTTACAACCTAGGAACAGGGATTCCAGAACGGCTCTGCTGCCCTAGTAACGAGATTTGTGAATGGAGAAATGCTGCCGCCTAGTGGCTGCTTACCACAACAGCAGCTTTAAACCCAGTGCTAATGGTCACTAAATATTCACACTCATTACAGGCCTGTGAATGACACCTGCCCTCAAAAACAATCCTGGGAGCGAATATTGACCAAAAAATTCAATTTTGAGGGCAACCTTTCAAGAAGACAATTTCAAGAGGTTAATTGTATTCTACGTGTTTTTCATTTGTTCATTAACAGAAATTTTAAAAGGTGTGGAAAAATGAACCTTAGAAAGAATTAAGGACATGCAAATCCAAATTACAAAAATCCTATCAGCTCACAACAGTCAGAATGACCATCAGCAAAAATTCTGCAAACAATAAATGCTGAAGGGGTTGTGGAAAAATGCCTAGGCTTGGTTCAACGTGGGACATGCTAAGAGCCAGTAAGGAAAACACAAAGGAGGTGCATTGAAAAGGTAAGTACTGAGCTACCATTCAATCAAGCATGCCCACTGCTGGCCCTATCGCCTGAGAGGATGAGAATCAAAAAGACACAGGCTGGACTTCACTGGTGGCGCAGTGGTTGAGAGTCCGCCGCCGAAGCAGGGGACACGGGTTTATGCCCCGGTTCGGGAAAATCACACATGCCGTGGAGCGGCTGGTCCCGTGAGCTATGGCTGCTGGGCCTGTGCGTCCAGAGCCTGTGCTCTGCAATCGGAGTGGCCATGGCAGTGAGTGGCCTACGTACTGCAAAACAAGAAAAAAACAGCCTGGCAATCCTGCCCTCCAGCAATATTTATCATAGCCAAAACTTGGAAGCTACGAAAATGTCCATCAACAGAGGAATGCACAAAGAAGAAGTGGTCCATGTACACAATGGAATATGACTCCAATAAAAAAATATAAACTCAATCTAGAAAACAAACAAAAGTAAAAAAAAAAAACACATCAGCTTTTGGGGGTTTATCCAGGCACATTCCACCCTAATTTATAACCGAGAAATACCACTGCAAGGTAGTCTGTTTCCCTAGTTAAAAGCTTGTGAAAAGCAGAAATGCTGCCACCCTCTGGCAGTGACCTGCAACAGCAGCTTTAAAAACTGTGCTAAGGGTCACTTCATATGCACCAGTACTGGAGGGCTGTAAATGAAACCTGCCCTCAGAATGTCATTAGGGAGGTAATGGCCAAAATATTTCTAAATGTCACACATACTTCACGAAAACAATTGGAAGAGGTAAGATCTACTCACAGTTTGAATAATAAAAGGACATGCCAGAAAGCTCAATTTCAATGGATTATGAGACGAATGCAAATCCAACCACAAACATATAGCAGCTCACACTTGTCAGAATAAACTTCAGCAAAAAAAAAACTACAAACAATAAATGCTGAAGGTGTTGTGCAGAAGTGCATACCCTCAACTTTAAGTGGGATGTGACCTGGTAAGAGCCACTAACGAGAACAGAATGGAGGTGCTTTTACTACGTAAATATTTTTCTACCATATGATCCAGCAGGCCCACTCCTGGGCCTATAACCTAAGAAGACAGAATTGGAAAGACACAGGGAGGCGAATGTGCATTGCCGCAGCATTACAATTGCCAAGTCATGGAAGCAACCAAAAAGTCCATCAACATATGAGTGGACAAAGAAAACTGGTACATGTACAGACGGAGTATTGGACAAGGAAAAAAAGGACACGATGTCATTTGCAGCACTGTAGATGAGTCTAGAGGCAATCACACAACGTGTAGTATGTCAGAAAGAGAAAGACACATATCGTATGATATCACTTTTAGGTATTACCTATAAATGGATACCAGTGAAGATATTTCCACAGAGAAGGGCAACCACTGATTCATTCAACAAACTTATGGTTCACCAATGGAAATTTGTGAGGATTGGATACATCAGGATATTGGGGTTAACAGACATATACAAACACAGGTGAAATATATCATCACCAAAGACCTACGGAATACCAAGAGAAGACTACTCAACATCCTGTCATAACGTACATGGGAAAAGGATTCCAGGAAGAATAGACATATGTTTATGTGTAAAAGAACCACATCTTGCACACCTAGAACAAGCCAAACTTTGTAATCAAACTTGCTGTGATAAAAATAAAAATTAAATTAAATAAACGAACAAGAAGTAGTGAGACATATACTTAAGGGGCTTTTCCCTGGCACACGCCATTCTAAATTACAACCTAGAACACAACTTCCATTGAGGCTCTGTTGCCCTAGTAACCAGATTTGGTAAAGTAGAACAGCTGCCACCTTGTGGGCGTTTCACACGACAGCAGCTTTAATCCCAGCGTTAATGGTCAGTTGATATTCAAAATAATTGCAGGCCTGTAAATCACACCTGCACTGAAAACAAATCCTGGGGTCGTATATCGACCAAAAAAATTCAAAGGCATCCATATTTCAAACCGACAGTTTCAAGAGGCATAATTTATGCACATTTGTCTTCTGTTTCTTTTTCTTTCTTTCTTTTTTCTTTTTTTTCAGCTTTCAAACTACTATTTATTTAATCATGTGTTCATTCTACAGATAATTTTTAAAGTGTCTACTATGTACTAATTGCAAGTTAGGTCCCAGGATTACAGCAGTGAGTTAAACAGATAAAATCCCCGGACCTTATGGAACTTAAAGCCTAGTGGGTGACTCGGTCAATAATCCACTTCATAGATAACTACGTAGTTATAATACAGGGTACAGTGAGAGGGCTAACAAAGGGCTCTAATTTAGGCTGGAGTTCAGAGAGGTTCCCCATGAAGAAATGATAGTTTACTTCTCAGGTACTTAATAAACAAAAGTGGTAAAATTAAATGGAAGTGTTTAAATGAACAGAGTTAGGTACCACTTTTAATTACATACATACATATACACACACATAAAATAGATCCCAACTTTCTAAATAAATTATAAGTAAATTGAACGCAAAATTTGTTAATAATGATAAAGTAGTACATATTCCAGAAATAAAGTCATGATGAGTAGCAAAAAAATCTAGGTACTGTTAATGTTATCACATTAATACATGTTTTAATGGTGATTTCAATGGCTATAGAAAAGGCATCTATGAAAAAAAACTGCTTAGTAAATTAGTAAAATAAGGAAATTCCTTAACCTAACGAGAGAAGGATTTTTTAAAGATCCTTTAGCAAATATATTTAATGATAAAACTTTAAAGTTAAAGTTTGGAGACCACAACTATTGCACATTGTTCTATAAGTCCTAGTCAATAGAATAAGAAAAGAATAAGCAGTGTAAGAATTAGAGAATGTGTCAGATAGACTGCACATCAGTCAATCTGTTGTGGTTTGGAAATTTAAAATGTTAACCACATTGCCCACTTCTGAAAGGAAGAGAAAGTTTGTCATTATTTGCAAATGATATGATAATCTTATCAAAATCAAGGCAAGGAATGGAAAAACTATGAATAAGATAATTCAGCAGAAATTTCCGGTAAGATAAAAAGTCAGCATAACAACTCAAAAGTATTTCTTTTACCAATTTTTTTTATACCAAGTCATTCTCAAGAGCAGCAAATATAATAAATACTTTTTTTTTTTGCGGTACACGGGCCTCTCACTGTTGTGGCCTCTCCCTCCGCGGAGCACAGGCTCCTGATGCGCAGGCACAGTGGCCATGGCTCATGGGCCCAGACGCTCCACGGCATGTGGGATCTTCCTGGACCGGGGCATGAACCCGCGTCCCCTGCATCAGCAGGCGGACTCTCAACCACGGCGCCACCAGGGAAGCCCACAAATATTATAACATGTCAAGAAATTAATTTTTTCAATGTTAGATTTTTATAGAGAAATTCTGAAATTTTCTGAAGGGCATAATAAGAAAATCTGAATAAATAAAGATTATTTTCAAGGAAGAAAGGGCACATTTTAATAAAAATATCTCCTTACGTTAAGCTACATATTTAATAAGTTCCAATAAAATTACAAAATGAATTCTTCAGCAAATTTGATAATCTGAATCCAAAGTTCATGTAAGTCAAAATACATGAATAGCTAAGGCAATTTTTTTTATCTCCCTGAAGGACCTTCTCTCTTATTTATTTTTTTTATTTTTTTTTATTTTTTTATTTTTTATTTTTATTTTTTTTAATTTTTTGCTTTATAACAAATTTAATCAGTTATACATATACATGTTTCCATATCCCCTCCCTTTTGCGTCTCCCTCCCACTCTTTCTTTTTTCTTAAAACAACGGGAATGGAAAAAGGCTGAACATCAGGAATCAATAAAGCCATGCAAATCCAGTGTACACAAACGTTCACCTGACAGCCGTCAGAATGATCATCAGCAAAAAAAGTCTACAAAAAATAAATGCTGAAGGGGTTTTAGAGAACTGCGTACCCTTTAGCTGCTGGTGGGTTGCAACCTGGTAAGAGCCAGTCGTGAGAACAGAATGGAGGTGCGTTTAAGGGTAAAAATGGAGCTACCATGTGATCTGGTAGGCCCACTCATGGGCCTATCACCTGAGTAGACCAGAATCAAAAACACACAGGCTGGCAATCCTGCACTGCAGCAAGGTGTACCATAGCCAAACCTGGAAGAAACCAAAATGTGCATCAACAGAAAAATGCACCAAGAAGAAGTCGTCCATGTACACAATGGAATCTTAGCCATGAAAAAGCATGGAACAGTGCCGTTGGCACCACCATAGAAGGACCTAGCGATAATCACCACACTGGAAGTAAGAAAGAAACCGTAAGACAGACATCCTATGACATCACTTATAGGTGTTACCTAAGAATTGATACCCATGAAATAATTTCCAAGAGAAGGACACGCATAGATTCAGAAAACCAAATTATGTTTAACCAAATGGAAAGGTGTAAGGAATGTATGAATTAGGATATGGGGGTTAACAGACATATACTAATACATAGGAAATATATAATCACAAAATACCTAAGGAATACAAAGAGAGGTCTACTCAACACTCTATAATAACATACACAGGAATGGATCCAAAGAGGAATATAGACAGATACATTGATAGGATGAACCAGAAACTGTACACCTAGGAGAATCTACATTTTGATCAAATTTCCTCTGATAATTAAATTTAAAAAGCAAACAACAATTTAGGAGATATAAGCTCTTGGGGGTTTGCACTGGCACATTGCACTCTAATTCGCAGCTTACTACCACGATTGCCACGAAAGCTCTGTGGCCCAAAATCCCAGAGTTGGAAATGTAGAAATGCTGCCGCCTTGTGGCCGTTTCCCACAAGAGCGGCTTTGAACCCACAGCTAATGGTCACTTAACATTCACAAGGATTCAGGGCTGTAAAGGACACCTGTCCTAAAAAATTGTGCGGAGGTAGGGAATGGCCAAAAAAATTCAAAAGTGTTAAATTTTTCAAGGAGATTGGATGGAGGGGTAAGTTTTACTCACTCATTTTCAAAAAAGAGGAAAATGGATAAAAGCTCAACATCAGTAATTATTAGACTCATGCAAATCTAACCTCCAAAATGATTCCAACTCACACATGTCAACTACCATCAGCTGCAAGTCTACAAACATTAAGTGCTGAAGGCGTTTTAGAGAACTGTGTACCCTCTAGCTGCTGGTGAGATGTAAAGTGGTGACAGCCAATAATAAGAATAGAAAGGAGCTGCGTTTAAAAGTAAAAATTGAGCCACCATTCCGTTCAGCAGGCCCACCGCTGAGACTCTCACCTGACAAGTCCAGAGTCGAGAAGGCACAGGCTTCAACAGCTGCACTGCAGGAATTTTCACAATAGCCAAGACACGGAAGCAACCAAAATGTCCATCACCATATCAGTTGAAAAAGAAGAAGTGGTCCATGTACACAATGGAATATTAGCCATGGAAAACAATGAAACACTGCTCTTTCAGGCACCATAGTTGAGCCTAGAGATAATCACAGAACATGAGGTAAGTCGGAAAGCAAAAGACATATCCTATGATATCACTTACAGGCATTATCTAACAACTGACACAAATGAACATATTTGCACAGAGAAAGACACTCACACACTTAGAAAACAAACTAGGCTTATCTAAAAGGAAAGGTGGGGGGAATGGAAAAATTAAGATTAGGGTTACCATACGTGTACAAATACCTATTAAATACACATAACAAAAAGACCGACCATATAGCAAGGGAGGTCTATGGAACACTCTGCAATAATTTACATGGGAAGTGGACCTGTGCATGAATATATATATATATATGTTAGGCACAAATGAACCAGATTGTGTACACCTAGGACAAACAATATTCTAATCATTGCCCCTATTAAAAAATCTAAAACAACAAACAAGAAATAATGTAACATAAACTTATGGGGTTTTCTCCTGGCACATTCCATTTTAATTTACAACCTAGGAACAGGGATTCCAGAATGGCTCTGCTGCCCTAGTAACGAGATTTGTGAATGGAGAAATGCTGCCGCCTAGTGGCTGCTTACCACAACAGCAGCTTTAAACCCAGTGCTAATGCTCACTAAATATTCACACTCATTACAGGCCTGTGAATGACACCTGCCCTCAAAAACAATCCTGGGAGCGAATATTGACCAAAAAATTCAATTTTGAGGGCAACCTTTCAAGAAGACAATTTCAAGAGGTTAATTGTATTCTACGTGTTTTTCATTTGTTCATTAACAGAAATTTTAAAACGTGTGGAAAAATGAACCTTAGAAAGAATTAAGGACATGCAAATCCAAATTACAAAAATCCTATCAGCTCACAACAGTCAGAATGACCATCAGCAAAAATTCTGCAAACAATAAATGCTGAAGGGGTTGTGGAAAAATGCCTAGGCTTGGTTCAACGTGGGACATGCTAAGAGCCAGTAAGGAAAACACAAAGGAGGTGCATTGAAAAGGTAAGTACTGAGCTACCATTCAATCAAGCATGCCCACTGCTGGCCCTATCGCCTGAGAGGATGAGAATCAAAAAGACACAGGCTGGACTTCACTGGTGGCGCAGTGGTTGAGAGTCCGCCGCCGAAGCAGGGGACACGGGTTTATGCCCCGGTTCGGGAAAATCACACATGCCGTGGAGCGGCTGGTCCCGTGAGCTATGGCTGCTGGGCCTGTGCGTCCAGAGCCTGTGCTCTGCAATCGGAGTGGCCATGGCAGTGAGTGGCCTACGTACTGCAAAACAAGAAAAAAACAGCCTGGCAATCCTGCCCTCCAGCAATATTTATCATAGCCAAAACTTGGAAGCTACGAAAATGTCCATCAACAGAGGAATGCACAAAGAAGAAGTGGTCCATGTACACAATGGAATATGACTCCAATAAAAAAATATAAACTCAATCTAGAAAACAAACAAAAGTAAAAAAAAAAAAACACATCAGCTTTTGGGGGTTTATCCAGGCACATTCCACCCTAATTTATAACCGAGAAATACCACTGCAAGGTAGTCTGTTTCCCTAGTTAAAAGCTTGTGAAAAGCAGAAATGCTGCCACCCTCTGGCAGTGACCTGCAACAGCAGCTTTAAAAACTGTGCTAAGGGTCACTTCATATGCACCAGTACTGGAGGGCTGTAAATGAAACCTGCCCTCAGAATGTCATTAGGGAGGTAATGGCCAAAATATTTCTAAATGTCACACATACTTCACGAAAACAATTGGAAGAGGTAAGCTCTACTCACAGTTTGAATAAAAAAAGGACATGCCAGAAAGCTCAATTTCAATGGATTATGAGACGAATGCAAATCCAACCACAAACATATAGCAGCTCACACTTGTCAGAATAAACTTCAGCAAAAAAAAAAAACTACAAACAATAAATGCTGAAGGTGTTGTGCAGAAGTGCATACCCTCAACTTTAAGTGGGATGTGACCTGGTAAGAGCCACTAACGAGAACAGAATGGAGGTGCTTTTACTACGTAAATATTTTTCTACCATATGATCCAGCAGGCCCACTCCTGGGCCTATAACCTAAGAAGACAGAATTGGAAAGACACAGGGAGGCGAATGTGCATTGCCGCAGCATTACAATTGCCAAGTCATGGAAGCAACCAAAAAGTCCATCAACATATGAGTGGACAAAGAAAACTGGTACATGTACAGACGGAGTATTGGACAAGGAAAAAAAGGACACGATGTCATTTGCAGCACTGTAGATGAGTCTAGAGGCAATCACACAACGTGTAGTATGTCAGAAAGAGAAAGACACATATCGTATGATATCACTTTTAGGTATTACCTATAAATGGATACCAGTGAAGATATTTCCACAGAGAAGGGCAACCACTGATTCATTCAACAAACTTATGGTTCACCAATGGAAATTTGTGAGGATTGGATACATTAGGATATTGGGGTTAACAGACATATACAAACACAGGTGAAATATATCATCACCAAAGACCTACGGAATACCAAGAGAAGACTACTCAACATCCTGTCATAACGTACATGGGAAAAGGATTCCAGGAAGAATAGACATATGTTTATGTGTAAAAGAACCACATCTTGCACACCTAGAACAAGCCAAACTTTGTAATCAAACTTGCTGTGATAAAAATAAAAATTAAATTAAATAAACGAACAAGAAGTAGTGAGACATATACTTAAGGGGCTTTTCCCTGGCACACGCCATTCTAAATTACAACCTAGAACACAACTTCCATTGAGGCTCTGTTGCCCTAGTAACCAGATTTGGTAAAGTAGAACAGCTGCCACCTTGTGGGCGTTTCACACGACAGCAGCTTTAATCCCAGCGTTAATGGTCAGTTGATATTCAAAATAATTGCAGGCCTGTAAATCACACCTGCACTGAAAACAAATCCTGGGGTCGTATATCGACCAAAAAAATTCAAAGGCATCCATATTTCAAACAGACAGTTTCAAGAGGCATAATTTATGCACATTTGTCTTCTGTTTCTTTTTCTTTCTTTCTTTTTTCTTTTTTTTCAGCTTTCAAACTACTATTTATTTAATCATGTGTTCATTCTACAGATAATTTTTAAAGTGTCTACTATGTACTAATTGCAAGTTAGGTCCCAGGATTACAGCAGTGAGTTAAACAGATAAAATCCCCGGACCTTATGGAACTTAAAGCCTAGTGGGTGACTCGGTCAATAATCCACTTCATAGATAACTACGTAGTTATAATACAGGGTACAGTGAGAGGGCTAACAAAGGGCTCTAATTTAGGCTGGAGTTCAGAGAGGTTCCCCATGAAGAAATGATAGTTTACTTCTCAGGTACTTAATAAACAAAAGTGGTAAAATTAAATGGAAGTGTTTAAATGAACAGAGTTAGGTACCACTTTTAATTACATACATACATATACACACACATAAAATAGATCCCAACTTTCTAAATAAATTATAAGTAAATTGAACGCAAAATTTGTTAATAATGATAAAGTAGTACATATTCCAGAAATAAAGTCATGATGAGTAGCAAAAAAATCTAGGTACTGTTAATGTTATCACATTAATACATGTTTTAATGGTGATTTCAATGGCTATAGAAAAGGCATCTATGAAAAAAAACTGCTTAGTAAATTAGTAAAATAAGGAAATTCCTTAACCTAACGAGAGAAGGATTTTTTAAAGATCCTTTAGCAAATATATTTAATGATAAAACTTTAAAGTTAAAGTTTGGAGACCACAACTATTGCACATTGTTCTATAAGTCCTAGTCAATAGAATAAGAAAAGAATAAGCAGTGTAAGAATTAGAGAATGTGTCAGATAGACTGCACATCAGTCAATCTGTTGTGGTTTGGAAATTTAAAATGTTAACCACATTGCCCACTTCTGAAAGGAAGAGAAAGTTTGTCATTATTTGCAAATGATATGATAATCTTATCAAAATCAAGGCAAGGAATGGAAAAACTATGAATAAGATAATTCAGCAGAAATTTCCGGTAAGATAAAAAGTCAGCATAACAACTCAAAAGTATTTCTTTTACCAATTTTTTTTATACCAAGTCATTCTCAAGAGCAGCAAATATAATAAATACTTTTTTTTTTTTGCGGTACACGGGCCTCTCACTGTTGTGGCCTCTCCCTCCGCGGAGCACAGGCTCCTGATGCGCAGGCACAGTGGCCATGGCTCATGGGCCCAGACGCTCCACGGCATGTGGGATCTTCCTGGACCGGGGCATGAACCCGCGTCCCCTGCATCAGCAGGCGGACTCTCAACCACGGCGCCACCAGGGAAGCCCACAAATATTATAACATGTCAAGAAATTAATTTTTTCAATGTTAGATTTTTATAGAGAAATTCTGAAATTTTGTGAAGGGCATAATAAGAAAATCTGAATAAATAAAGATTATTTTCAAGGAAGAAAGGGCACATTTTAATAAAAATATCTCCTTACGTTAAGCTACATATTTAATAAGTTCCAATAAAATTACAAAATGAATTCTTCAGCAAATTTGATAATCTGAATCCAAAGTTCATGTAAGTCAAAATACATGAATAGCTAAGGCAATTTTTTTTATCTCCCTGAAGGACCTTCTCTCTTATTTATTTTTTTTTATTTTTTTTTATTTTTTTATTTTTTATTTTTATTTTTTTTAATTTTTTGCTTTATAACAAATTTAATCAGTTATACATATACATGTTTCCATATCCCCTCCCTTTTGCGTCTCCCTCCCACTCTTTCTTTTTTCTTAAAACAACGGGAATGGAAAAAGGCTGAACATCAGGAATCAATAAAGCCATGCAAATCCAGTGTACACAAACGTTCACCTGACAGCCGTCAGAATGATCATCAGCAAAAAAAGTCTACAAAAAATAAATGCTGAAGGGGTTTTAGAGAACTGCGTACCCTTTAGCTGCTGGTGGGTTGCAACCTGGTAAGAGCCAGTCGTGAGAACAGAATGGAGGTGCGTTTAAGGGTAAAAATGGAGCTACCATGTGATCTGGTAGGCCCACTCATGGGCCTATCACCTGAGTAGACCAGAATCAAAAACACACAGGCTGGCAATCCTGCACTGCAGCAAGGTGTACCATAGCCAAACCTGGAAGAAACCAAAATGTGCATCAACAGAAAAATGCACCAAGAAGAAGTCGTCCATGTACACAATGGAATCTTAGCCATGAAAAAGCATGGAACAGTGCCGTTGGCACCACCATAGAAGGACCTAGCGATAATCACCACACTGGAAGTAAGAAAGAAACCGTAAGACAGACATCCTATGACATCACTTATAGGTGTTACCTAAGAATTGATACCCATGAAATAATTTCCAAGAGAAGGACACGCATAGATTCAGAAAACCAAATTATGTTTAACCAAATGGAAAGGTGTAAGGAATGTATGAATTAGGATATGGGGGTTAACAGACATATACTAATACATAGGAAATATATAATCACAAAATACCTAAGGAATACAAAGAGAGGTCTACTCAACACTCTATAATAACATACACGGGAATGGATCCAAAGAGGAATATAGACAGATACATTGATAGGATGAACCAGAAACTGTACACCTAGGAGAATCTACATTTTGATCAAATTTCCTCTGATAATTAAATTTAAAAAGCAAACAACAATTTAGGAGATATAAGCTCTTGGGGGTTTGCACTGGCACATTGCACTCTAATTCGCAGCTTACTACCACGATTGCCACGAAAGCTCTGTGGCCCCAAATCCCAGAGTTGGAAATATAGAAATGCTGCCGCCTTGTGGCCGTTTCCCACAAGAGCGGCTTTGAACCCACAGCTAATGGTCACTTAACATTCACAAGGATTCAGGGCTGTAAAGGACACCTGTCCTAAAAAATTGTGCGGAGGTAGGGAATGGCCAAAAAAATTCAAAAGTGTTAAATTTTTCAAGGAGATTGGATGGAGGGGTAAGTTTTACTCACTCATTTTCAAAAAAGAGGAAAATGGATAAAAGCTCAACATCAGTAATTATTAGACTCATGCAAATCTAACCTCCAAAATGATTCCAACTCACACATGTCAACTACCATCAGCTGCAAGTCTACAAACATTAAGTGCTGAAGGCGTTTTAGAGAACTGTGTACCCTCTAGCTGCTGGTGAGATGTAAAGTGGTGACAGCCAATAATAAGAATAGAAAGGAGCTGCGTTTAAAAGTAAAAATTGAGCCACCATTCCGTTCAGCAGGCCCACCGCTGAGACTCTCACCTGACAAGTCCAGAGTCGAGAAGGCACAGGCTTCAACAGCTGCACTGCAGGAATTTTCACAATAGCCAAGACACGGAAGCAACCAAAATGTCCATCACCATATCAGTTGAAAAAGAAGAAGTGGTCCATGTACACAATGGAATATTAGCCATGGAAAACAATGAAACACTGCTCTTTCAGGCACCATAGTTGAGCCTAGAGATAATCACAGAACATGAGGTAAGTCGGAAAGCAAAAGACATATCCTATGATATCACTTACAGGCATTATCTAACAACTGACACAAATGAACATATTTGCACAGAGAAAGACACTCACACACTTAGAAAACCAACTAGGCTTATCTAAAAGGAAAGGTGGGGGGAATGGAAAAATTAAGATTAGGGTTACCATACGTGTACAAATACCTATTAAATACACATAACAAAAAGACCGACCATATAGCAAGGGAGGTCTATGGAACACTCTGCAATAATTTACATGGGAAGTGGACCTGTGCATGAATATATATATATATATGTTAGGCACAAATGAACCAGATTGTGTACACCTAGGACAAACAATATTCTAATCATTGCCCCTATTAAAAAATCTAAAACAACAAACAAGAAATAATGTAACATAAACTTATGGGGTTTTCTCCTGGCACATTCCATTTTAATTTACAACCTAGGAACAGGGATTCCAGAACGGCTCTGCTGCCCTAGTAACGAGATTTGTGAATGGAGAAATGCTGCCGCCTAGTGGCTGCTTACCACAACAGCAGCTTTAAACCCAGTGCTAATGGTCACTAAATATTCACACTCATTACAGGCCTGTGAATGACACCTGCCCTCAAAAACAATCCTGGGAGCGAATATTGACCAAAAAATTCAATTTTGAGGGCAACCTTTCAAGAAGACAATTTCAAGAGGTTAATTGTATTCTACGTGTTTTTCATTTGTTCATTAACAGAAATTTTAAAAGGTGTGGAAAAATGAACCTTAGAAAGAATTAAGGACATGCAAATCCAAATTACAAAAATCCTATCAGCTCACAACAGTCAGAATGACCATCAGCAAAAATTCTGCAAACAATAAATGCTGAAGGGGTTGTGGAAAAATGCCTAGGCTTGGTTCAACGTGGGACATGCTAAGAGCCAGTAAGGAAAACACAAAGGAGGTGCATTGAAAAGGTAAGTACTGAGCTACCATTCAATCAAGCATGCCCACTGCTGGCCCTATCGCCTGAGAGGATGAGAATCAAAAAGACACAGGCTGGACTTCACTGGTGGCGCAGTGGTTGAGAGTCCGCCGCCGAAGCAGGGGACACGGGTTTATGCCCCGGTTCGGGAAAATCACACATGCCGTGGAGCGGCTGGTCCCGTGAGCTATGGCTGCTGGGCCTGTGCGTCCAGAGCCTGTGCTCTGCAATCGGAGTGGCCATGGCAGTGAGTGGCCTACGTACTGCAAAACAAGAAAAAAACAGCCTGGCAATCCTGCCCTCCAGCAATATTTATCATAGCCAAAACTTGGAAGCTACGAAAATGTCCATCAACAGAGGAATGCACAAAGAAGAAGTGGTCCATGTACACAATGGAATATGACTCCAATAAAAAAATATAAACTCAATCTAGAAAACAAACAAAAGTAAAAAAAAAAAACACATCAGCTTTTGGGGGTTTATCCAGGCACATTCCACCCTAATTTATAACCGAGAAATACCACTGCAAGGTAGTCTGTTTCCCTAGTTAAAAGCTTGTGAAAAGCAGAAATGCTGCCACCCTCTGGCAGTGACCTGCAACAGCAGCTTTAAAAACTGTGCTAAGGGTCACTTCATATGCACCAGTACTGGAGGGCTGTAAATGAAACCTGCCCTCAGAATGTCATTAGGGAGGTAATGGCCAAAATATTTCTAAATGTCACACATACTTCACGAAAACAATTGGAAGAGGTAAGATCTACTCACAGTTTGAATAATAAAAGGACATGCCAGAAAGCTCAATTTCAATGGATTATGAGACGAATGCAAATCCAACCACAAACATATAGCAGCTCACACTTGTCAGAATAAACTTCAGCAAAAAAAAACTACAAACAATAAATGCTGAAGGTGTTGTGCAGAAGTGCATACCCTCAACTTTAAGTGGGATGTGACCTGGTAAGAGCCACTAACGAGAACAGAATGGAGGTGCTTTTACTACGTAAATATTTTTCTACCATATGATCCAGCAGGCCCACTCCTGGGCCTATAACCTAAGAAGACAGAATTGGAAAGACACAGGGAGGCGAATGTGCATTGCCGCAGCATTACAATTGCCAAGTCATGGAAGCAACCAAAAAGTCCATCAACATATGAGTGGACAAAGAAAACTGGTACATGTACAGACGGAGTATTGGACAAGGAAAAAAAGGACACGATGTCATTTGCAGCACTGTAGATGAGTCTAGAGGCAATCACACAACGTGTAGTATGTCAGAAAGAGAAAGACACATATCGTATGATATCACTTTTAGGTATTACCTATAAATGGATACCAGTGAAGATATTTCCACAGAGAAGGGCAACCACTGATTCATTCAACAAACTTATGGTTCACCAATGGAAATTTGTGAGGATTGGATACATCAGGATATTGGGGTTAACAGACATATACAAACACAGGTGAAATATATCATCACCAAAGACCTACGGAATACCAAGAGAAGACTACTCAACATCCTGTCATAACGTACATGGGAAAAGGATTCCAGGAAGAATAGACATATGTTTATGTGTAAAAGAACCACATCTTGCACACCTAGAACAAGCCAAACTTTGTAATCAAACTTGCTGTGATAAAAATAAAAATTAAATTAAATAAACGAACAAGAAGTAGTGAGACATATACTTAAGGGGCTTTTCCCTGGCACACGCCATTCTAAATTACAACCTAGAACACAACTTCCATTGAGGCTCTGTTGCCCTAGTAACCAGATTTGGTAAAGTAGAACAGCTGCCACCTTGTGGGCGTTTCACATGACAGCAGCTTTAATCCCAGCGTTAATGGTCAGTTGATATTCAAAATAATTGCAGGCCTGTAAATCACACCTGCACTGAAAACAAATCCTGGGGTCGTATATCGACCAAAAAATTCAAAGGCATCCATATTTCAAACCGACAGTTTCAAGAGGCATAATTTATGCACATTTGTCTTCTGTTTCTTTTTCTTTCTTTCTTTTTTCTTTTTTTTTCAGCTTTCAAACCACTATTTATTTAATCATGTGTTCATTCTACAGATAATTTTTAAAGTGTCTACTATGTACTAATTGCAAGTTAGGTCCCAGGATTACAGCAGTGAGTTAAACAGATAAAATCCCCGGACCTTATGGAACTTAAAGCCTAGTGGGTGACTCGGTCAATAATCCACTTCATAGATAACTACGTAGTTATAATACAGGGTACAGTGAGAGGGCTAACAAAGGGCTCTAATTTAGGCTGGAGTTCAGAGAGGTTCCCCATGAAGAAATGATAGTTTACTTCTCAGGTACTTAATAAACAAAAGTGGTAAAATTAAATGGAAGTGTTTAAATGAACAGAGTTAGGTACCACTTTTAATTACATACATACATATACACACACATAAAATAGATCCCAACTTTCTAAATAAATTATAAGTAAATTGAACGCAAAATTTGTTAATAATGATAAAGTAGTACATATTCCAGAAATAAAGTCATGATGAGTAGCAAAAAAATCTAGGTACTGTTAATGTTATCACATTAATACATGTTTTAATGGTGATTTCAATGGCTATAGAAAAGGCATCTATGAAAAAAAACTGCTTAGTAAATTAGTAAAATAAGGAAATTCCTTAACCTAACGAGAGAAGGATTTTTTAAAGATCCTTTAGCAAATATATTTAATGATAAAACTTTAAAGTTAAAGTTTGGAGACCACAACTATTGCACATTGTTCTATAAGTCCTAGTCAATAGAATAAGAAAAGAATAAGCAGTGTAAGAATTAGAGAATGTGTCAGATAGACTGCACATCAGTCAATCTGTTGTGGTTTGGAAATTTAAAATGTTAACCACATTGCCCACTTCTGAAAGGAAGAGAAAGTTTGTCATTATTTGCAAATGATATGATAATCTTATCAAAATCAAGGCAAGGAATGGAAAAACTATGAATAAGATAATTCAGCAGAAATTTCCGGTAAGATAAAAAGTCAGCATAACAACTCAAAAGTATTTCTTTTACCAATTTTTTTTATACCAAGTCAATCTCAAGAGCAGCAAATATAATAAATACTTTTTTTTTTTTTGCGGTACACGGGCCTCTCACTGTTGTGGCCTCTCCCTCCGCGGAGCACAGGCTCCTGATGCGCAGGCACAGTGGCCATGGCTCATGGGCCCAGACGCTCCACGGCATGTGGGATCTTCCTGGACCGGGGCATGAACCCGCGTCCCCTGCATCAGCAGGCGGACTCTCAACCATGGCGCCACCAGGGAAGCCCACAAATATTATAACATGTCAAGAAATTAATTTTTTCAATGTTAGATTTTTATAGAGAAATTCTGAAATTTTGTGAAGGGCATAATAAGAAAATCTGAATAAATAAAGATTATTTTCAAGGAAGAAAGGGCACATTTTAATAAAAATATCTCCTTACGTTAAGCTACATATTTAATAAGTTCCAATAAAATTACAAAATGAATTCTTCAGCAAATTTGATAATCTGAATCCAAAGTTCATGTAAGTCAAAATACATGAATAGCTAAGGCAATTTTTTTTATCTCCCTGAAGGACCTTCTCTCTTATTTATTTTTTTTATTTTTTTTTATTTTTTTATTTTTTATTTTTATTTTTTTTAATTTTTTGCTTTATAACAAATTTAATCAGTTATACATATACATGTTTCCATATCCCCTCCCTTTTGCGTCTCCCTCCCACTCTTTCTTTTTTCTTAAAACAACGGGAATGGAAAAAGGCTGAACATCAGGAATCAATAAAGCCATGCAAATCCAGTGTACACAAACGTTCACCTGACAGCCGTCAGAATGATCATCAGCAAAAAAAGTCTACAAAAAATAAATGCTGAATGGGTTTTAGAGAACTGTGTACCCTTTAGCTGCTGGTGGGTTGCAACCTGGTAAGAGCCAGTCGTGAGAACAGAATGGAGGTGCATTTAAGGGTAAAAATGGAGCTACCATGTGATCTGGTAGGCCCACTCATGGGCCTATCACCTGAGTAGACCAGAATCAAAAACACACAGGCTGGCAATCCTGCACTGCAGCAAGGTGTACCATAGCCAAACCTGGAAGAAACCAAAATGTGCATCAACAGAAAAATGCACCAAGAAGAAGTCGTCCATGTACACAATGGAATCTTAGCCATGAAAAAGCATGGAACAGTGCCGTTGGCACCACCATAGAAGGACCTAGCGAGAATCACCACACTGGAAGTAAGAAAGAAACCGTAAGACAGACATCCTATGACATCACTTATAGGTGTTACCTAAGAATTGATACCCATGAAATAATTTCCAAGAGAAGGACACGCATAGATTCAGAAAACCAAATTATGTTTAACCAAATGGAAAGGTGTAAGGAATGTATGAATTAGGATATGGGGGTTAACAGACATATACTAATACATAGGAAATATATAATCACAAAATACCTAAGGAATACAAAGAGAGGTCTACTCAACACTCTATAATAACATACACGGGAATGGATCCAAAGAGGAATATAGACAGATACATTGATAGGATGAACCAGAAACTGTACACCTCGGAGAATCTACATTTTGATCAAATTTCCTCTGATAATTAAATTTAAAAAGCAAACAACAATTTAGGAGATATAAGCTCTTGGGGGTTTGCACTGGCACATTGCACTCTAATTCGCAGCTTACTACCACGATTGCCACGAAAGCTCTGTGGCCCAAAATCCCAGAGTTGGAAATGTAGAAATGCTGCCGCCTTGTGGCCGTTTCCCACAAGAGCGGCTTTGAACCCACAGCTAATCGTCACTTAACATTCACAAGGATTCAGGGCTGTAAAGGACACCTGCCCTAAAAAATTGTGCGGAGGTAGGGAATGGCCAAAAAAATTCAAAAGTGTTAAATTTTTCAAGGAGATTGGATGGAGGGGTAAGTTTTACTCACTCATTTTCAAAAAAGAGGAAAATGGATAAAAGCTCAACATCAGTAATTATTAGACTCATGCAAATCTAACCTCCAAAATGATTCCAACTCACACATGTCAACTACCATCAGCTGCAAGTCTACAAACATTAAATGCTGAAGGTGTTTTAGAGAACTGTGTACCCTCTAGCTGCTGGTGAGATGTAAAGTGGTGACAGCCAATAATGAGAATAGAAAGGAGCTGTGTTTAAAAGTAAAAATTGAGCCACCATTCCGTTCAGCAGGCCCACCGCTGAGACTCTCACCTGACAAGTCCAGAGTCGAGAAGGCACAGGCTTCAACAGCTGCACTGCAGGAATTTTCACAATAGCCAAGACACGGAAGCAACCAAAATGTCCATCACCATATCAGTTGAAAAAGAAGAAGTGGTCCATGTACACAATGGAATATTAGCCATGGAAAACAATGAAACACTGCTCTTTCAGGCACCATAGTTGAGCCTAGAGATAATCACAGAACATGAGGTAAGTCGGAAAGCAAAAGACATATCCTATGATATCACTTACAGGCATTATCTAACAACAGACACAAATGAACATATTTGCACAGAGAAAGACACTCACACACTTAGAAAACCAACTAGGCTTATCTAAAAGGAAAGGTGGGGGGAATGGAAAAATTAAGATTAGGGTTACCATACGTGTACAAATACCTATTAAATACACATAACAAAAAGACCGACCATATAGCAAGGGAGGTCTATGGAACACTCTGCAATAATTTACATGGGAAGTGGACCTGTGCATGAATATATATATATATATGTTAGGCACAAATGAACCAGATTGTGTACACCTAGGACAAACAATATTCTAATCATTGCCCCTATTAAAAAATCTAAAACAACAAACAAGAAATAATGTAACATAAACTTATGGGGTTTTCTCCTGGCACATTCCATTTTAATTTACAACCTAGGAACAGGGATTCCAGAACGGCTCTGCTGCCCTAGTAACGAGATTTGTGAATGGAGAAATGCTGCCGCCTAGTGGCTGCTTACCACAACAGCAGCTTTAAACCCAGTGCTAATGGTCACTAAATATTCACACTCATTACAGGCCTGTGAATGACACCTGCCCTCAAAAACAATCCTGGGAGCGAATATTGACCAAAAAATTCAATTTTGAGGGCAACCTTTCAAGAAGACAATTTCAAGAGGTTAATTGTATTCTACGTGTTTTTCATTTGTTCATTAACAGAAATTTTAAAACGTGTGGAAAAATGAACCTTAGAAAGAATTAAGGACATGCAAATCCAAATTACAAAAATCCTATCAGCTCACAACAGTCAGAATGACCATCAGCAAAAATTCTGCAAACAATAAATGCTGAAGGGGTTGTGGAAAAATGCCTAGGCTTGGTTCAACGTGGGACATGCTAAGAGCCAGTAAGGAAAACACAAAGGAGGTGCATTGAAAAGGTAAGTACTGAGCTACCATTCAATCAAGCATGCCCACTGCTGGCCCTATCGCCTGAGAGGATGAGAATCAAAAAGACACAGGCTGGACTTCACTGGTGGCGCAGTGGTTGAGAGTCCGCCGCCGAAGCAGGGGACACGGGTTTATGCCCCGGTTCGGGAAAATCACACATGCCGTGGAGCGGCTGGTCCCGTGAGCTATGGCTGCTGGGCCTGTGCGTCCAGAGCCTGTGCTCTGCAATCGGAGTGGCCATGGCAGTGAGTGGCCTACGTACTGCAAAACAAGAAAAAAACAGCCTGGCAATCCTGCCCTCCAGCAATATTTATCATAGCCAAAACTTGGAAGCTACGAAAATGTCCATCAACAGAGGAATGCACAAAGAAGAAGTGGTCCATGTACACAATGGAATATGACTCCAATAAAAAAATATAAACTCAATCTAGAAAACAAACAAAAGTAAAAAAAAAAAACACATCAGCTTTTGGGGGTTTATCCAGGCACATTCCACCCTAATTTATAACCGAGAAATACCACTGCAAGGTAGTCTGTTTCCCTAGTTAAAAGCTTGTGAAAAGCAGAAATGCTGCCACCCTCTGGCAGTGACCTGCAACAGCAGCTTTAAAAACTGTGCTAAGGGTCACTTCATATGCACCAGTACTGGAGGGCTGTAAATGAAACCTGCCCTCAGAATGTCATTAGGGAGGTAATGGCCAAAATATTTCTAAATGTCACACATACTTCACGAAAACAATTGGAAGAGGTAAGATCTACTCACAGTTTGAATAACAAAAGGACATGCCAGAAAGCTCAATTTCAATGGATTATGAGACGAATGCAAATCCAACCACAAACATATAGCAGCTCACACTTGTCAGAATAAACTTCAGCAAAAAAAAAACTACAAACAATAAATGCTGAAGGTGTTGTGCAGAAGTGCATACCCTCAACTTTAAGTGGGATGTGACCTGGTAAGAGCCACTAACGAGAACAGAATGGAGGTGCTTTTACTACGTAAATATTTTTCTACCATATGATCCAGCAGGCCCACTCCTGGGCCTATAACCTAAGAAGACAGAATTGGAAAGACACAGGGAGGCGAATGTGCATTGCCGCAGCATTACAATTGCCAAGTCATGGAAGCAACCAAAAAGTCCATCAACATATGAGTGGACAAAGAAAACTGGTACATGTACAGACGGAGTATTGGACAAGGAAAAAAAGGACACGATGTCATTTGCAGCACTGTAGATGAGTCTAGAGGCAATCACACAACGTGTAGTATGTCAGAAAGAGAAAGACACATATCGTATGATATCACTTTTAGGTATTACCTATAAATGGATACCAGTGAAGATATTTCCACAGAGAAGGGCAACCACTGATTCATTCAACAAACTTATGGTTCACCAATGGAAATTTGTGAGGATTGGATACATTAGGATATTGGGGTTAACAGACATATACAAACACAGGTGAAATATATCATCACCAAAGACCTACGGAATACCAAGAGAAGACTACTCAACATCCTGTCATAACGTACATGGGAAAAGGATTCCAGGAAGAATAGACATATGTTTATGTGTAAAAGAACCACATATTGCACACCTAGAACAAGCCAAACTTTGTAATCAAACTTGCTGTGATAAAAATAAAAATTAAATTAAATAAACGAACAAGAAGTAATGAGACATATACTTAAGGGGCTTTTCCCTGGCACACGCCATTCTAAATTACAACCTAGAACACAACTTCCATTGAGGCTCTGTTGCCCTAGTAACCAGATTTGGTAAAGTAGAACAGCTGCCACCTTGTGGGCATTTCACACGACAGCAGCTTTAATCCCAGCGTTAATGGTCAGTTGATATTCAAAATAATTGCAGGCCTGTAAATCACACCTGCACTGAAAACAAATCCTGGGGTCGTATATCGACCAAAAAAATTCAAAGGCATCCATATTTCAAACCGACAGTTTCAAGAGGCATAATTTATGCACATTTGTCTTCTGTTTCTTTTTCTTTCTTTCTTTTTTCTTTTTTTTCAGCTTTCAAACCACTATTTATTTAATCATGTGTTCATTCTACAGATAATTTTTAAAGTGTCTACTATGTACTAATTGCAAGTTAGGTCCCAGGATTACAGCAGTGAGTTAAAGAGATAAAATCCCCGGACCTTATGGAACTTAAAGCCTAGTGGGTGACTCGGTCAATAATCCACTTCATAGATAACTACGTAGTTATAATACAGGGTACAGTGAGAGGGCTAACAAAGGGCTCTAATTTAGGCTGGAGTTCAGAGAGGTTCCCCATGAAGAAATGATAGTTTACTTCTCAGGTACTTAATAAACAAAAGTGGTAAAATTAAATGGAAGTGTTTAAATGAACAGAGTTAGGTACCACTTTTAATTACATACATACATATACACACACATAAAATAGATCCCAACTTTCTAAATAAATTATAAGTAAATTGAACGCAAAATTTGTTAATAATGATAAAGTAGTACATATTCCAGAAATAAAGTCATGATGAGTAGCAAAAAAATCTAGGTACTGTTAATGTTATCACATTAATACATGTTTTAATGGTGATTTCAATGGCTATAGAAAAGGCATCTATGAAAAAAAACTGCTTAGTAAATTAGTAAAATAAGGAAATTCCTTAACCTAACGAGAGAAGGATTTTTTAAAGATCCTTTAGCAAATATATTTAATGATAAAACTTTAAAGTTAAAGTTTGGAGACCACAACTATTGCACATTGTTCTATAAGTCCTAGTCAATAGAATAAGAAAAGAATAAGCAGTGTAAGAATTAGAGAATGTGTCAGATAGACTGCACATCAGTCAATCTGTTGTGGTTTGGAAATTTAAAATGTTAACCACATTGCCCACTTCTGAAAGGAAGAGAAAGTTTGTCATTATTTGCAAATGATATGATAATCTTATCAAAATCAAGGCAAGGAATGGAAAAACTATGAATAAGATAATTCAGCAGAAATTTCCGGTAAGATAAAAAGTCAGCATAACAACTCAAAAGTATTTCTTTTACCAATTTTTTTTATACCAAGTCAATCTCAAGAGCAGCAAATATAATAAATACTTTTTTTTTTTTGCAGTACACGGGCCTCTCACTGTTGTGGCCTCTCCCTCCACGGAGCACAGGCTCCTGATGCGCAGGCACAGTGGCCATGGCTCATGGGCCCAGACGCTCCACGGCATGTGGGATCTTCCTGGACCGGGGCATGAACCCGCGTCCCCTGCATCAGCAGGCGGACTCTCAACCATGGCGCCACCAGGGAAGCCCACAAATATTATAACATGTCAAGAAATTAATTTTTTCAATGTTAGATTTTTATAGAGAAATTCTGAAATTTTGTGAAGGGCATAATAAGAAAATCTGAATAAATAAAGATTATTTTCAAGGAAGAAAGGGCACATTTTAATAAAAATATCTCCTTACGTTAAGCTACATATTTAATAAGTTCCAATAAAATTACAAAATGAATTCTTCAGCAAATTTGATAATCTGAATCCAAAGTTCATGTAAGTCAAAATACATGAATAGCTAAGGCAATTTTTTTTATCTCCCTGAAGGACCTTCTCTCTTATTTATTTTTTTTATTTTTTTTTATTTTTTTATTTTTTATTTTTATTTTTTTTAATTGTTTGCTTTATAACAAATTTAATCAGTTATACATATACATGTTTCCATATCCCCTCCCTTTTGCGTCTCCCTCCCACTCTTTCTTTTTTCTTAAAACAACGGGAATGGAAAAAGGCTGAACATCAGGAATCAATAAAGCCATGCAAATCCAGTGTACACAAACGTTCACCTGACAGCCGTCAGAATGATCATCAGCAAAAAAAGTCTACAAAAAATAAATGCTGAATGGGTTTTAGAGAACTGTGTACCCTTTAGCTGCTGGTGGGTTGCAACCTGGTAAGAGCCAGTCGTGAGAACAGAATGGAGGTGCGTTTAAGGGTAAAAATGGAGCTACCATGTGATCTGGTAGGCCCACTCATGGGCCTATCACCTGAGTAGACCAGAATCAAAAACACACAGGCTGGCAATCCTGCACTGCAGCAAGGTGTACCATAGCCAAACCTGGAAGAAACCAAAATGTGCATCAACAGAAAAATGCACCAAGAAGAAGTCGTCCATGTACACAATGGAATCTTAGCCATGAAAAAGCATGGAACAGTGCCGTTGGCACCACCATAGAAGGACCTAGCGATAATCACCACACTGGAAGTAAGAAAGAAACCGTAAGACAGACATCCTATGACATCACTTATAGGTGTTACCTAAGAATTGATACCCATGAAATAATTTCCAAGAGAAGGACACGCATAGATTCAGAAAACCAAATTATGTTTAACCAAATGGAAAGGTGTAAGGAATGTATGAATTAGGATATGGGGGTTAACAGACATATACTAATACATAGGAAATATATAATCACAAAATACCTAAGGAATACAAAGAGAGGTCTACTCAACACTCTATAATAACATACACGGGAATGGATCCAAAGAGGAATATAGACAGATACATTGATAGGATGAACCAGAAACTGTACACCTAGGAGAATCTACATTTTGATCAAATTTCCTCTGATAATTAAATTTAAAAAGCAAACAACAATTTAGGAGATATAAGCTCTTGGGGGTTTGCACTGGCACATTGCACTCTAATTCGCAGCTTACTACCACGATTGCCACGAAAGCTCTGTGGCCCAAAATCCCAGAGTTGGAAATGTAGAAATGCTGCCGCCTTGTGGCCGTTTCCCACAAGAGCGGCTTTGAACCCACAGCTAATGGTCACTTAACATTCACAAGGATTCAGGGCTGTAAAGGACACCTGCCCTAAAAAATTGTGCGGAGGTAGGGAATGGCCAAAAAAATTCAAAAGTGTTAAATTTTTCAAGGAGATTGGATGGAGGGGTAAGTTTTACTCACTCATTTTCAAAAAAGAGGAAAATGGATAAAAGCTCAACATCAGTAATTATTAGACTCATGCAAATCTAACCTCCAAAATGATTCCAACTCACACATGTCAACTACCATCAGCTGCAAGTCTACAAACATTAAATGCTGAAGGTGTTTTAGAGAACTGTGTACCCTCTAGCTGCTGGTGAGATGTAAAGTGGTGACAGCCAATAATGAGAATAGAAAGGAGCTGTGTTTAAAAGTAAAAATTAAGCCACCATTCCTTTCAGCAGGCCCACCGCTGAGACTCTCACCTGACAAGTCCAGAGTCGAGAAGGCACAGGCTTCAACAGCTGCACTGCAGGAATTTTCACAATAGCCAAGACACGGAAGCAACCAAAATGTCCATCACCATATCAGTTGAAAAAGAAGAAGTGGTCCATGTACACAATGGAATATTAGCCATGGAAAACAATGAAACACTGCTCTTTCAGGCACCATAGTTGAGCCTAGAGATAATCACAGAACATGAGGTAAGTCGGAAAGCAAAAGACATATCCTATGATATCACTTACAGGCATTATCTAACAACTGACACAAATGAACATATTTGCACAGAGAAAGACACTCACACACTTAGAAAACCAACTAGGCTTATCTAAAAGGAAAGGTGGGGGGAATGGAAAAATTAAGATTAGGGTTACCATACGTGTACAAATACCTATTAAATACACATAACAAAAAGACCGACCATATAGCAAGGGAGGTCTATGGAACACTCTGCAATAATTGACATGGGAAGGGGATCTGTGCATGAATATATATATATATATATATATATATATATATATATATATATATATATATATATATATATATATATATGTTAGGCACAAATGAACCAGATTGTGTACACCTAGGACAAACAATATTCTAATCATTGCCCCTATTAAAAAAACTAAAACAACAAACAAGAAATAATGTAACATAAACTTATGGGGTTTTCTCCTGGCACATTCCATTTTAATTTACAACCTAGGAACAGGGATTCCAGAACGGCTCTGCTGCCCTAGTAACGAGATTTGTGAATGGAGAAATGCTGCCGCCTAGTGGCTGCTTACCACAACAGCAGCTTTAAACCCAGTGCTAATGGTCACTAAATATTCACACTCATTACAGGCCTGTGAATGACACCTGCCCTCAAAAACAATCCTGGGAGCGAATATTGACCAAAAAATTCAATTTTGAGGGCAACCTTTCAAGAAGACAATTTCAAGAGGTTAATTGTATTCTACGTTTTTTTCATTTGTTCATTAACAGAAATTTTAAAACGTGTGGAAAAATGAACCTTAGAAAGAATTAAGGACATGCAAATCCAAATTACAAAAATCCTATCAGCTCACAACAGTCAGAATGACCATCAGCAAAAATTCTGCAAACAATAAATGCTGAAGGGGTTGTGGAAAAATGCCTAGGCTTGGTTCAACGTGGGACATGCTAAGAGCCAGTAAGGAAAACACAAAGGAGGTGCATTGAAAAGGTAAGTACTGAGCTACCATTCAATCAAGCATGCCCACTGCTGGCCCTATCGCCTGAGAGGATGAGAATCAAAAAGACACAGGCTGGACTTCACTGGTGGCGCAGTGGTTGAGAGTCCGCCGCCGAAGCAGGGGACACGGGTTTATGCCCCGGTTCGGGAAAATCACACATGCCGTGGAGCGGCTGGTCCCGTGAGCTATGGCTGCTGGGCCTGTGCGTCCAGAGCCTGTGCTCTGCAATCGGAGTGGCCATGGCAGTGAGTGGCCTACGTACTGCAAAACAAGAAAAAACAGCCTGGCAATCCTGCCCTCCAGCAATATTTATCATAGCCAAAACTTGGAAGCTACGAAAATGTCCATCAACAGAGGAATGCACAAAGAAGAAGTGGTCCATGTACACAATGGAATATGACTCCAATAAAAAAATATAAACTCAATCTAGAAAACAAACAAAAGTAAAAAAAAAAAACACATCAGCTTTTGGGGGTTTATCCAGGCACATTCCACCCTAATTTATAACCGAGAAATACCACTGCAAGGTAGTCTGTTTCCCTAGTTAAAAGCTTGTGAAAAGCAGAAATGCTGCCACCCTCTGGCAGTGACCTGCAACAGCAGCTTTAAAAACTGTGCTAAGGGTCACTTCATATGCACCAGTACTGGAGGGCTGTAAATGAAACCTGCCCTCAGAATGTCATTAGGGAGGTAATGGCCAAAATATTTCTAAATGTCACACATACTTCACGAAAACAATTGGAAGAGGTAAGATCTACTCACAGTTTGAATAACAAAAGGACATGCCAGAAAGCTCAATTTCAATGGATTATGAGACGAATGCAAATCCAACCACAAACATATAGCAGCTCACACTTGTCAGAATAAACTTCAGCAAAAAAAAAACTACAAACAATAAATGCTGAAGGTGTTGTGCAGAAGTGCATACCCTCAACTTTAAGTGGGATGTGACCTGGTAAGAGCCACTAACGAGAACAGAATGGAGGTGCTTTTACTACGTAAATATTTTTCTACCATATGATCCAGCAGGCCCACTCCTGGGCCTATAACCTAAGAAGACAGAATTGGAAAGACACAGGGAGGCGAATGTGCATTGCCGCAGCATTACAATTGCCAAGTCATGGAAGCAACCAAAAAGTCCATCAACATATGAGTGGACAAAGAAAACTGGTACATGTACAGACGGAGTATTGGACAAGGAAAAAAAGGACACGATGTCATTTGCAGCACTGTAGATGAGTCTAGAGGCAATCACACAACGTGTAGTATGTCAGAAAGAGAAAGACACATATCGTATGATATCACTTTTAGGTATTACCTATAAATGGATACCAGTGAAGATATTTCCACAGAGAAGGGCAACCACTGATTCATTCAACAAACTTATGGTTCACCAATGGAAATTTGTGAGGATTGGATACATTAGGATATTGGGGTTAACAGACATATACAAACACAGGTGAAATATATCATCACCAAAGACCTACGGAATACCAAGAGAAGACTACTCAACATCCTGTCATAACGTACATGGGAAAAGGATTCCAGGAAGAATAGACATATGTTTATGTGTAAAAGAACCACATATTGCACACCTAGAACAAGCCAAACTTTGTAATCAAACTTGCTGTGATAAAAATAAAAATTAAATTAAATAAACGAACAAGAAGTAATGAGACATATACTTAAGGGGCTTTTCCCTGGCACACGCCATTCTAAATTACAACCTAGAACACAACTTCCATTGAGGCTCTGTTGCCCTAGTAACCAGATTTGGTAAAGTAGAACAGCTGCCACCTTGTGGGCATTTCACACGACAGCAGCTTTAATCCCAGCGTTAATGGTCAGTTGATATTCAAAATAATTGCAGGCCTGTAAATCACACCTGCACTGAAAACAAATCCTGGGGTCGTATATCGACCAAAAAAATTCAAAGGCATCCATATTTCAAACCGACAGTTTCAAGAGGCATAATTTATGCACATTTGTCTTCTGTTTCTTTTTCTTTCTTTCTTTTTTCTTTTTTTTCAGCTTTCAAACCACTATTTATTTAATCATGTGTTCATTCTACAGATAATTTTTAAAGTGTCTACTATGTACTAATTGCAAGTTAGGTCCCAGGATTACAGCAGTGAGTTAAAGAGATAAAATCCCCGGACCTTATGGAACTTAAAGCCTAGTGGGTGACTCGGTCAATAATCCACTTCATAGATAACTACGTAGTTATAATACAGGGTACAGTGAGAGGGCTAACAAAGGGCTCTAATTTAGGCTGGAGTTCAGAGAGGTTCCCCATGAAGAAATGATAGTTTACTTCTCAGGTACTTAATAAACAAAAGTGGTAAAATTAAATGGAAGTGTTTAAATGAACAGAGTTAGGTACCACTTTTAATTACATACATACATATACACACACATAAAATAGATCCCAACTTTCTAAATAAATTATAAGTAAATTGAACGCAAAATTTGTTAATAATGATAAAGTAGTACATATTCCAGAAATAAAGTCATGATGAGTAGCAAAAAAATCTAGGTACTGTTAATGTTATCACATTAATACATGTTTTAATGGTGATTTCAATGGCTATAGAAAAGGCATCTATGAAAAAAAACTGCTTAGTAAATTAGTAAAATAAGGAAATTCCTTAACCTAACGA
This sequence comes from Mesoplodon mirus, assembly GCF_964341445.2. Classification (NCBI taxonomy): domain Eukaryota; kingdom Metazoa; phylum Chordata; class Mammalia; order Artiodactyla; family Ziphiidae; genus Mesoplodon; species Mesoplodon mirus. The sequence goes on from NC_138981.1 coordinate 146,500,650, forward strand.
GAGAAGGATTTTTTAAAGATCCTTTAGCAAATATATTTAATGATAAAACTTTAAAGTTAAAGTTTGGAGACCACAACTATTGCACATTGTTCTATAAGTCCTAGTCAATAGAATAAGAAAAGAATAAGCAGTGTAAGAATTAGAGAATGTGTCAGATAGACTGCACATCAGTCAATCTGTTGTGGTTTGGAAATTTAAAATGTTAACCACATTGCCCACTTCTGAAAGGAAGAGAAAGTTTGTCATTATTTGCAAATGATATGATAATCTTATCAAAATCAAGGCAAGGAATGGAAAAACTATGAATAAGATAATTCAGCAGAAATTTCCGGTAAGATAAAAAGTCAGCATAACAACTCAAAAGTATTTCTTTTACCAATTTTTTTTATACCAAGTCAATCTCAAGAGCAGCAAATATAATAAATACTTTTTTTTTTTTGCAGTACACGGGCCTCTCACTGTTGTGGCCTCTCCCTCCACGGAGCACAGGCTCCTGATGCGCAGGCACAGTGGCCATGGCTCATGGGCCCAGACGCTCCACGGCATGTGGGATCTTCCTGGACCGGGGCATGAACCCGCGTCCCCTGCATCAGCAGGCGGACTCTCAACCATGGCGCCACCAGGGAAGCCCACAAATATTATAACATGTCAAGAAATTAATTTTTTCAATGTTAGATTTTTATAGAGAAATTCTGAAATTTTGTGAAGGGCATAATAAGAAAATCTGAATAAATAAAGATTATTTTCAAGGAAGAAAGGGCACATTTTAATAAAAATATCTCCTTACGTTAAGCTACATATTTAATAAGTTCCAATAAAATTACAAAATGAATTCTTCAGCAAATTTGATAATCTGAATCCAAAGTTCATGTAAGTCAAAATACATGAATAGCTAAGGCAATTTTTTTTATCTCCCTGAAGGACCTTCTCTCTTATTTATTTTTTTTATTTTTTTTTATTTTTTTATTTTTTATTTTTATTTTTTTTAATTGTTTGCTTTATAACAAATTTAATCAGTTATACATATACATGTTTCCATATCCCCTCCCTTTTGCGTCTCCCTCCCACTCTTTCTTTTTTCTTAAAACAACGGGAATGGAAAAAGGCTGAACATCAGGAATCAATAAAGCCATGCAAATCCAGTGTACACAAACGTTCACCTGACAGCCGTCAGAATGATCATCAGCAAAAAAAGTCTACAAAAAATAAATGCTGAATGGGTTTTAGAGAACTGTGTACCCTTTAGCTGCTGGTGGGTTGCAACCTGGTAAGAGCCAGTCGTGAGAACAGAATGGAGGTGCGTTTAAGGGTAAAAATGGAGCTACCATGTGATCTGGTAGGCCCACTCATGGGCCTATCACCTGAGTAGACCAGAATCAAAAACACACAGGCTGGCAATCCTGCACTGCAGCAAGGTGTACCATAGCCAAACCTGGAAGAAACCAAAATGTGCATCAACAGAAAAATGCACCAAGAAGAAGTCGTCCATGTACACAATGGAATCTTAGCCATGAAAAAGCATGGAACAGTGCCGTTGGCACCACCATAGAAGGACCTAGCGATAATCACCACACTGGAAGTAAGAAAGAAACCGTAAGACAGACATCCTATGACATCACTTATAGGTGTTACCTAAGAATTGATACCCATGAAATAATTTCCAAGAGAAGGACACGCATAGATTCAGAAAACCAAATTATGTTTAACCAAATGGAAAGGTGTAAGGAATGTATGAATTAGGATATGGGGGTTAACAGACATATACTAATACATAGGAAATATATAATCACAAAATACCTAAGGAATACAAAGAGAGGTCTACTCAACACTCTATAATAACATACACGGGAATGGATCCAAAGAGGAATATAGACAGATACATTGATAGGATGAACCAGAAACTGTACACCTAGGAGAATCTACATTTTGATCAAATTTCCTCTGATAATTAAATTTAAAAAGCAAACAACAATTTAGGAGATATAAGCTCTTGGGGGTTTGCACTGGCACATTGCACTCTAATTCGCAGCTTACTACCACGATTGCCACGAAAGCTCTGTGGCCCAAAATCCCAGAGTTGGAAATGTAGAAATGCTGCCGCCTTGTGGCCGTTTCCCACAAGAGCGGCTTTGAACCCACAGCTAATGGTCACTTAACATTCACAAGGATTCAGGGCTGTAAAGGACACCTGCCCTAAAAAATTGTGCGGAGGTAGGGAATGGCCAAAAAAATTCAAAAGTGTTAAATTTTTCAAGGAGATTGGATGGAGGGGTAAGTTTTACTCACTCATTTTCAAAAAAGAGGAAAATGGATAAAAGCTCAACATCAGTAATTATTAGACTCATGCAAATCTAACCTCCAAAATGATTCCAACTCACACATGTCAACTACCATCAGCTGCAAGTCTACAAACATTAAATGCTGAAGGTGTTTTAGAGAACTGTGTACCCTCTAGCTGCTGGTGAGATGTAAAGTGGTGACAGCCAATAATGAGAATAGAAAGGAGCTGTGTTTAAAAGTAAAAATTAAGCCACCATTCCTTTCAGCAGGCCCACCGCTGAGACTCTCACCTGACAAGTCCAGAGTCGAGAAGGCACAGGCTTCAACAGCTGCACTGCAGGAATTTTCACAATAGCCAAGACACGGAAGCAACCAAAATGTCCATCACCATATCAGTTGAAAAAGAAGAAGTGGTCCATGTACACAATGGAATATTAGCCATGGAAAACAATGAAACACTGCTCTTTCAGGCACCATAGTTGAGCCTAGAGATAATCACAGAACATGAGGTAAGTCGGAAAGCAAAAGACATATCCTATGATATCACTTACAGGCATTATCTAACAACTGACACAAATGAACATATTTGCACAGAGAAAGACACTCACACACTTAGAAAACCAACTAGGCTTATCTAAAAGGAAAGGTGGGGGGAATGGAAAAATTAAGATTAGGGTTACCATACGTGTACAAATACCTATTAAATACACATAACAAAAAGACCGACCATATAGCAAGGGAGGTCTATGGAACACTCTGCAATAATTGACATGGGAAGGGGATCTGTGCATGAATATATATATATATATATATATATATATATATATATATATATATATATATATATATATATATATATATATATGTTAGGCACAAATGAACCAGATTGTGTACACCTAGGACAAACAATATTCTAATCATTGCCCCTATTAAAAAAACTAAAACAACAAACAAGAAATAATGTAACATAAACTTATGGGGTTTTCTCCTGGCACATTCCATTTTAATTTACAACCTAGGAACAGGGATTCCAGAACGGCTCTGCTGCCCTAGTAACGAGATTTGTGAATGGAGAAATGCTGCCGCCTAGTGGCTGCTTACCACAACAGCAGCTTTAAACCCAGTGCTAATGGTCACTAAATATTCACACTCATTACAGGCCTGTGAATGACACCTGCCCTCAAAAACAATCCTGGGAGCGAATATTGACCAAAAAATTCAATTTTGAGGGCAACCTTTCAAGAAGACAATTTCAAGAGGTTAATTGTATTCTACGTTTTTTTCATTTGTTCATTAACAGAAATTTTAAAACGTGTGGAAAAATGAACCTTAGAAAGAATTAAGGACATGCAAATCCAAATTACAAAAATCCTATCAGCTCACAACAGTCAGAATGACCATCAGCAAAAATTCTGCAAACAATAAATGCTGAAGGGGTTGTGGAAAAATGCCTAGGCTTGGTTCAACGTGGGACATGCTAAGAGCCAGTAAGGAAAACACAAAGGAGGTGCATTGAAAAGGTAAGTACTGAGCTACCATTCAATCAAGCATGCCCACTGCTGGCCCTATCGCCTGAGAGGATGAGAATCAAAAAGACACAGGCTGGACTTCACTGGTGGCGCAGTGGTTGAGAGTCCGCCGCCGAAGCAGGGGACACGGGTTTATGCCCCGGTTCGGGAAAATCACACATGCCGTGGAGCGGCTGGTCCCGTGAGCTATGGCTGCTGGGCCTGTGCGTCCAGAGCCTGTGCTCTGCAATCGGAGTGGCCATGGCAGTGAGTGGCCTACGTACTGCAAAACAAGAAAAAACAGCCTGGCAATCCTGCCCTCCAGCAATATTTATCATAGCCAAAACTTGGAAGCTACGAAAATGTCCATCAACAGAGGAATGCACAAAGAAGAAGTGGTCCATGTACACAATGGAATATGACTCCAATAAAAAAATATAAACTCAATCTAGAAAACAAACAAAAGTAAAAAAAAAAACACATCAGCTTTTGGGGGTTTATCCAGGCACATTCCACCCTAATTTATAACCGAGAAATACCACTGCAAGGTAGTCTGTTTCCCTAGTTAAAAGCTTGTGAAAAGCAGAAATGCTGCCACCCTCTGGCAGTGACATGCAACAGCAGCTTTAAAAACTGTGCTAAGGGTCACTTCATATGCACCAGTACTGGAGGGCTGTAAATGAAACCTGCCCTCAGAATGTCATTAGGGAGGTAATGGCCAAAATATTTCTAAATGTCACACATACTTCACGAAAACAATTGGAAGAGGTAAGATCTACTCACAGTTTGAATAATAAAAGGACATGCCAGAAAGCTCAATTTCAATGGATTATGAGACGAATGCAAATCCAACCACAAACATATAGCAGCTCACACTTGTCAGAATAAACTTCAGCAAAAAAAAAACTACAAACAATAAATGCTGAAGGTGTTGTGCAGAAGTGCATACCCTCAACTTTAAGTGGGATGTGACCTGGTAAGAGCCACTAACGAGAACAGAATGGAGGTGCTTTTACTACGTAAATATTTTTCTACCATATGATCCAGCAGGCCCACTCCTGGGCCTATAACCTAAGAAGACAGAATTGGAAAGACACAGGGAGGCGAATGTGCATTGCCGCAGCATTACAATTGCCAAGTCATGGAAGCAACCAAAAAGTCCATCAACATATGAGTGGACAAAGAAAACTGGTACATGTACAGACGGAGTATTGGCCAAGGAAAAAAAGGACACGATGTCATTTGCAGCACTGTAGATGAGTCTAGAGGCAATCACACAACGTGTAGTATGTCAGAAAGAGAAAGACACATATCGTATGATATCACTTTTAGGTATTACCTATAAATGGATACCAGTGAAGATATTTCCACAGAGAAGGGCAACCACTGATTCATTCAACAAACTTATGGTTCACCAATGGAAATTTGTGAGGATTGGATACATTAGGATATTGGGGTTAACAGACATATACAAACACAGGTGAAATATATCATCACCAAAGACCTACGGAATACCAAGAGAAGACTACTCAACATCCTGTCATAACGTACATGGGAAAAGGATTCCAGGAAGAATAGACATATGTTTATGTGTAAAAGAACCACATCTTGCACACCTAGAACAAGCCAAACATTGTAATCAAACTTGCTGTGATAAAAATAAAAATTAAATTAAATAAACGAACAAGAAGTAGTGAGACATATACTTAAGGGGCTTTTCCCTGGCACACGCCATTCTAAATTACAACCTAGAACACAACTTCCATTGAGGCTCTGTTGCCCTAGTAACCAGATTTGGTAAAGTAGAACAGCTGCCACCTTGTGGGCGTTTCACACGACAGCAGCTTTAATCCCAGCGTTAATGGTCAGTTGATATTCAAAATAATTGCAGGCCTGTAAATCACACCTGCACTGAAAACAAATCCTGGGGTCGTATATCGACCAAAAAAATTCAAAGGCATCCATATTTCAAACCGACAGTTTCAAGAGGCATAATTTATGCACATTTGTCTTCTGTTTCTTTTTCTTTCTTTCTTTTTTCTTTTTTTTTCAGCTTTCAAACCACTATTTATTTAATCATGTGTTCATTCTACAGATAATTTTTAAAGTGTCTACTATGTACTAATTGCAAGTTAGGTCCCAGGATTACAGCAGTGAGTTAAACAGATAAAATCCCCGGACCTTATGGAACTTAAAGCCTAGTGGGTGACTCGGTCAATAATCCACTTCATAGATAACTACGTAGTTATAATACAGGGTACAGTGAGAGGGCTAACAAAGGGCTCTAATTTAGGCTGGAGTTCAGAGAGGTTCCCCATGAAGAAATGATAGTTTACTTCTCAGGTACTTAATAAACAAAAGTGGTAAAATTAAATGGAAGTGTTTAAATGAACAGAGTTAGGTACCACTTTTAATTACATACATACATATACACACACATAAAATAGATCCCAACTTTCTAAATAAATTATAAGTAAATTGAACGCAAAATTTGTTAATAATGATAAAGTAGTACATATTCCAGAAATAAAGTCATGATGAGTAGCAAAAAAATCTAGGTACTGTTAATGTTATCACATTAATACATGTTTTAATGGTGATTTCAATGGCTATAGAAAAGGCATCTATGAAAAAAAACTGCTTAGTAAATTAGTAAAATAAGGAAATTCCTTAACCTAACGAGAGAAGGATTTTTTAAAGATCCTTTAGCAAATATATTTAATGATAAAACTTTAAAGTTAAAGTTTGGAGACCACAACTATTGCACATTGTTCTATAAGTCCTAGTCAATAGAATAAGAAAAGAATAAGCAGTGTAAGAATTAGAGAATGTGTCAGATAGACTGCACATCAGTCAATCTGTTGTGGTTTGGAAATTTAAAATGTTAACCACATTGCCCACTTCTGAAAGGAAGAGAAAGTTTGTCATTATTTGCAAATGATATGATAATCTTATCAAAATCAAGGCAAGGAATGGAAAAACTATGAATAAGATAATTCAGCAGAAATTTCCGGTAAGATAAAAAGTCAGCATAACAACTCAAAAGTATTTCTTTTACCAATTTTTTTTATACCAAGTCAATCTCAAGAGCAGCAAATATAATAAATACTTTTTTTTTTTTGCGGTACACGGGCCTCTCACTGTTGTGGCCTCTCCCTCCGCGGAGCACAGGCTCCTGATGCGCAGGCACAGTGGCCATGGCTCATGGGCCCAGACGCTCCACGGCATGTGGGATCTTCCTGGACCGGGGCATGAACCCGCGTCCCCTGCATCAGCAGGCGGACTCTCAACCATGGCGCCACCAGGGAAGCCCACAAATATTATAACATGTCAAGAAATTAATTTTTTCAATGTTAGATTTTTATAGAGAAATTCTGAAATTTTGTGAAGGGCATAATAAGAAAATCTGAATAAATAAAGATTATTTTCAAGGAAGAAAGGGCACATTTTAATAAAAATATCTCCTTACGTTAAGCTACATATTTAATAAGTTCCAATAAAATTACAAAATGAATTCTTCAGCAAATTTGATAATCTGAATCCAAAGTTCATGTAAGTCAAAATACATGAATAGCTAAGGCAATTTTTTTTATCTCCCTGAAGGACCTTCTCTCTTATTTATTTTTTTTATTTTTTTTTATTTTTTTATTTTTTATTTTTATTTTTTTTAATTTTTTGCTTTATAACAAATTTAATCAGTTATACATATACATGTTTCCATATCCCCTCCCTTTTGCGTCTCCCTCCCACTCTTTCTTTTTTCTTAAAACAACGGGAATGGAAAAAGGCTGAACATCAGGAATCAATAAAGCCATGCAAATCCAGTGTACACAAACGTTCACCTGACAGCCGTCAGAATGATCATCAGCAAAAAAAGTCTACAAAAAATAAATGCTGAATGGGTTTTAGAGAACTGTGTACCCTTTAGCTGCTGGTGGGTTGCAACCTGGTAAGAGCCAGTCGTGAGAACAGAATGGAGGTGCGTTTAAGGGTAAAAATGGAGCTACCATGTGATCTGGTAGGCCCACTCATGGGCCTATCACCTGAGTAGACCAGAATAAAAAACACACAGGCTGGCAATCCTGCACTGCAGCAAGGTGTACCATAGCCAAACCTGGAAGAAACCAAAATGTGCATCAACAGAAAAATGCACCAAGAAGAAGTCGTCCATGTACACAATGGAATCTTAGCCATGAAAAAGCATGGAACAGTGCCGTTGGCACCACCATAGAAGGACCTAGCGAGAATCACCACACTGGAAGTAAGAAAGAAACCGTAAGACAGACATCCTATGACATCACTTATAGGTGTTACCTAAGAATTGATACCCATGAAATAATTTCCAAGAGAAGGACACGCATAGATTCAGAAAACCAAATTATGTTTAACCAAATGGAAAGGTGTAAGGAATGTATGAATTAGGATATGGGGGTTAACAGACATATACTAATACATAGGAAATATATAATCACAAAATACCTAAGGAATACAAAGAGAGGTCTACTCAACACTCTATAATAACATACACGGGAATGGATCCAAAGAGGAATATAGACAGATACATTGATAGGATGAACCAGAAACTGTACACCTAGGAGAATCTACATTTTGATCAAATTTCCTCTGATAATTAAATTTAAAAAGCAAACAACAATTTAGGAGATATAAGCTCTTGGGGGTTTGCACTGGCACATTGCACTCTAATTCGCAGCTTACTACCACGATTGCCACGAAAGCTCTGTGGCCCAAAATCCCAGAGTTGGAAATGTAGAAATGCTGCCGCCTTGTGGCCGTTTCCCACAAGAGCGGCTTTGAACCCACAGCTAATCGTCACTTAACATTCACAAGGATTCAGGGCTGTAAAGGACACCTGCCCTAAAAAATTGTGCGGAGGTAGGGAATGGCCAAAAAAATTCAAAAGTGTTAAATTTTTCAAGGAGATTGGATGGAGGGGTAAGTTTTACTCACTCATTTTCAAAAAAGAGGAAAATGGATAAAAGCTCAACATCAGTAATTATTAGACTCATGCAAATCTAACCTCCAAAATGATTCCAACTCACACATGTCAACTACCATCAGCTGCAAGTCTACAAACATTAAATGCTGAAGGTGTTTTAGAGAACTGTGTACCCTCTAGCTGCTGGTGAGATGTAAAGTGGTGACAGCCAATAATGAGAATAGAAAGGAGCTGTGTTTAAAAGTAAAAATTGAGCCACCATTCCGTTCAGCAGGCCCACCGCTGAGACTCTCACCTGACAAGTCCAGAGTCGAGAAGGCACAGGCTTCAACAGCTGCACTGCAGGAATTTTCACAATAGCCAAGACACGGAAGCAACCAAAATGTCCATCACCATATCAGTTGAAAAAGAAGAAGTGGTCCATGTACACAATGGAATATTAGCCATGGAAAACAATGAAACACTGCTCTTTCAGGCACCATAGTTGAGCCTAGAGATAATCACAGAACATGAGGTAAGTCGGAAAGCAAAAGACATATCCTATGATATCACTTACAGGCATTATCTAACAACTGACACAAATGAACATATTTGCACAGAGAAAGACACTCACACACTTAGAAAACAAACTAGGCTTATCTAAAAGGAAAGGTGGGGGTAATGGAAAAATTAAGATTAGGGTTACCATACGTGTACAAATACCTATTAAATACACATAACAAAAAGACCGACCATATAGCAAGGGAGGTCTATGGAACACTCTGCAATAATTGACATGGGAAGGGGATCTGTGCATGAATATATATATATATATATATATATATATATATATATATATATATATATATATATATATATATATATATATATATATGTTAGGCACAAATGAACCAGATTGTGTACGCCTAGGACAAACAATATTCTAATCATTGCCCCTATTAAAAAAACTAAAACAACAAACAAGAAATAATGTAACATAAACTTATGGGGTTTTCTCCTGGCACATTCCATTTTAATTTACAACCTAGGAACAGGGATTCCAGAACGGCTCTGCTGCCCTAGTAACGAGATTTGTGAATGGAGAAATGCTGCCGCCTAGTGGCTGCTTACCACAACAGCAGCTTTAAACCCAGTGCTAATGGTCACTAAATATTCACACTCATTACAGGCCTGTGAATGACACCTGCCCTCAAAAACAATCCTGGGAGCGAATATTGACCAAAAAATTCAATTTTGAGGGCAACCTTTCAAGAAGACAATTTCAAGAGGTTAATTGTATTCTACGTTTTTTTCATTTGTTCATTAACAGAAATTTTAAAACGTGTGGAAAAATGAACCTTAGAAAGAATTAAGGACATGCAAATCCAAATTACAAAAATCCTATCAGCTCACAACAGTCAGAATGACCATCAGCAAAAATTCTGCAAACAATAAATGCTGAAGGGGTTGTGGAAAAATGCCTAGGCTTGGTTCAACGTGGGACATGCTAAGAGCCAGTAAGGAAAACACAAAGGAGGTGCATTGAAAAGGTAAGTACTGAGCTACCATTCAATCAAGCATGCCCACTGCTGGCCCTATCGCCTGAGAGGATGAGAATCAAAAAGACACAGGCTGGACTTCACTGGTGGCGCAGTGGTTGAGAGTCCGCCGCCGAAGCAGGGGACACGGGTTTATGCCCCGGTTCGGGAAAATCACACATGCCGTGGAGCGGCTGGTCCCGTGAGCTATGGCTGCTGGGCCTGTGCGTCCAGAGCCTGTGCTCTGCAATCGGAGTGGCCATGGCAGTGAGTGGCCTACGTACTGCAAAACAAGAAAAAAACAGCCTGGCAATCCTGCCCTCCAGCAATATTTATCATAGCCAAAACTTGGAAGCTACGAAAATGTCCATCAACAGAGGAATGCACAAAGAAGAAGTGGTCCATGTACACAATGGAATATGACTCCAATAAAAAAATATAAACTCAATCTAGAAAACAAACAAAAGTAAAAAAAAAAAACACATCAGCTTTTGGGGGTTTATCCAGGCACATTCCACCCTAATTTATAACCGAGAAATACCACTGCAAGGTAGTCTGTTTCCCTAGTTAAAAGCTTGTGAAAAGCAGAAATGCTGCCACCCTCTGGCAGTGACCTGCAACAGCAGCTTTAAAAACTGTGCTAAGGGTCACTTCATATGCACCAGTACTGGAGGGCTGTAAATGAAACCTGCCCTCAGAATGTCATTAGGGAGGTAATGGCCAAAATATTTCTAAATGTCACACATACTTCACGAAAACAATTGGAAGAGGTAAGATCTACTCACAGTTTGAATAATAAAAGGACATGCCAGAAAGCTCAATTTCAATGGATTATGAGACGAATGCAAATCCAACCACAAACATATAGCAGCTCACACTTGTCAGAATAAACTTCAGCAAAAAAAAAACTACAAACAATAAATGCTGAAGGTGTTGTGCAGAAGTGCATACCCTCAACTTTAAGTGGGATGTGACCTGGTAAGAGCCACTAACGAGAACAGAATGGAGGTGCTTTTACTACGTAAATATTTTTCTACCATATGATCCAGCAGGCCCACTCCTGGGCCTATAACCTAAGAAGACAGAATTGGAAAGACACAGGGAGGCGAATGTGCATTGCCGCAGCATTACAACTGCCAAGTCATGGAAGCAAGCAAAAAGTCCATCAACATATGAGTGGACAAAGAAAACTGGTACATGTACAGATGGAGTATTGGCCAAGGAAAAAAAGGACACGATGTCATTTGCAGCACTGTAGATGAGTCTAGAGGCAATCACACAACGTGTAGTATGTCAGAAAGAGAAAGACACATATCGTATGATATCACTTTTAGGTATTACCTATAAATGGATACCAGTGAAGATATTTCCACAGAGAAGGGCAACCACTGATTCATTCAACAAACTTATGGTTCACCAATGGAAATTTGTGAGGATTGGATACATTAGGATATTGGGGTTAACAGACATATACAAACACAGGTGAAATATATCATCACCAAAGACCTACGGAATACCAAGAGAAGACTACTCAACATCCTGTCATAACGTACATGGGAAAAGGATTCCAGGAAGAATAGACATATGTTTATGTGTAAAAGAACCACATCTTGCACACCTAGAACAAGCCAAACTTTGTAATCAAACTTGCTGTGATAAAAATAAAAATTAAATTAAATAAACGAACAAGAAGTAGTGAGACATATACTTAAGGGGCTTTTCCCTGGCACACGCCATTCTAAATTACAACCTAGAACACAACTTCCATTGAGGCTCTGTTGCCCTAGTAACCAGATTTGGTAAAGTAGAACAGCTGCCACCTTGTGGGCGTTTCACACGACAGCAGCTTTAATCCCAGCGTTAATGGTCAGTTGATATTCAAAATAATTGCAGGCCTGTAAATCACACCTGCACTGAAAACAAATCCTGGGGTCGTATATCGACCAAAAAAATTCAAAGGCATCCATATTTCAAACCGACAGTTTCAAGAGGCATAATTTATGCACATTTGTCTTCTGTTTCTTTTTCTTTCTTTCTTTTTTCTTTTTTTTCAGCTTTCAAACTACTATTTATTTAATCATGTGTTCATTCTACAGATAATTTTTAAAGTGTCTACTATGTACTAATTGCAAGTTAGGTCCCAGGATTACAGCAGTGAGTTAAACAGATAAAATCCCCGGACCTTATGGAACTTAAAGCCTAGTGGGTGACTCGGTCAATAATCCACTTCATAGATAACTACGTAGTTATAATACAGGGTACAGTGAGAGGGCTAACAAAGGGCTCTAATTTAGGCTGGAGTTCAGAGAGGTTCCCCATGAAGAAATGATAGTTTACTTCTCAGGTACTTAATAAACAAAAGTGGTAAAATTAAATGGAAGTGTTTAAATGAACAGAGTTAGGTACCACTTTTAATTACATACATACATATACACACACATAAAATAGATCCCAACTTTCTAAATAAATTATAAGTAAATTGAACGCAAAATTTGTTAATAATGATAAAGTAGTACATATTCCAGAAATAAAGTCATGATGAGTAGCAAAAAAATCTAGGTACTGTTAATGTTATCACATTAATACATGTTTTAATGGTGATTTCAATGGCTATAGAAAAGGCATCTATGAAAAAAAACTGCTTAGTAAATTAGTAAAATAAGGAAATTCCTTAACCTAACGAGAGAAGGATTTTTTAAAGATCCTTTAGCAAATATATTTAATGATAAAACTTTAAAGTTAAAGTTTGGAGACCACAACTATTGCACATTGTTCTATAAGTCCTAGTCAATAGAATAAGAAAAGAATAAGCAGTGTAAGAATTAGAGAATGTGTCAGATAGACTGCACATCAGTCAATCTGTTGTGGTTTGGAAATTTAAAATGTTAACCACATTGCCCACTTCTGAAAGGAAGAGAAAGTTTGTCATTATTTGCAAATGATATGATAATCTTATCAAAATCAAGGCAAGGAATGGAAAAACTATGAATAAGATAATTCAGCAGAAATTTCCGGTAAGATAAAAAGTCAGCATAACAACTCAAAAGTATTTCTTTTACCAATTTTTTTTATACCAAGTCATTCTCAAGAGCAGCAAATATAATAAATACTTTTTTTTTTTTGCGGTACACGGGCCTCTCACTGTTGTGGCCTCTCCCTCTGCGGAGCACAGGCTCCTGATGCGCAGGCACAGTGGCCATGGCTCATGGGCCCAGACGCTCCACGGCATGTGGGATCTTCCTGGACCGGGGCATGAACCCGCGTCCCCTGCATCAGCAGGCGGACTCTCAACCACGGCGCCACCAGGGAAGCCCACAAATATTATAACATGTCAAGAAATTAATTTTTTCAATGTTAGATTTTTATAGAGAAATTCTGAAATTTTGTGAAGGGCATAATAAGAAAATCTGAATAAATAAAGATTATTTTCAAGGAAGAAAGGGCACATTTTAATAAAAATATCTCCTTACGTTAAGCTACATATTTAATAAGTTCCAATAAAATTACAAAATGAATTCTTCAGCAAATTTGATAATCTGAATCCAAAGTTCATGTAAGTCAAAATACATGAATAGCTAAGGCAATTTTTTTTATCTCCCTGAAGGACCTTCTCTCTTATTTATTTTTTTTATTTTTTTTTATTTTTTTATTTTTTATTTTTATTTTTTTTAATTTTTTGCTTTATAACAAATTTAATCAGTTATACATATACATGTTTCCATATCCCCTCCCTTTTGCGTCTCCCTCCCACTCTTTCTTTTTTCTTAAAACAACGGGAATGGAAAAAGGCTGAACATCAGGAATCAATAAAGCCATGCAAATCCAGTGTACACAAACGTTCACCTGACAGCCGTCAGAATGATCATCAGCAAAAAAAGTCTACAAAAAATAAATGCTGAAGGGGTTTTAGAGAACTGCGTACCCTTTAGCTGCTGGTGGGTTGCAACCTGGTAAGAGCCAGTCGTGAGAACAGAATGGAGGTGCGTTTAAGGGTAAAAATGGAGCTACCATGTGATCTGGTAGGCCCACTCATGGGCCTATCACCTGAGTAGACCAGAATCAAAAACACACAGGCTGGCAATCCTGCACTGCAGCAAGGTGTACCATAGCCAAACCTGGAAGAAACCAAAATGTGCATCAACAGAAAAATGCACCAAGAAGAAGTCGTCCATGTACACAATGGAATCTTAGCCATGAAAAAGCATGGAACAGTGCCGTTGGCACCACCATAGAAGGACCTAGCGATAATCACCACACTGGAAGTAAGAAAGAAACCGTAAGACAGACATCCTATGACATCACTTATAGGTGTTACCTAAGAATTGATACCCATGAAATAATTTCCAAGAGAAGGACACGCATAGATTCAGAAAACCAAATTATGTTTAACCAAATGGAAAGGTGTAAGGAATGTATGAATTAGGATATGGGGGTTAACAGACATATACTAATACATAGGAAATATATAATCACAAAATACCTAAGGAATACAAAGAGAGGTCTACTCAACACTCTATAATAACATACACAGGAATGGATCCAAAGAGGAATATAGACAGATACATTGATAGGATGAACCAGAAACTGTACACCTAGGAGAATCTACATTTTGATCAAATTTCCTCTGATAATTAAATTTAAAAAGCAAACAACAATTTAGGAGATATAAGCTCTTGGGGGTTTGCACTGGCACATTGCACTCTAATTCGCAGCTTACTACCACGATTGCCACGAAAGCTCTGTGGCCCAAAATCCCAGAGTTGGAAATGTAGAAATGCTGCCGCCTTGTGGCCGTTTCCCACAAGAGCGGCTTTGAACCCACAGCTAATGGTCACTTAACATTCACAAGGATTCAGGGCTGTAAAGGACACCTGTCCTAAAAAATTGTGCGGAGGTAGGGAATGGCCAAAAAAATTCAAAAGTGTTAAATTTTTCAAGGAGATTGGATGGAGGGGTAAGTTTTACTCACTCATTTTCAAAAAAGAGGAAAATGGATAAAAGCTCAACATCAGTAATTATTAGACTCATGCAAATCTAACCTCCAAAATGATTCCAACTCACACATGTCAACTACCATCAGCTGCAAGTCTACAAACATTAAGTGCTGAAGGCGTTTTAGAGAACTGTGTACCCTCTAGCTGCTGGTGAGATGTAAAGTGGTGACAGCCAATAATAAGAATAGAAAGGAGCTGCGTTTAAAAGTAAAAATTGAGCCACCATTCCGTTCAGCAGGCCCACCGCTGAGACTCTCACCTGACAAGTCCAGAGTCGAGAAGGCACAGGCTTCAACAGCTGCACTGCAGGAATTTTCACAATAGCCAAGACACGGAAGCAACCAAAATGTCCATCACCATATCAGTTGAAAAAGAAGAAGTGGTCCATGTACACAATGGAATATTAGCCATGGAAAACAATGAAACACTGCTCTTTCAGGCACCATAGTTGAGCCTAGAGATAATCACAGAACATGAGGTAAGTCGGAAAGCAAAAGACATATCCTATGATATCACTTACAGGCATTATCTAACAACTGACACAAATGAACATATTTGCACAGAGAAAGACACTCACACACTTAGAAAACAAACTAGGCTTATCTAAAAGGAAAGGTGGGGGGAATGGAAAAATTAAGATTAGGGTTACCATACGTGTACAAATACCTATTAAATACACATAACAAAAAGACCGACCATATAGCAAGGGAGGTCTATGGAACACTCTGCAATAATTTACATGGGAAGTGGACCTGTGCATGAATATATATATATATATGTTAGGCACAAATGAACCAGATTGTGTACACCTAGGACAAACAATATTCTAATCATTGCCCCTATTAAAAAATCTAAAACAACAAACAAGAAATAATGTAACATAAACTTATGGGGTTTTCTCCTGGCACATTCCATTTTAATTTACAACCTAGGAACAGGGATTCCAGAATGGCTCTGCTGCCCTAGTAACGAGATTTGTGAATGGAGAAATGCTGCCGCCTAGTGGCTGCTTACCACAACAGCAGCTTTAAACCCAGTGCTAATGGTCACTAAATATTCACACTCATTACAGGCCTGTGAATGACACCTGCCCTCAAAAACAATCCTGGGAGCGAATATTGACCAAAAAATTCAATTTTGAGGGCAACCTTTCAAGAAGACAATTTCAAGAGGTTAATTGTATTCTACGTGTTTTTCATTTGTTCATTAACAGAAATTTTAAAAGGTGTGGAAAAATGAACCTTAGAAAGAATTAAGGACATGCAAATCCAAATTACAAAAATCCTATCAGCTCACAACAGTCAGAATGACCATCAGCAAAAATTCTGCAAACAATAAATGCTGAAGGGGTTGTGGAAAAATGCCTAGGCTTGGTTCAACGTGGGACATGCTAAGAGCCAGTAAGGAAAACACAAAGGAGGTGCATTGAAAAGGTAAGTACTGAGCTACCATTCAATCAAGCGTGCCCACTGCTGGCCCTATCGCCTGAGAGGATGAGAATCAAAAAGACACAGGCTGGACTTCACTGGTGGCACAGTGGTTGAGAGTCCGCCGCCGAAGCAGGGGACACGGGTTTATGCCCCGGTTCGGGAAAATCACACATGCCGTGGAGCGGCTGGTCCCGTGAGCTATGGCTGCTGGGCCTGTGCGTCCAGAGCCTGTGCTCTGCAATCGGAGTGGCCATGGCAGTGAGTGGCCTACGTACTGCAAAACAAGAAAAAAACAGCCTGGCAATCCTGCCCTCCAGCAATATTTATCATAGCCAAAACTTGGAAGCTACGAAAATGTCCATCAACAGAGGAATGCACAAAGAAGAAGTGGTCCATGTACACAATGGAATATGACTCCAATAAAAAAATATAAACTCAATCTAGAAAACAAACAAAAGTAAAAAAAAAAACACATCAGCTTTTGGGGGTTTATCCAGGCACATTCCACCCTAATTTATAACCGAGAAATACCACTGCAAGGTAGTCTGTTTCCCTAGTTAAAAGCTTGTGAAAAGCAGAAATGCTGCCACCCTCTGGCAGTGACCTGCAACAGCAGCTTTAAAAACTGTGCTAAGGGTCACTTCATATGCACCAGTACTGGAGGGCTGTAAATGAAACCTGCCCTCAGAATGTCATTAGGGAGGTAATGGCCAAAATATTTCTAAATGTCACACATACTTCACGAAAACAATTGGAAGAGGTAAGCTCTACTCACAGTTTGAATAAAAAAAGGACATGCCAGAAAGCTCAATTTCAATGGATTATGAGACGAATGCAAATCCAACCACAAACATATAGCAGCTCACACTTGTCAGAATAAACTTCAGCAAAAAAAAAAAACTACAAACAATAAATGCTGAAGGTGTTGTGCAGAAGTGCATACCCTCAACTTTAAGTGGGATGTGACCTGGTAAGAGCCACTAACGAGAACAGAATGGAGGTGCTTTTACTACGTAAATATTTTTCTACCATATGATCCAGCAGGCCCACTCCTGGGCCTATAACCTAAGAAGACAGAATTGGAAAGACACAGGGAGGCGAATGTGCATTGCCGCAGCATTACAATTGCCAAGTCATGGAAGCAACCAAAAAGTCCATCAACATATGAGTGGACAAAGAAAACTGGTACATGTACAGACGGAGTATTGGACAAGGAAAAAAAGGACACGATGTCATTTGCAGCACTGTAGATGAGTCTAGAGGCAATCACACAACGTGTAGTATGTCAGAAAGAGAAAGACACATATCGTATGATATCACTTTTAGGTATTACCTATAAATGGATACCAGTGAAGATATTTCCACAGAGAAGGGCAACCACTGATTCATTCAACAAACTTATGGTTCACCAATGGAAATTTGTGAGGATTGGATACATTAGGATATTGGGGTTAACAGACATATACAAACACAGGTGAAATATATCATCACCAAAGACCTACGGAATACCAAGAGAAGACTACTCAACATCCTGTCATAACGTACATGGGAAAAGGATTCCAGGAAGAATAGACATATGTTTATGTGTAAAAGAACCACATCTTGCACACCTAGAACAAGCCAAACTTTGTAATCAAACTTGCTGTGATAAAAATAAAAATTAAATTAAATAAACGAACAAGAAGTAGTGAGACATATACTTAAGGGGCTTTTCCCTGGCACACGCCATTCTAAATTACAACCTAGAACACAACTTCCATTGAGGCTCTGTTGCCCTAGTAACCAGATTTGGTAAAGTAGAACAGCTGCCACCTTGTGGGCGTTTCACACGACAGCAGCTTTAATCCCAGCGTTAATGGTCAGTTGATATTCAAAATAATTGCAGGCCTGTAAATCACACCTGCACTGAAAACAAATCCTGGGGTCGTATATCGACCAAAAAAATTCAAAGGCATCCATATTTCAAACCGACAGTTTCAAGAGGCATAATTTATGCACATTTGTCTTCTGTTTCTTTTTCTTTCTTTCTTTTTTCTTTTTTTTCAGCTTTCAAACTACTATTTATTTAATCATGTGTTCATTCTACAGATAATTTTTAAAGTGTCTACTATGTACTAATTGCAAGTTAGGTCCCAGGATTACAGCAGTGAGTTAAACAGATAAAATCCCCGGACCTTATGGAACTTAAAGCCTAGTGGGTGACTCGGTCAATAATCCACTTCATAGATAACTACGTAGTTATAATACAGGGTACAGTGAGAGGGCTAACAAAGGGCTCTAATTTAGGCTGGAGTTCAGAGAGGTTCCCCATGAAGAAATGATAGTTTACTTCTCAGGTACTTAATAAACAAAAGTGGTAAAATTAAATGGAAGTGTTTAAATGAACAGAGTTAGGTACCACTTTTAATTACATACATACATATACACACACATAAAATAGATCCCAACTTTCTAAATAAATTATAAGTAAATTGAACGCAAAATTTGTTAATAATGATAAAGTAGTACATATTCCAGAAATAAAGTCATGATGAGTAGCAAAAAAATCTAGGTACTGTTAATGTTATCACATTAATACATGTTTTAATGGTGATTTCAATGGCTATAGAAAAGGCATCTATGAAAAAAAACTGCTTAGTAAATTAGTAAAATAAGGAAATTCCTTAACCTAACGAGAGAAGGATTTTTTAAAGATCCTTTAGCAAATATATTTAATGATAAAACTTTAAAGTTAAAGTTTGGAGACCACAACTATTGCACATTGTTCTATAAGTCCTAGTCAATAGAATAAGAAAAGAATAAGCAGTGTAAGAATTAGAGAATGTGTCAGATAGACTGCACATCAGTCAATCTGTTGTGGCTTGGAAATTTAAAATGTTAACCACATTGCCCACTTCTGAAAGGAAGAGAAAGTTTGTCATTATTTGCAAATGATATGATAATCTTATCAAAATCAAGGCAAGGAATGGAAAAACTATGAATAAGATAATTCAGCAGAAATTTCCGGTAAGATAAAAAGTCAGCATAACAACTCAAAAGTATTTCTTTTACCAATTTTTTTTATACCAAGTCATTCTCAAGAGCAGCAAATATAATAAATACTTTTTTTTTTTTGCGGTACACGGGCCTCTCACTGTTGTGGCCTCTCCCTCCGCGGAGCACAGGCTCCTGATGCGCAGGCACAGTGGCCATGGCTCATGGGCCCAGACGCTCCACGGCATGTGGGATCTTCCTGGACCGGGGCATGAACCCGCGTCCCCTGCATCAGCAGGCGGACTCTCAACCACGGCGCCACCAGGGAAGCCCACAAATATTATAACATGTCAAGAAATTAATTTTTTCAATGTTAGATTTTTATAGAGAAATTCTGAAATTTTGTGAAGGGCATAATAAGAAAATCTGAATAAATAAAGATTATTTTCAAGGAAGAAAGGGCACATTTTAATAAAAATATCTCCTTACGTTAAGCTACATATTTAATAAGTTCCAATAAAATTACAAAATGAATTCTTCAGCAAATTTGATAATCTGAATCCAAAGTTCATGTAAGTCAAAATACATGAATAGCTAAGGCAATTTTTTTTATCTCCCTGAAGGACCTTCTCTCTTATTTCTTTTTTTTTATTTTTTTTTATTTTTTTATTTTTTATTTTTATTTTTTTTTAATTTTTTGCTTTATAACAAATTTAATCAGTTATACATATACATGTTTCCATATCCCCTCCCTTTTGCGTCTCCCTCCCACTCTTTCTTTTTTCTTAAAACAACGGGAATGGAAAAAGGCTGAACATCAGGAATCAATAAAGCCATGCAAATCCAGTGTACACAAACGTTCACCTGACAGCCGTCAGAATGATCATCAGCAAAAAAAGTCTACAAAAAATAAATGCTGAAGGGGTTTTAGAGAACTGCGTACCCTTTAGCTGCTGGTGGGTTGCAACCTGGTAAGAGCCAGTCGTGAGAACAGAATGGAGGTGCGTTTAAGGGTAAAAATGGAGCTACCATGTGATCTGGTAGGCCCACTCATGGGCCTATCACCTGAGTAGACCAGAATCAAAAACACACAGGCTGGCAATCCTGCACTGCAGCAAGGTGTACCATAGCCAAACCTGGAAGAAACCAAAATGTGCATCAACAGAAAAATGCACCAAGAAGAAGTCGTCCATGTACACAATGGAATCTTAGCCATGAAAAAGCATGGAACAGTGCCGTTGGCACCACCATAGAAGGACCTAGCGATAATCACCACACTGGAAGTAAGAAAGAAACCGTAAGACAGACATCCTATGACATCACTTATAGGTGTTACCTAAGAATTGATACCCATGAAATAATTTCCAAGAGAAGGACACGCATAGATTCAGAAAACCAAATTATGTTTAACCAAATGGAAAGGTGTAAGGAATGTATGAATTAGGATATGGGGGTTAACAGACATATACTAATACATAGGAAATATATAATCACAAAATACCTAAGGAATACAAAGAGAGGTCTACTCAACACTCTATAATAACATACACAGGAATGGATCCAAAGAGGAATATAGACAGATACATTGATAGGATGAACCAGAAACTGTACACCTAGGAGAATCTACATTTTGATCAAATTTCCTCTGATAATTAAATTTAAAAAGCAAACAACAATTTAGGAGATATAAGCTCTTGGGGGTTTGCACTGGCACATTGCACTCTAATTCGCAGCTTACTACCACGATTGCCACGAAAGCTCTGTGGCCCCAAATCCCAGAGTTGGAAATGTAGAAATGCTGCCGCCTTGTGGCCGTTTCCCACAAGAGCGGCTTTGAACCCACAGCTAATGGTCACTTAACATTCACAAGGATTCAGGGCTGTAAAGGACACCTGTCCTAAAAAATTGTGCGGAGGTAGGGAATGGCCAAAAAAATTCAAAAGTGTTAAATTTTTCAAGGAGATTGGATGGAGGGGTAAGTTTTACTCACTCATTTTCAAAAAAGAGGAAAATGGATAAAAGCTCAACATCAGTAATTATTAGACTCATGCAAATCTAACCTCCAAAATGATTCCAACTCACACATGTCAACTACCATCAGCTGCAAGTCTACAAACATTAAGTGCTGAAGGCGTTTTAGAGAACTGTGTACCCTCTAGCTGCTGGTGAGATGTAAAGTGGTGACAGCCAATAATAAGAATAGAAAGGAGCTGCGTTTAAAAGTAAAAATTGAGCCACCATTCCGTTCAGCAGGCCCACCGCTGAGACTCTCACCTGACAAGTCCAGAGTCGAGAAGGCACAGGCTTCAACAGCTGCACTGCAGGAATTTTCACAATAGCCAAGACACGGAAGCAACCAAAATGTCCATCACCATATCAGTTGAAAAAGAAGAAGTGGTCCATGTACACAATGGAATATTAGCCATGGAAAACAATGAAACACTGCTCTTTCAGGCACCATAGTTGAGCCTAGAGATAATCACAGAACATGAGGTAAGTCGGAAAGCAAAAGACATATCCTATGATATCACTTACAGGCATTATCTAACAACTGACACAAATGAACATATTTGCACAGAGAAAGACACTCACACACTTAGAAAACCAACTAGGCTTATCTAAAAGGAAAGGTGGGGGGAATGGAAAAATTAAGATTAGGGTTACCATACGTGTACAAATACCTATTAAATACACATAACAAAAAGACCGACCATATAGCAAGGGAGGTCTATGGAACACTCTGCAATAATTTACATGGGAAGTGGACCTGTGCATGAATATATATATATATATGTTAGGCACAAATGAACCAGATTGTGTACACCTAGGACAAACAATATTCTAATCATTGCCCCTATTAAAAAATCTAAAACAACAAACAAGAAATAATGTAACATAAACTTATGGGGTTTTCTCCTGGCACATTCCATTTTAATTTACAACCTAGGAACAGGGATTCCAGAACGGCTCTGCTGCCCTAGTAACGAGATTTGTGAATGGAGAAATGCTGCCGCCTAGTGGCTGCTTACCACAACAGCAGCTTTAAACCCAGTGCTAATGGTCACTAAATATTCACACTCATTACAGGCCTGTGAATGACACCTGCCCTCAAAAACAATCCTGGGAGCGAATATTGACCAAAAAATTCAATTTTGAGGGCAACCTTTCAAGAAGACAATTTCAAGAGGTTAATTGTATTCTACGTGTTTTTCATTTGTTCATTAACAGAAATTTTAAAAGGTGTGGAAAAATGAACCTTAGAAAGAATTAAGGACATGCAAATCCAAATTACAAAAATCCTATCAGCTCACAACAGTCAGAATGACCATCAGCAAAAATTCTGCAAACAATAAATGCTGAAGGGGTTGTGGAAAAATGCCTAGGCTTGGTTCAACGTGGGACATGCTAAGAGCCAGTAAGGAAAACACAAAGGAGGTGCATTGAAAAGGTAAGTACTGAGCTACCATTCAATCAAGCATGCCCACTGCTGGCCCTATCGCCTGAGAGGATGAGAATCAAAAAGACACAGGCTGGACTTCACTGGTGGCGCAGTGGTTGAGAGTCCGCCGCCGAAGCAGGGGACACGGGTTTATGCCCCGGTTCGGGAAAATCACACATGCCGTGGAGCGGCTGGTCCCGTGAGCTATGGCTGCTGGGCCTGTGCGTCCAGAGCCTGTGCTCTGCAATCGGAGTGGCCATGGCAGTGAGTGGCCTACGTACTGCAAAACAAGAAAAAAACAGCCTGGCAATCCTGCCCTCCAGCAATATTTATCATAGCCAAAACTTGGAAGCTACGAAAATGTCCATCAACAGAGGAATGCACAAAGAAGAAGTGGTCCATGTACACAATGGAATATGACTCCAATAAAAAAATATAAACTCAATCTAGAAAACAAACAAAAGTAAAAAAAAAAAACACATCAGCTTTTGGGGGTTTATCCAGGCACATTCCACCCTAATTTATAACCGAGAAATACCACTGCAAGGTAGTCTGTTTCCCTAGTTAAAAGCTTGTGAAAAGCAGAAATGCTGCCACCCTCTGGCAGTGACCTGCAACAGCAGCTTTAAAAACTGTGCTAAGGGTCACTTCATATGCACCAGTACTGGAGGGCTGTAAATGAAACCTGCCCTCAGAATGTCATTAGGGAGGTAATGGCCAAAATATTTCTAAATGTCACACATACTTCACGAAAACAATTGGAAGAGGTAAGATCTACTCACAGTTTGAATAATAAAAGGACATGCCAGAAAGCTCAATTTCAATGGATTATGAGACGAATGCAAATCCAACCACAAACATATAGCAGCTCACACTTGTCAGAATAAACTTCAGCAAAAAAAAAACTACAAACAATAAATGCTGAAGGTGTTGTGCAGAAGTGCATACCCTCAACTTTAAGTGGGATGTGACCTGGTAAGAGCCACTAATGAGAACAGAATGGAGGTGCTTTTACTACGTAAATATTTTTCTACCATATGATCCAGCAGGCCCACTCCTGGGCCTATAACCTAAGAAGACAGAATTGGAAAGACACAGGGAGGCGAATGTGCATTGCCGCAGCATTACAATTGCCAAGTCATGGAAGCAACCAAAAAGTCCATCAACATATGAGTGGACAAAGAAAACTGGTACATGTACAGACGGAGTATTGGACAAGGAAAAAAAGGACACGATGTCATTTGCAGCACTGTAGATGAGTCTAGAGGCAATCACACAACGTGTAGTATGTCAGAAAGAGAAAGACACATATCGTATGATATCACTTTTAGGTATTACCTATAAATGGATACCAGTGAAGATATTTCCACAGAGAAGGGCAACCACTGATTCATTCAACAAACTTATGGTTCACCAATGGAAATTTGTGAGGATTGGATACATCAGGATATTGGGGTTAACAGACATATACAAACACAGGTGAAATATATCATCACCAAAGACCTACGGAATACCAAGAGAAGACTACTCAACATCCTGTCATAACGTACATGGGAAAAGGATTCCAGGAAGAATAGACATATGTTTATGTGTAAAAGAACCACATCTTGCACACCTAGAACAAGCCAAACTTTGTAATCAAACTTGCTGTGATAAAAATAAAAATTAAATTAAATAAACGAACAAGAAGTAGTGAGACATATACTTAAGGGGCTTTTCCCTGGCACACGCCATTCTAAATTACAACCTAGAACACAACTTCCATTGAGGCTCTGTTGCCCTAGTAACCAGATTTGGTAAAGTAGAACAGCTGCCACCTTGTGGGCGTTTCACATGACAGCAGCTTTAATCCCAGCGTTAATGGTCAGTTGATATTCAAAATAATTGCAGGCCTGTAAATCACACCTGCACTGAAAACAAATCCTGGGGTCGTATATCGACCAAAAAAATTCAAAGGCATCCATATTTCAAACCGACAGTTTCAAGAGGCATAATTTATGCACATTTGTCTTCTGTTTCTTTTTCTTTCTTTCTTTTTTCTTTTTTTTTCAGCTTTCAAACCACTATTTATTTAATCATGTGTTCATTCTACAGATAATTTTTAAAGTGTCTACTATGTACTAATTGCAAGTTAGGTCCCAGGATTACAGCAGTGAGTTAAACAGATAAAATCCCCGGACCTTATGGAACTTAAAGCCTAGTGGGTGACTCGGTCAATAATCCACTTCATAGATAACTACGTAGTTATAATACAGGGTACAGTGAGAGGGCTAACAAAGGGCTCTAATTTAGGCTGGAGTTCAGAGAGGTTCCCCATGAAGAAATGATAGTTTACTTCTCAGGTACTTAATAAACAAAAGTGGTAAAATTAAATGGAAGTGTTTAAATGAACAGAGTTAGGTACCACTTTTAATTACATACATACATATACACACACATAAAATAGATCCCAACTTTCTAAATAAATTATAAGTAAATTGAACGCAAAATTTGTTAATAATGATAAAGTAGTACATATTCCAGAAATAAAGTCATGATGAGTAGCAAAAAAATCTAGGTACTGTTAATGTTATCACATTAATACATGTTTTAATGGTGATTTCAATGGCTATAGAAAAGGCATCTATGAAAAAAAACTGCTTAGTAAATTAGTAAAATAAGGAAATTCCTTAACCTAACGAGAGAAGGATTTTTTAAAGATCCTTTAGCAAATATATTTAATGATAAAACTTTAAAGTTAAAGTTTGGAGACCACAACTATTGCACATTGTTCTATAAGTCCTAGTCAATAGAATAAGAAAAGAATAAGCAGTGTAAGAATTAGAGAATGTGTCAGATAGACTGCACATCAGTCAATCTGTTGTGGTTTGGAAATTTAAAATGTTAACCACATTGCCCACTTCTGAAAGGAAGAGAAAGTTTGTCATTATTTGCAAATGATATGATAATCTTATCAAAATCAAGGCAAGGAATGGAAAAACTATGAATAAGATAATTCAGCAGAAATTTCCGGTAAGATAAAAAGTCAGCATAACAACTCAAAAGTATTTCTTTTACCAATTTTTTTTATACCAAGTCAATCTCAAGAGCAGCAAATATAATAAATACTTTTTTTTTTTGCGGTACACGGGCCTCTCACTGTTGTGGCCTCTCCCTCCGCGGAGCACAGGCTCCTGATGCGCAGGCACAGTGGCCATGGCTCATGGGCCCAGACGCTCCACGGCATGTGGGATCTTCCTGGACCGGGGCATGAACCCGCGTCCCCTGCATCAGCAGGCGGACTCTCAACCATGGCGCCACCAGGGAAGCCCACAAATATTATAACATGTCAAGAAATTAATTTTTTCAATGTTAGATTTTTATAGAGAAATTCTGAAATTTTGTGAAGGGCATAATAAGAAAATCTGAATAAATAAAGATTATTTTCAAGGAAGAAAGGGCACATTTTAATAAAAATATCTCCTTACGTTAAGCTACATATTTAATAAGTTCCAATAAAATTACAAAATGAATTCTTCAGCAAATTTGATAATCTGAATCCAAAGTTCATGTAAGTCAAAATACATGAATAGCTAAGGCAATTTTTTTTATCTCCCTGAAGGACCTTCTCTCTTATTTATTTTTTTTATTTTTTTTATTTTTTTATTTTTTATTTTTATTTTTTTTAATTTTTTGCTTTATAACAAATTTAATCAGTTATACATATACATGTTTCCATATCCCCTCCCTTTTGCGTCTCCCTCCCACTCTTTCTTTTTTCTTAAAACAACGGGAATGGAAAAAGGCTGAACATCAGGAATCAATAAAGCCATGCAAATCCAGTGTACACAAACGTTCACCTGACAGCCGTCAGAATGATCATCAGCAAAAAAAGTCTACAAAAAATAAATGCTGAAGGGGTTTTAGAGAACTGCGTACCCTTTAGCTGCTGGTGGGTTGCAACCTGGTAAGAGCCAGTCGTGAGAACAGAATGGAGGTGCGTTTAAGGGTAAAAATGGAGCTACCATGTGATCTGGTAGGCCCACTCATGGGCCTATCACCTGAGTAGACCAGAATCAAAAACACACAGGCTGGCAATCCTGCACTGCAGCAAGGTGTACCATAGCCAAACCTGGAAGAAACCAAAATGTGCATCAACAGAAAAATGCACCAAGAAGAAGTCGTCCATGTACACAATGGAATCTTAGCCATGAAAAAGCATGGAACAGTGCCGTTGGCACCACCATAGAAGGACCTAGCGAGAATCACCACACTGGAAGTAAGAAAGAAACCGTAAGACAGACATCCTATGACATCACTTATAGGTGTTACCTAAGAATTGATACCCATGAAATAATTTCCAAGAGAAGGACACGCATAGATTCAGAAAACCAAATTATGTTTAACCAAATGGAAAGGTGTAAGGAATGTATGAATTAGGATATGGGGGTTAACAGACATATACTAATACATAGGAAATATATAATCACAAAATACCTAAGGAATACAAAGAGAGGTCTACTCAACACTCTATAATAACATACACGGGAATGGATCCAAAGAGGAATATAGACAGATACATTGATAGGATGAACCAGAAACTGTACACCTCGGAGAATCTACATTTTGATCAAATTTCCTCTGATAATTAAATTTAAAAAGCAAACAACAATTTAGGAGATATAAGCTCTTGGGGGTTTGCACTGGCACATTGCACTCTAATTCGCAGCTTACTACCACGATTGCCACGAAAGCTCTGTGGCCCAAAATCCCAGAGTTGGAAATGTAGAAATGCTGCCGCCTTGTGGCCGTTTCCCACAAGAGCGGCTTTGAACCCACAGCTAATGGTCACTTAACATTCACAAGGATTCAGGGCTGTAAAGGACACCTGCCCTAAAAAATTGTGCGGAGGTAGGGAATGGCCAAAAAAATTCAAAAGTGTTAAATTTTTCAAGGAGATTGGATGGAGGGGTAAGTTTTACTCACTCATTTTCAAAAAAGAGGAAAATGGATAAAAGCTCAACATCAGTAATTATTAGACTCATGCAAATCTAACCTCCAAAATGATTCCAACTCACACATGTCAACTACCATCAGCTGCAAGTCTACAAACATTAAATGCTGAAGGTGTTTTAGAGAACTGTGTACCCTCTAGCTGCTGGTGAGATGTAAAGTGGTGACAGCCAATAATGAGAATAGAAAGGAGCTGTGTTTAAAAGTAAAAATTGAGCCACCATTCCGTTCAGCAGGCCCACCGCTGAGACTCTCACCTGACAAGTCCAGAGTCGAGAAGGCACAGGCTTCAACAGCTGCACTGCAGGAATTTTCACAATAGCCAAGACACGGAAGCAACCAAAATGTCCATCACCATATCAGTTGAAAAAGAAGAAGTGGTCCATGTACACAATGGAATATTAGCCATGGAAAACAATGAAACACTGCTCTTTCAGGCACCATAGTTGAGCCTAGAGATAATCACAGAACATGAGGTAAGTCGGAAAGCAAAAGACATATCCTATGATATCACTTACAGGCATTATCTAACAACAGACACAAATGAACATATTTGCACAGAGAAAGACACTCACACACTTAGAAAACCAACCAGGCTTATCTAAAAGGAAAGGTGGGGGGAATGGAAAAATTAAGATTAGGGTTACCATACGTGTACAAATACCTATTAAATACACATAACAAAAAGACCGACCATATAGCAAGGGAGGTCTATGGAACACTCTGCAATAATTGACATGGGAAGGGGATCTGTGCATGAATATATATATATATATATATATATATATATATATATATATATGTTAGGCACAAATGAACCAGAGTGTGTACACCTAGGACAAACAATATTCTAATCATTGCCCCTATTAAAAAAACTAAAACAACAAACAAGAAATAATGTAACATAAACTTATGGGGTTTTCTCCTGGCACATTCCATTTTAATTTACAACCTAGGAACAGGGATTCCAGAACGGCTCTGCTGCCCTAGTAACGAGATTTGTGAATGGAGGAATGCTGCCGCCTAGTGGCTGCTTACCACAACAGCAGCTTTAAACCCAGTGCTAATGGTCACTAAATATTCACACTCATTACAGGCCTGTGAATGACACCTGCCCTCAAAAACAATCCTGGGAGCGAATATTGACCAAAAAATTCAATTTTGAGGGCAACCTTTCAAGAAGACAATTTCAAGAGGTTAATTGTATTCTACGTTTTTTTCATTTGTTCATTAACAGAAATTTTAAAACGTGTGGAAAAATGAACCTTAGAAAGAATTAAGGACATGCAAATCCAAATTACAAAAATCCTATCAGCTCACAACAGTCAGAATGACCATCAGCAAAAATTCTGCAAACAATAAATGCTGAAGGGGTTGTGGAAAAATGCCTAGGCTTGGTTCAACGTGGGACATGCTAAGAGCCAGTAAGGAAAACACAAAGGAGGTGCATTGAAAAGGTAAGTACTGAGCTACCATTCAATCAAGCATGCCCACTGCTGGCCCTATCGCCTGAGAGGATGAGAATCAAAAAGACACAGGCTGGACTTCACTGGTGGCGCAGTGGTTGAGAGTCCGCCGCCGAAGCAGGGGACACGGGTTTATGCCCCGGTTCGGGAAAATCACACATGCCGTGGAGCGGCTGGTCCCGTGAGCTATGGCTGCTGGGCCTGTGCGTCCAGAGCCTGTGCTCTGCAATCGGAGTGGCCATGGCAGTGAGTGGCCTACGTACTGCAAAACAAGAAAAAAACAGCCTGGCAATCCTGCCCTCCAGCAATATTTATCATAGCCAAAACTTGGAAGCTACGAAAATGTCCATCAACAGAGGAATGCACAAAGAAGAAGTGGTCCATGTACACAATGGAATATGACTCCAATAAAAAAATATAAACTCAATCTAGAAAACAAACAAAAGTAAAAAAAAAAAAACACATCACCTTTGGGGGTTTATCCAGGCACATTCCACCCTAATTTATAACCGAGAAATACCACTGCAAGGTAGTCTGTTTCCCTAGTTAAAAGCTTGTGAAAAGCAGAAATGCTGCCACCCTCTGGCAGTGACCTGCAACAGCAGCTTTAAAAACTGTGCTAAGGGTCACTTCATATGCACCAGTACTGGAGGGCTGTAAATGAAACCTGCCCTCAGAATGTCATTAGGGAGGTAATGGCCAAAATATTTCTAAATGTCACACATACTTCACGAAAACAATTGGAAGAGGTAAGATCTACTCACAGTTTGAATAATAAAAGGACATGCCAGAAAGCTCAATTTCAATGGATTATGAGACGAATGCAAATCCAACCACAAACATATAGCAGCTCACACTTGTCAGAATAAACTTCAGCAAAAAAAAAACTACAAACAATAAATGCTGAAGGTGTTGTGCAGAAGTGCATACCCTCAACTTTAAGTGGGATGTGACCTGGTAAGAGCCACTAACGAGAACAGAATGGAGGTGCTTTTACTACGTAAATATTTTTCTACCATATGATCCAGCAGGCCCACTCCTGGGCCTATAACCTAAGAAGACAGAATTGGAAAGACACAGGGAGGCGAATGTGCATTGCCGCAGCATTACAATTGCCAAGTCATGGAAGCAACCAAAAAGTCCATCAACATATGAGTGGACAAAGAAAACTGGTACATGTACAGACGGAGTATTGGACAAGGAAAAAAAGGACACGATGTCATTTGCAGCACTGTAGATGAGTCTAGAGGCAATCACACAACGTGTAGTATGTCAGAAAGAGAAAGACACATATCGTATGATATCACTTTTAGGTATTACCTATAAATGGATAGCAGTGAAGATATTTCCACAGAGAAGGGCAACCACTGATTCATTCAACAAACTTATGGTTCACCAATGGAAATTTGTGAGGATTGGATACATTAGGATATTGGGGTTAACAGACATATACAAACACAGGTGAAATATATCATCACCAAAGACCTACGGAATACCAAGAGAAGACTACTCAACATCCTGTCATAACGTACATGGGAAAAGGATTCCAGGAAGAATAGACATATGTTTATGTGTAAAAGAACCACATCTTGCACACCTAGAACAAGCCAAACATTGTAATCAAACTTGCTGTGATAAAAATAAAAATTAAATTAAATAAACGAACAAGAAGTAGTGAGACATATACTTAAGGGGCTTTTCCCTGGCACACGCCATTCTAAATTACAACCTAGAACACAACTTCCATTGAGGCTCTGTTGCCCTAGTAACCAGATTTGGTAAAGTAGAACAGCTGCCACCTTGTGGGCGTTTCACACGACAGCAGCTTTAATCCCAGCGTTAATGGTCAGTTGATATTCAAAATAATTGCAGGCCTGTAAATCACACCTGCACTGAAAACAAATCCTGGGGTCGTATATCGACCAAAAAAATTCAAAGGCATCCATATTTCAAACCGACAGTTTCAAGAGGCATAATTTATGCACATTTGTCTTCTGTTTCTTTTTCTTTCTTTCTTTTTTCTTTTTTTTTCAGCTTTCAAACCACTATTTATTTAATCATGTGTTCATTCTACAGATAATTTTTAAAGTGTCTACTATGTACTAATTGCAAGTTAGGTCCCAGGATTACAGCAGTGAGTTAAACAGATAAAATCCCCGGACCTTATGGAACTTAAAGCCTAGTGGGTGACTCGGTCAATAATCCACTTCATAGATAACTACGTAGTTATAATACAGGGTACAGTGAGAGGGCTAACAAAGGGCTCTAATTTAGGCTGGAGTTCAGAGAGGTTCCCCATGAAGAAATGATAGTTTACTTCTCAGGTACTTAATAAACAAAAGTGGTAAAATTAAATGGAAGTGTTTAAATGAACAGAGTTAGGTACCACTTTTAATTACATACATACATATACACACACATAAAATAGATCCCAACTTTCTAAATAAATTATAAGTAAATTGAACGCAAAATTTGTTAATAATGATAAAGTAGTACATATTCCAGAAATAAAGTCATGATGAGTAGCAAAAAAATCTAGGTACTGTTAATGTTATCACATTAATACATGTTTTAATGGTGATTTCAATGGCTATAGAAAAGGCATCTATGAAAAAAAACTGCTTAGTAAATTAGTAAAATAAGGAAATTCCTTAACCTAACGAGAGAAGGATTTTTTAAAGATCCTTTAGCAAATATATTTAATGATAAAACTTTAAAGTTAAAGTTTGGAGACCACAACTATTGCACATTGTTCTATAAGTCCTAGTCAATAGAATAAGAAAAGAATAAGCAGTGTAAGAATTAGAGAATGTGTCAGATAGACTGCACATCAGTCAATCTGTTGTGGTTTGGAAATTTAAAATGTTAACCACATTGCCCACTTCTGAAAGGAAGAGAAAGTTTGTCATTATTTGCAAATGATATGATAATCTTATCAAAATCAAGGCAAGGAATGGAAAAACTATGAATAAGATAATTCAGCAGAAATTTCCGGTAAGATAAAAAGTCAGCATAACAACTCAAAAGTATTTCTTTTACCAATTTTTTTTATACCAAGTCAATCTCAAGAGCAGCAAATATAATAAATACTTTTTTTTTTTTTGCAGTACACGGGCCTCTCACTGTTGTGGCCTCTCCCTCCACGGAGCACAGGCTCCTGATGCGCAGGCACAGTGGCCATGGCTCATGGGCCCAGACGCTCCACGGCATGTGGGATCTTCCTGGACCGGGGCATGAACCCGCGTCCCCTGCATCAGCAGGCGGACTCTCAACCATGGCGCCACCAGGGAAGCCCACAAATATTATAACATGTCAAGAAATTAATTTTTTCAATGTTAGATTTTTATAGAGAAATTCTGAAATTTTGTGAAGGGCATAATAAGAAAATCTGAATAAATAAAGATTATTTTCAAGGAAGAAAGGGCACATTTTAATAAAAATATCTCCTTACGTTAAGCTACATATTTAATAAGTTCCAATAAAATTACAAAATGAATTCTTCAGCAAATTTGATAATCTGAATCCAAAGTTCATGTAAGTCAAAATACATGAATAGCTAAGGCAATTTTTTTTATCTCCCTGAAGGACCTTCTCTCTTATTTACTTTTTTTATTTTTTTTTATTTTTTTATTTTTTATTTTTATTTTTTTTAATTGTTTGCTTTATAACAAATTTAATCAGTTATACATATACATGTTTCCATATCCCCTCCCTTTTGCGTCTCCCTCCCACTCTTTCTTTTTTCTTAAAACAACGGGAATGGAAAAAGGCTGAACATCAGGAATCAATAAAGCCATGCAAATCCAGTGTACACAAACGTTCACCTGACAGCCGTCAGAATGATCATCAGCAAAAAAAGTCTACAAAAAATAAATGCTGAATGGGTTTTAGAGAACTGTGTACCCTTTAGCTGCTGGTGGGTTGCAACCTGGTAAGAGCCAGTCGTGAGAACAGAATGGAGGTGCGTTTAAGGGTAAAAATGGAGCTACCATGTGATCTGGTAGGCCCACTCATGGGCCTATCACCTGAGTAGACCAGAATCAAAAACACACAGGCTGGCAATCCTGCACTGCAGCAAGGTGTACCATAGCCAAACCTGGAAGAAACCAAAATGTGCATCAACAGAAAAATGCACCAAGAAGAAGTCGTCCATGTACACAATGGAATCTTAGCCATGAAAAAGCATGGAACAGTGCCGTTGGCACCACCATAGAAGGACCTAGCGAGAATCACCACACTGGAAGTAAGAAAGAAACCGTAAGACAGACATCCTATGACATCACTTATAGGTGTTACCTAAGAATTGATACCCATGAAATAATTTCCAAGAGAAGGACACGCATAGATTCAGAAAACCAAATTATGTTTAACCAAATGGAAAGGTGTAAGGAATGTATGAATTAGGATATGGGGGTTAACAGACATATACTAATACATAGGAAATATATAATCACAAAATACCTAAGGAATACAAAGAGAGGTCTACTCAACACTCTATAATAACATACACGGGAATGGATCCAAAGAGGAATATAGACAGATACATTGATAGGATGAACCAGAAACTGTACACCTAGGAGAATCTACATTTTGATCAAATTTCCTCTGATAATTAAATTTAAAAAGCAAACAACAATTTAGGAGATATAAGCTCTTGGGGGTTTGCACTGGCACATTGCACTCTAATTCGCAGCTTACTACCACGATTGCCACGAAAGCTCTGTGGCCCAAAATCCCAGAGTTGGAAATGTAGAAATGCTGCCGCCTTGTGGCCGTTTCCCACAAGAGCGGCTTTGAACCCACAGCTAATGGTCACTTAACATTCACAAGGATTCAGGGCTGTAAAGGACACCTGCCCTAAAAAATTGTGCGGAGGTAGGGAATGGCCAAAAAAATTCAAAAGTGTTAAATTTTTCAAGGAGATTGGATGGAGGGGTAAGTTTTACTCACTCATTTTCAAAAAAGAGGAAAATGGATAAAAGCTCAACATCAGTAATTATTAGACTCATGCAAATCTAACCTCCAAAATGATTCCAACTCACACATGTCAACTACCATCAGCTGCAAGTCTACAAACATTAAATGCTGAAGGTGTTTTAGAGAACTGTGTACCCTCTAGCTGCTGGTGAGATGTAAAGTGGTGACAGCCAATAATGAGAATAGAAAGGAGCTGTGTTTAAAAGTAAAAATTGAGCCACCATTCCTTTCAGCAGGCCCACCGCTGAGACTCTCACCTGACAAGTCCAGAGTCGAGAAGGCACAGGCTTCAACAGCTGCACTGCAGGAATTTTCACAATAGCCAAGACACGGAAGCAACCAAAATGTCCATCACCATATCAGTTGAAAAAGAAGAAGTGGTCCATGTACACAATGGAATATTAGCCATGGAAAACAATGAAACACTGCTCTTTCAGGCACCATAGTTGAGCCTAGAGATAATCACAGAACATGAGGTAAGTCGGAAAGCAAAAGACATATCCTATGATATCACTTACAGGCATTATCTAACAACTGACACAAATGAACATATTTGCACAGAGAAAGACACTCACACACTTAGAAAACAAACTAGGCTTATCTAAAAGGAAAGGTGGGGGGAATGGAAAAATTAAGATTAGGGTTACCATACGTGTACAAATACCTATTAAATACACATAACAAAAAGACCGACCATATAGCAAGGGAGGTCTATGGAACACTCTGCAATAATTGACATGGGAAGGGGATCTGTGCATGAATATATATATATATATATATATATATATATATATATATATATATATATATATATATATATATATATATATATATATATATATATATGTTAGGCACAAATGAACCAGAGTGTGTACACCTAGGACAAACAATATTCTAATCATTGCCCCTATTAAAAAAACTAAAACAACAAACAAGAAATAATGTAACATAAACTTATGGGGTTTTCTCCTGGCACATTCCATTTTAATTTACAACCTAGGAACAGGGATTCCAGAACGGCTCTGCTGCCCTAGTAACGAGATTTGTGAATGGAGAAATGCTGCCGCCTAGTGGCTGCTTACCACAACAGCAGCTTTAAACCCAGTGCTAATGGTCACTAAATATTCACACTCATTACAGGCCTGTGAATGACACCTGCCCTCAAAAACAATCCTGGGAGCGAATATTGACCAAAAAATTCAATTTTGAGGGCAACCTTTCAAGAAGACAATTTCAAGAGGTTAATTGTATTCTACGTTTTTTTCATTTGTTCATTAACAGAAATTTTAAAAGGTGTGGAAAAATGAACCTTAGAAAGAATTAAGGACATGCAAATGCAAATTACAAAAATCCTATCAGCTCACAACAGTCAGAATGACCATCAGCAAAAATTCTGCAAACAATAAATGCTGAAGGGGTTGTGGAAAAATGCCTAGGCTTGGTTCAACGTGGGACATGCTAAGAGCCAGTAAGGAAAACACAAAGGAGGTGCATTGAAAAGGTAAGTACTGAGCTACCATTCAATCAAGCATGCCCACTGCTGGCCCTATCGCCTGAGAGGATGAGAATCAAAAAGACACAGGCTGGACTTCACTGGTGGCGCAGTGGTTGAGAGTCCGCCGCCGAAGCAGGGGACACGGGTTTATGCCCCGGTTCGGGAAAATCACACATGCCGTGGAGCGGCTGGTCCCGTGAGCTATGGCTGCTGGGCCTGTGCGTCCAGAGCCTGTGCTCTGCAATCGGAGTGGCCATGGCAGTGAGTGGCCTACGTACTGCAAATCAAGAAAAAAACAGCCTGGCAATCCTGCCCTCCAGCAATATTTATCATAGCCAAAACTTGGAAGCTACGAAAATGTCCATCAACAGAGGAATGCACAAAGAAGAAGTGGTCCATGTACACAATGGAATATGACTCCAATAAAAAAATATAAACTCAATCTAGAAAACAAACAAAAGTAAAAAAAAAAACACATCAGCTTTTGGGGGTTTATCCAGGCACATTCCACCCTAATTTATAACCGAGAAATACCACTGCAAGGTAGTCTGTTTCCCTAGTTAAAAGCTTGTGAAAAGCAGAAATGCTGCCACCCTCTGGCAGTGACCTGCAACAGCAGCTTTAAAAACTGTGCTAAGGGTCACTTCATATGCACCAGTACTGGAGGGCTGTAAATGAAACCTGCCCTCAGAATGTCATTAGGGAGGTAATGGCCAAAATATTTCTAAATGTCACACATACTTCACGAAAACAATTGGAAGAGGTAAGATCTACTCACAGTTTGAATAATAAAAGGACATGCCAGAAAGCTCAATTTCAATGGATTATGAGACGAATGCAAATCCAACCACAAACATATAGCAGCTCACACTTGTCAGAATAAACTTCAGCAAAAAAAAACTACAAACAATAAATGCTGAAGGTGTTGTGCAGAAGTGCATACCCTCAACTTTAAGTGGGATGTGACCTGGTAAGAGCCACTAACGAGAACAGAATGGAGGTGCTTTTACTACGTAAATATTTTTCTACCATATGATCCAGCAGGCCCACTCCTGGGCCTATAACCTAAGAAGACAGAATTGGAAAGACACAGGGAGGCGAATGTGCATTGCCGCAGCATTACAATTGCCAAGTCATGGAAGCAACCAAAAAGTCCATCAACATATGAGTGGACAAAGAAAACTGGTACATGTACAGACGGAGTATTGGACAAGGAAAAAAAGGACACGATGTCATTTGCAGCACTGTAGATGAGTCTAGAGGCAATCACACAACGTGTAGTATGTCAGAAAGAGAAAGACACATATCGTATGATATCACTTTTAGGTATTACCTATAAATGGATAGCAGTGAAGATATTTCCACAGAGAAGGGCAACCACTGATTCATTCAACAAACTTATGGTTCACCAATGGAAATTTGTGAGGATTGGATACATTAGGATATTGGGGTTAACAGACATATACAAACACAGGTGAAATATATCATCACCAAAGACCTACGGAATACCAAGAGAAGACTACTCAACATCCTGTCATAACGTACATGGGAAAAGGATTCCAGGAAGAATAGACATATGTTTATGTGTAAAAGAACCACATCTTGCACACCTAGAACAAGCCAAACATTGTAATCAAACTTGCTGTGATAAAAATAAAAATTAAATTAAATAAACGAACAAGAAGTAGTGAGACATATACTTAAGGGGCTTTTCCCTGGCACACGCCATTCTAAATTACAACCTAGAACACAACTTCCATTGAGGCTCTGTTGCCCTAGTAACCAGATTTGGTAAAGTAGAACAGCTGCCACCTTGTGGGCGTTTCACACGACAGCAGCTTTAATCCCAGCGTTAATGGTCAGTTGATATTCAAAATAATTGCAGGCCTGTAAATCACACCTGCACTGAAAACAAATCCTGGGGTCGTATATCGACCAAAAAAATTCAAAGGCATCCATATTTCAAACCGACAGTTTCAAGAGGCATAATTTATGCACATTTGTCTTCTGTTTCTTTTTCTTTCTTTCTTTTTTCTTTTTTTTTCAGCTTTCAAACCACTATTTATTTAATCATGTGTTCATTCTACAGATAATTTTTAAAGTGTCTACTATGTACTAATTGCAAGTTAGGTCCCAGGATTACAGCAGTGAGTTAAACAGATAAAATCCCCGGACCTTATGGAACTTAAAGCCTAGTGGGTGACTCGGTCAATAATCCACTTCATAGATAACTACGTAGTTATAATACAGGGTACAGTGAGAGGGCTAACAAAGGGCTCTAATTTAGGCTGGAGTTCAGAGAGGTTCCCCATGAAGAAATGATAGTTTACTTCTCAGGTACTTAATAAACAAAAGTGGTAAAATTAAATGGAAGTGTTTAAATGAACAGAGTTAGGTACCACTTTTAATTACATACATACATATACACACACATAAAATAGATCCCAACTTTCTAAATAAATTATAAGTAAATTGAACGCAAAATTTGTTAATAATGATAAAGTAGTACATATTCCAGAAATAAAGTCATGATGAGTAGCAAAAAAATCTAGGTACTGTTAATGTTATCACATTAATACATGTTTTAATGGTGATTTCAATGGCTATAGAAAAGGCATCTATGAAAAAAAACTGCTTAGTAAATTAGTAAAATAAGGAAATTCCTTAACCTAACGAGAGAAGGATTTTTTAAAGATCCTTTAGCAAATATATTTAATGATAAAACTTTAAAGTTAAAGTTTGGAGACCACAACTATTGCACATTGTTCTATAAGTCCTAGTCAATAGAATAAGAAAAGAATAAGCAGTGTAAGAATTAGAGAATGTGTCAGATAGACTGCACATCAGTCAATCTGTTGTGGTTTGGAAATTTAAAATGTTAACCACATTGCCCACTTCTGAAAGGAAGAGAAAGTTTGTCATTATTTGCAAATGATATGATAATCTTATCAAAATCAAGGCAAGGAATGGAAAAACTATGAATAAGATAATTCAGCAGAAATTTCCGGTAAGATAAAAAGTCAGCATAACAACTCAAAAGTATTTCTTTTACCAATTTTTTTTATACCAAGTCAATCTCAAGAGCAGCAAATATAATAAATACTTTTTTTTTTTTTGCAGTACACGGGCCTCTCACTGTTGTGGCCTCTCCCTCCACGGAGCACAGGCTCCTGATGCGCAGGCACAGTGGCCATGGCTCATGGGCCCAGACGCTCCACGGCATGTGGGATCTTCCTGGACCGGGGCATGAACCCGCGTCCCCTGCATCAGCAGGCGGACTCTCAACCATGGCGCCACCAGGGAAGCCCACAAATATTATAACATGTCAAGAAATTAATTTTTTCAATGTTAGATTTTTATAGAGAAATTCTGAAATTTTGTGAAGGGCATAATAAGAAAATCTGAATAAATAAAGATTATTTTCAAGGAAGAAAGGGCACATTTTAATAAAAATATCTCCTTACGTTAAGCTACATATTTAATAAGTTCCAATAAAATTACAAAATGAATTCTTCAGCAAATTTGATAATCTGAATCCAAAGTTCATGTAAGTCAAAATACATGAATAGCTAAGGCAATTTTTTTTATCTCCCTGAAGGACCTTCTCTCTTATTTATTTTTTTTATTTATTTTTATTTTTTTATTTTTTATTTTTATTTTTTTTAATTGTTTGCTTTATAACAAATTTAATCAGTTATACATATACATGTTTCCATATCCCCTCCCTTTTGCGTCTCCCTCCCACTCTTTCTTTTTTCTTAAAACAACGGGAATGGAAAAAGGCTGAACATCAGGAATCAATAAAGCCATGCAAATCCAGTGTACACAAACGTTCACCTGACAGCCGTCAGAATGATCATCAGCAAAAAAAGTCTACAAAAAATAAATGCTGAATGGGTTTTAGAGAACTGTGTACCCTTTAGCTGCTGGTGGGTTGCAACCTGGTAAGAGCCAGTCGTGAGAACAGAATGGAGGTGCGTTTAAGGGTAAAAATGGAGCTACCATGTGATCTGGTAGGCCCACTCATGGGCCTATCACCTGAGTAGACCAGAATCAAAAACACACAGGCTGGCAATCCTGCACTGCAGCAAGGTGTACCATAGCCAAACCTGGAAGAAACCAAAATGTGCATCAACAGAAAAATGCACCAAGAAGAAGTCGTCCATGTACACAATGGAATCTTAGCCATGAAAAAGCATGGAACAGTGCCGTTGGCACCACCATAGAAGGACCTAGCGATAATCACCACACTGGAAGTAAGAAAGAAACCGTAAGACAGACATCCTATGACATCACTTATAGGTGTTACCTAAGAATTGATACCCATGAAATAATTTCCAAGAGAAGGACACGCATAGATTCAGAAAACCAAATTATGTTTAACCAAATGGAAAGGTGTAAGGAATGTATGAATTAGGATATGGGGGTTAACAGACATATACTAATACATAGGAAATATATAATCACAAAATACCTAAGGAATACAAAGAGAGGTCTACTCAACACTCTATAATAACATACACGGGAATGGATCCAAAGAGGAATATAGACAGATACATTGATAGGATGAACCAGAAACTGTACACCTAGGAGAATCTACATTTTGATCAAATTTCCTCTGATAATTAAATTTAAAAAGCAAACAACAATTTAGGAGATATAAGCTCTTGGGGGTTTGCACTGGCACATTGCACTCTAATTCGCAGCTTACTACCACGATTGCCACGAAAGCTCTGTGGCCCAAAATCCCAGAGTTGGAAATGTAGAAATGCTGCCGCCTTGTGGCCGTTTCCCACAAGAGCGGCTTTGAACCCACAGCTAATGGTCACTTAACATTCACAAGGATTCAGGGCTGTAAAGGACACCTGCCCTAAAAAATTGTGCGGAGGTAGGGAATGGCCAAAAAAATTCAAAAGTGTTAAATTTTTCAAGGAGATTGGATGGAGGGGTAAGTTTTACTCACTCATTTTCAAAAAAGAGGAAAATGGATAAAAGCTCAACATCAGTAATTATTAGACTCATGCAAATCTAACCTCCAAAATGATTCCAACTCACACATGTCAACTACCATCAGCTGCAAGTCTACAAACATTAAATGCTGAAGGTGTTTTAGAGAACTGTGTACCCTCTAGCTGCTGGTGAGATGTAAAGTGGTGACAGCCAATAATGAGAATAGAAAGGAGCTGTGTTTAAAAGTAAAAATTGAGCCACCATTCCTTTCAGCAGGCCCACCGCTGAGACTCTCACCTGACAAGTCCAGAGTCGAGAAGGCACAGGCTTCAACAGCTGCACTGCAGGAATTTTCACAATAGCCAAGACACGGAAGCAACCAAAATGTCCATCACCATATCAGTTGAAAAAGAAGAAGTGGTCCATGTACACAATGGAATATTAGCCATGGAAAACAATGAAACACTGCTCTTTCAGGCACCATAGTTGAGCCTAGAGATAATCACAGAACATGAGGTAAGTCGGAAAGCAAAAGACATATCCTATGATATCACTTACAGGCATTATCTAACAACTGACACAAATGAACATATTTGCACAGAGAAAGACACTCACACACTTAGAAAACAAACTAGGCTTATCTAAAAGGAAAGGTGGGGGTAATGGAAAAATTAAGATTAGGGTTACCATACGTGTACAAATACCTATTAAATACACATAACAAAAAGACCGACCATATAGCAAGGGAGGTCTATGGAACACTCTGCAATAATTGACATGGGAAGGGGATCTGTGCATGAATATATATATATATATATATATATATATATATATGTTAGGCACAAATGAACCAGATTGTGTACACCTAGGACAAACAATATTCTAATCATTGCCCCTATTAAAAAAACTAAAACAACAAACAAGAAATAATGTAACATAAACTTATGGGGTTTTCTCCTGGCACATTCCATTTTAATTTACAACCTAGGAACAGGGATTCCAGAATGGCTCTGCTGCCCTAGTAACGAGATTTGTGAATGGAGAAATGCTGCCGCCTAGTGGCTGCTTACCACAACAGCAGCTTTAAACCCAGTGCTAATGGTCACTAAATATTCACACTCATTACAGGCCTGTGAATGACACCTGCCCTCAAAAACAATCCTGGGAGCGAATATTGACCAAAAAATTCAATTTTGAGGGCAACCTTTCAAGAAGACAATTTCAAGAGGTTAATTGTATTCTACGTTTTTTTCATTTGTTCATTAACAGAAATTTTAAAACGTGTGGAAAAATGAACCTTAGAAAGAATTAAGGACATGCAAATCCAAATTACAAAAATCCTATCAGCTCACAACAGTCAGAATGACCATCAGCAAAAATTCTGCAAACAATAAATGCTGAAGGGGTTGTGGAAAAATGCCTAGGCTTGGTTCAACGTGGGACATGCTAAGAGCCAGTAAGGAAAACACAAAGGAGGTGCATTGAAAAGGTAAGTACTGAGCTACCATTCAATCAAGCATGCCCACTGCTGGCCCTATCGCCTGAGAGGATGAGAATCAAAAAGACACAGGCTGGACTTCACTGGTGGCGCAGTGGTTGAGAGTCCGCCGCCGAAGCAGGGGACACGGGTTTATGCCCCGGTTCGGGAAAATCACACATGCCGTGGAGCGGCTGGTCCCGTGAGCTATGGCTGCTGGGCCTGTGCGTCCAGAGCCTGTGCTCTGCAATCGGAGTGGCCATGGCAGTGAGTGGCCTACGTACTGCAAAACAAGAAAAAACAGCCTGGCAATCCTGCCCTCCAGCAATATTTATCATAGCCAAAACTTGGAAGCTACGA
The DNA here is from genome assembly GCF_964341445.2 of Mesoplodon mirus. Classification (NCBI taxonomy): domain Eukaryota; kingdom Metazoa; phylum Chordata; class Mammalia; order Artiodactyla; family Ziphiidae; genus Mesoplodon; species Mesoplodon mirus. The sequence goes on from NC_138981.1 coordinate 146,543,465, forward strand.
AAATGTCCATCAACAGAGGAATGCACAAAGAAGAAGTGGTCCATGTACACAATGGAATATGACTCCAATAAAAAAATATAAACTCAATCTAGAAAACAAACAAAAGTAAAAAAAAAACACATCAGCTTTTGGGGGTTTATCCAGGCACATTCCACCCTAATTTATAACCGAGAAATACCACTGCAAGGTAGTCTGTTTCCCTAGTTAAAAGCTTGTGAAAAGCAGAAATGCTGCCACCCTCTGGCAGTGACCTGCAACAGCAGCTTTAAAAACTGTGCTAAGGGTCACTTCATATGCACCAGTACTGGAGGGCTGTAAATGAAACCTGCCCTCAGAATGTCATTAGGGAGGTAATGGCCAAAATATTTCTAAATGTCACACATACTTCACGAAAACAATTGGAAGAGGTAAGATCTACTCACAGTTTGAATAATAAAAGGACATGCCAGAAAGCTCAATTTCAATGGATTATGAGACGAATGCAAATCCAACCACAAACATATAGCAGCTCACACTTGTCAGAATAAACTTCAGCAAAAAAAAAACTACAAACAATAAATGCTGAAGGTGTTGTGCAGAAGTGCATACCCTCAACTTTAAGTGGGATGTGACCTGGTAAGAGCCACTAACGAGAACAGAATGGAGGTGCTTTTACTACGTAAATATTTTTCTACCATATGATCCAGCAGGCCCACTCCTGGGCCTATAACCTAAGAAGACAGAATTGGAAAGACACAGGGAGGCGAATGTGCATTGCCGCAGCATTACAATTGCCAAGTCATGGAAGCAACCAAAAAGTCCATCAACATATGAGTGGACAAAGAAAACTGGTACATGTACAGACGGAGTATTGGACAAGGAAAAAAAGGACACGATGTCATTTGCAGCACTGTAGATGAGTCTAGAGGCAATCACACAACGTGTAGTATGTCAGAAAGAGAAAGACACATATCGTATGATATCACTTTTAGGTATTACCTATAAATGGATACCAGTGAAGATATTTCCACAGAGAAGGGCAACCACTGATTCATTCAACAAACTTATGGTTCACCAATGGAAATTTGTGAGGATTGGATACATTAGGATATTGGGGTTAACAGACATATACAAACACAGGTGAAATATATCATCACCAAAGACCTACGGAATACCAAGAGAAGACTACTCAACATCCTGTCATAACGTACATGGGAAAAGGATTCCAGGAAGAATAGACATATGTTTATGTGTAAAAGAACCACATCTTGCACACCTAGAACAAGCCAAACATTGTAATCAAACTTGCTGTGATAAAAATAAAAATTAAATTAAATAAACGAACAAGAAGTAGTGAGACATATACTTAAGGGGCTTTTCCCTGGCACACGCCATTCTAAATTACAACCTAGAACACAACTTCCATTGAGGCTCTGTTGCCCTAGTAACCAGATTTGGTAAAGTAGAACAGCTGCCACCTTGTGGGCGTTTCACACGACAGCAGCTTTAATCCCAGCGTTAATGGTCAGTTGATATTCAAAATAATTGCAGGCCTGTAAATCACACCTGCACTGAAAACAAATCCTGGGGTCGTATATCGACCAAAAAAATTCAAAGGCATCCATATTTCAAACCGACAGTTTCAAGAGGCATAATTTATGCACATTTGTCTTCTGTTTCTTTTTCTTTCTTTCTTTTTTCTTTTTTTTTCAGCTTTCAAACCACTATTTATTTAATCATGTGTTCATTCTACAGATAATTTTTAAAGTGTCTACTATGTACTAATTGCAAGTTAGGTCCCAGGATTACAGCAGTGAGTTAAACAGATAAAATCCCCGGACCTTATGGAACTTAAAGCCTAGTGGGTGACTCGGTCAATAATCCACTTCATAGATAACTACGTAGTTATAATACAGGGTACAGTGAGAGGGCTAACAAAGGGCTCTAATTTAGGCTGGAGTTCAGAGAGGTTCCCCATGAAGAAATGATAGTTTACTTCTCAGGTACTTAATAAACAAAAGTGGTAAAATTAAATGGAAGTGTTTAAATGAACAGAGTTAGGTACCACTTTTAATTACATACATACATATACACACACATAAAATAGATCCCAACTTTCTAAATAAATTATAAGTAAATTGAACGCAAAATTTGTTAATAATGATAAAGTAGTACATATTCCAGAAATAAAGTCATGATGAGTAGCAAAAAAATCTAGGTACTGTTAATGTTATCACATTAATACATGTTTTAATGGTGATTTCAATGGCTATAGAAAAGGCATCTATGAAAAAAAACTGCTTAGTAAATTAGTAAAATAAGGAAATTCCTTAACCTAACGAGAGAAGGATTTTTTAAAGATCCTTTAGCAAATATATTTAATGATAAAACTTTAAAGTTAAAGTTTGGAGACCACAACTATTGCACATTGTTCTATAAGTCCTAGTCAATAGAATAAGAAAAGAATAAGCAGTGTAAGAATTAGAGAATGTGTCAGATAGACTGCACATCAGTCAATCTGTTGTGGTTTGGAAATTTAAAATGTTAACCACATTGCCCACTTCTGAAAGGAAGAGAAAGTTTGTCATTATTTGCAAATGATATGATAATCTTATCAAAATCAAGGCAAGGAATGGAAAAACTATGAATAAGATAATTCAGCAGAAATTTCCGGTAAGATAAAAAGTCAGCATAACAACTCAAAAGTATTTCTTTTACCAATTTTTTTTATACCAAGTCAATCTCAAGAGCAGCAAATATAATAAATACTTTTTTTTTTTTTGCGGTACACGGGCCTCTCACTGTTGTGGCCTCTCCCTCCGCGGAGCACAGGCTCCTGATGCGCAGGCACAGTGGCCATGGCTCATGGGCCCAGACGCTCCACGGCATGTGGGATCTTCCTGGACCGGGGCATGAACCCGCGTCCCCTGCATCAGCAGGCGGACTCTCAACCATGGCGCCACCAGGGAAGCCCACAAATATTATAACATGTCAAGAAATTAATTTTTTCAATGTTAGATTTTTATAGAGAAATTCTGAAATTTTGTGAAGGGCATAATAAGAAAATCTGAATAAATAAAGATTATTTTCAAGGAAGAAAGGGCACATTTTAATAAAAATATCTCCTTACGTTAAGCTACATATTTAATAAGTTCCAATAAAATTACAAAATGAATTCTTCAGCAAATTTGATAATCTGAATCCAAAGTTCATGTAAGTCAAAATACATGAATAGCTAAGGCAATTTTTTTTATCTCCCTGAAGGACCTTCTCTCTTATTTATTTTTTTTATTTTTTTTTATTTTTTTATTTTTTATTTTTATTTTTTTAATTTTTTGCTTTATAACAAATTTAATCAGTTATACATATACATGTTTCCATATCCCCTCCCTTTTGCGTCTCCCTCCCACTCTTTCTTTTTTCTTAAAACAACGGGAATGGAAAAAGGCTGAACATCAGGAATCAATAAAGCCATGCAAATCCAGTGTACACAAACGTTCACCTGACAGCCGTCAGAATGATCATCAGCAAAAAAAGTCTACAAAAAATAAATGCTGAATGGGTTTTAGAGAACTGTGTACCCTTTAGCTGCTGGTGGGTTGCAACCTGGTAAGAGCCAGTCGTGAGAACAGAATGGAGGTGCGTTTAAGGGTAAAAATGGAGCTACCATGTGATCTGGTAGGCCCACTCATGGGCCTATCACCTGAGTAGACCAGAATCAAAAACACACAGGCTGGCAATCCTGCACTGCAGCAAGGTGTACCATAGCCAAACCTGGAAGAAACCAAAATGTGCATCAACAGAAAAATGCACCAAGAAGAAGTCGTCCATGTACACAATGGAATCTTAGCCATGAAAAAGCATGGAACAGTGCCGTTGGCACCACCATAGAAGGACCTAGCGAGAATCACCACACTGGAAGTAAGAAAGAAACCGTAAGACAGACATCCTATGACATCACTTATAGGTGTTACCTAAGAATTGATACCCATGAAATAATTTCCAAGAGAAGGACACGCATAGATTCAGAAAACCAAATTATGTTTAACCAAATGGAAAGGTGTAAGGAATGTATGAATTAGGATATGGGGGTTAACAGACATATACTAATACATAGGAAATATATAATCACAAAATACCTAAGGAATACAAAGAGAGGTCTACTCAACACTCTATAATAACATACACGGGAATGGATCCAAAGAGGAATATAGACAGATACATTGATAGGATGAACCAGAAACTGTACACCTAGGAGAATCTACATTTTGATCAAATTTCCTCTGATAATTAAATTTAAAAAGCAAACAACAATTTAGGAGATATAAGCTCTTGGGGGTTTGCACTGGCACATTGCACTCTAATTCGCAGCTTACTACCACGATTGCCACGAAAGCTCTGTGGCCCAAAATCCCAGAGTTGGAAATGTAGAAATGCTGCCGCCTTGTGGCCGTTTCCCACAAGAGCGGCTTTGAACCCACAGCTAATGGTCACTTAACATTCACAAGGATTCAGGGCTGTAAAGGACACCTGCCCTAAAAAATTGTGCGGAGGTAGGGAATGGCCAAAAAAATTCAAAAGTGTTAAATTTTTCAAGGAGATTGGATGGAGGGGTAAGTTTTACTCACTCATTTTCAAAAAAGAGGAAAATGGATAAAAGCTCAACATCAGTAATTATTAGACTCATGCAAATCTAACCTCCAAAATGATTCCAACTCACACATGTCAACTACCATCAGCTGCAAGTCTACAAACATTAAATGCTGAAGGTGTTTTAGAGAACTGTGTACCCTCTAGCTGCTGGTGAGATGTAAAGTGGTGACAGCCAATAATGAGAATAGAAAGGAGCTGTGTTTAAAAGTAAAAATTGAGCCACCATTCCTTTCAGCAGGCCCACCGCTGAGACTCTCACCTGACAAGTCCAGAGTCGAGAAGGCACAGGCTTCAACAGCTGCACTGCAGGAATTTTCACAATAGCCAAGACACGGAAGCAACCAAAATGTCCATCACCATATCAGTTGAAAAAGAAGAAGTGGTCCATGTACACAATGGAATATTAGCCATGGAAAACAATGAAACACTGCTCTTTCAGGCACCATAGTTGAGCCTAGAGATAATCACAGAACATGAGGTAAGTCGGAAAGCAAAAGACATATCCTATGATATCACTTACAGGCATTATCTAACAACTGACACAAATGAACATATTTGCACAGAGAAAGACACTCACACACTTAGAAAACAAACTAGGCTTATCTAAAAGGAAAGGTGGGGGTAATGGAAAAATTAAGATTAGGGTTACCATACGTGTACAAATACCTATTAAATACACATAACAAAAAGACCGACCATATAGCAAGGGAGGTCTATGGAACACTCTGCAATAATTGACATGGGAAGGGGATCTGTGCATGAATATATATATATATATATATATATATATATATATATATATATATATATATATATATATATGTTAGGCACAAATGAACCAGATTGTGTACGCCTAGGACAAACAATATTCTAATCATTGCCCCTATTAAAAAAACTAAAACAACAAACAAGAAATAATGTAACATAAACTTATGGGGTTTTCTCCTGGCACATTCCATTTTAATTTACAACCTAGGAACAGGGATTCCAGAACGGCTCTGCTGCCCTAGTAACGAGATTTGTGAATGGAGAAATGCTGCCGCCTAGTGGCTGCTTACCACAACAGCAGCTTTAAACCCAGTGCTAATGGTCACTAAATATTCACACTCATTACAGGCCTGTGAATGACACCTGCCCTCAAAAACAATCCTGGGAGCGAATATTGACCAAAAAATTCAATTTTGAGGGCAACCTTTCAAGAAGACAATTTCAAGAGGTTAATTGTATTCTACGTTTTTTTCATTTGTTCATTAACAGAAATTTTAAAACGTGTGGAAAAATGAACCTTAGAAAGAATTAAGGACATGCAAATCCAAATTACAAAAATCCTATCAGCTCACAACAGTCAGAATGACCATCAGCAAAAATTCTGCAAACAATAAATGCTGAAGGGGTTGTGGAAAAATGCCTAGGCTTGGTTCAACGTGGGACATGCTAAGAGCCAGTAAGGAAAACACAAAGGAGGTGCATTGAAAAGGTAAGTACTGAGCTACCATTCAATCAAGCATGCCCACTGCTGGCCCTATCGCCTGAGAGGATGAGAATCAAAAAGACACAGGCTGGACTTCACTGGTGGCGCAGTGGTTGAGAGTCCGCCGCCGAAGCAGGGGACACGGGTTTATGCCCCGGTTCGGGAAAATCACACATGCCGTGGAGCGGCTGGTCCCGTGAGCTATGGCTGCTGGGCCTGTGCGTCCAGAGCCTGTGCTCTGCAATCGGAGTGGCCATGGCAGTGAGTGGCCTACGTACTGCAAAACAAGAAAAAAACAGCCTGGCAATCCTGCCCTCCAGCAATATTTATCATAGCCAAAACTTGGAAGCTACGAAAATGTCCATCAACAGAGGAATGCACAAAGAAGAAGTGGTCCATGTACACAATGGAATATGACTCCAATAAAAAAATATAAACTCAATCTAGAAAACAAACAAAAGTAAAAAAAAAAACACATCAGCTTTTGGGGGTTTATCCAGGCACATTCCACCCTAATTTATAACCGAGAAATACCACTGCAAGGTAGTCTGTTTCCCTAGTTAAAAGCTTGTGAAAAGCAGAAATGCTGCCACCCTCTGGCAGTGACCTGCAACAGCAGCTTTAAAAACTGTGCTAAGGGTCACTTCATATGCACCAGTACTGGAGGGCTGTAAATGAAACCTGCCCTCAGAATGTCATTAGGGAGGTAATGGCCAAAATATTTCTAAATGTCACACATACTTCACGAAAACAATTGGAAGAGGTAAGATCTACTCACAGTTTGAATAATAAAAGGACATGCCAGAAAGCTCAATTTCAATGGATTATGAGACGAATGCAAATCCAACCACAAACATATAGCAGCTCACACTTGTCAGAATAAACTTCAGCAAAAAAAAAACTACAAACAATAAATGCTGAAGGTGTTGTGCAGAAGTGCATACCCTCAACTTTAAGTGGGATGTGACCTGGTAAGAGCCACTAACGAGAACAGAATGGAGGTGCTTTTACTACGTAAATATTTTTCTACCATATGATCCAGCAGGCCCACTCCTGGGCCTATAACCTAAGAAGACAGAATTGGAAAGACACAGGGAGGCGAATGTGCATTGCCGCAGCATTACAATTGCCAAGTCATGGAAGCAACCAAAAAGTCCATCAACATATGAGTGGACAAAGAAAACTGGTACATGTACAGACGGAGTATTGGACAAGGAAAAAAAGGACACGATGTCATTTGCAGCACTGTAGATGAGTCTAGAGGCAATCACACAACGTGTAGTATGTCAGAAAGAGAAAGACACATATCGTATGATATCACTTTTAGGTATTACCTATAAATGGATACCAGTGAAGATATTTCCACAGAGAAGGGCAACCACTGATTCATTCAACAAACTTATGGTTCACCAATGGAAATTTGTGAGGATTGGATACATTAGGATATTGGGGTTAACAGACATATACAAACACAGGTGAAATATATCATCACCAAAGACCTACGGAATACCAAGAGAAGACTACTCAACATCCTGTCATAACGTACATGGGAAAAGGATTCCAGGAAGAATAGACATATGTTTATGTGTAAAAGAACCACATCTTGCACACCTAGAACAAGCCAAACATTGTAATCAAACTTGCTGTGATAAAAATAAAAATTAAATTAAATAAACGAACAAGAAGTAGTGAGACATATACTTAAGGGGCTTTTCCCTGGCACACGCCATTCTAAATTACAACCTAGAACACAACTTCCATTGAGGCTCTGTTGCCCTAGTAACCAGATTTGGTAAAGTAGAACAGCTGCCACCTTGTGGGCGTTTCACACGACAGCAGCTTTAATCCCAGCGTTAATGGTCAGTTGATATTCAAAATAATTGCAGGCCTGTAAATCACACCTGCACTGAAAACAAATCCTGGGGTCGTATATCGACCAAAAAAATTCAAAGGCATCCATATTTCAAACCGACAGTTTCAAGAGGCATAATTTATGCACATTTGTCTTCTGTTTCTTTTTCTTTCTTTCTTTTTTCTTTTTTTTTCAGCTTTCAAACCACTATTTATTTAATCATGTGTTCATTCTACAGATAATTTTTAAAGTGTCTACTATGTACTAATTGCAAGTTAGGTCCCAGGATTACAGCAGTGAGTTAAACAGATAAAATCCCCGGACCTTATGGAACTTAAAGCCTAGTGGGTGACTCGGTCAATAATCCACTTCATAGATAACTACGTAGTTATAATACAGGGTACAGTGAGAGGGCTAACAAAGGGCTCTAATTTAGGCTGGAGTTCAGAGAGGTTCCCCATGAAGAAATGATAGTTTACTTCTCAGGTACTTAATAAACAAAAGTGGTAAAATTAAATGGAAGTGTTTAAATGAACAGAGTTAGGTACCACTTTTAATTACATACATACATATACACACACATAAAATAGATCCCAACTTTCTAAATAAATTATAAGTAAATTGAACGCAAAATTTGTTAATAATGATAAAGTAGTACATATTCCAGAAATAAAGTCATGATGAGTAGCAAAAAAATCTAGGTACTGTTAATGTTATCACATTAATACATGTTTTAATGGTGATTTCAATGGCTATAGAAAAGGCATCTATGAAAAAAAACTGCTTAGTAAATTAGTAAAATAAGGAAATTCCTTAACCTAACGAGAGAAGGATTTTTTAAAGATCCTTTAGCAAATATATTTAATGATAAAACTTTAAAGTTAAAGTTTGGAGACCACAACTATTGCACATTGTTCTATAAGTCCTAGTCAATAGAATAAGAAAAGAATAAGCAGTGTAAGAATTAGAGAATGTGTCAGATAGACTGCACATCAGTCAATCTGTTGTGGTTTGGAAATTTAAAATGTTAACCACATTGCCCACTTCTGAAAGGAAGAGAAAGTTTGTCATTATTTGCAAATGATATGATAATCTTATCAAAATCAAGGCAAGGAATGGAAAAACTATGAATAAGATAATTCAGCAGAAATTTCCGGTAAGATAAAAAGTCAGCATAACAACTCAAAAGTATTTCTTTTACCAATTTTTTTTATACCAAGTCAATCTCAAGAGCAGCAAATATAATAAATACTTTTTTTTTTTTGCGGTACACGGGCCTCTCACTGTTGTGGCCTCTCCCTCCGCGGAGCACAGGCTCCTGATGCGCAGGCACAGTGGCCATGGCTCATGGGCCCAGACGCTCCACGGCATGTGGGATCTTCCTGGACCGGGGCATGAACCCGCGTCCCCTGCATCAGCAGGCGGACTCTCAACCATGGCGCCACCAGGGAAGCCCACAAATATTATAACATGTCAAGAAATTAATTTTTTCAATGTTAGATTTTTATAGAGAAATTCTGAAATTTTGTGAAGGGCATAATAAGAAAATCTGAATAAATAAAGATTATTTTCAAGGAAGAAAGGGCACATTTTAATAAAAATATCTCCTTACGTTAAGCTACATATTTAATAAGTTCCAATAAAATTACAAAATGAATTCTTCAGCAAATTTGATAATCTGAATCCAAAGTTCATGTAAGTCAAAATACATGAATAGCTAAGGCAATTTTTTTTATCTCCCTGAAGGACCTTCTCTCTTATTTATTTTTTTTATTTTTTTTTATTTTTTTATTTTTTATTTTTATTTTTTTTAATTTTTTGCTTTATAACAAATTTAATCAGTTATACATATACATGTTTCCATATCCCCTCCCTTTTGCGTCTCCCTCCCACTCTTTCTTTTTTCTTAAAACAACGGGAATGGAAAAAGGCTGAACATCAGGAATCAATAAAGCCATGCAAATCCAGTGTACACAAACGTTCACCTGACAGCCGTCAGAATGATCATCAGCAAAAAAAGTCTACAAAAAATAAATGCTGAATGGGTTTTAGAGAACTGTGTACCCTTTAGCTGCTGGTGGGTTGCAACCTGGTAAGAGCCAGTCGTGAGAACAGAATGGAGGTGCGTTTAAGGGTAAAAATGGAGCTACCATGTGATCTGGTAGGCCCACTCATGGGCCTATCACCTGAGTAGACCAGAATCAAAAACACACAGGCTGGCAATCCTGCACTGCAGCAAGGTGTACCATAGCCAAACCTGGAAGAAACCAAAATGTGCATCAACAGAAAAATGCACCAAGAAGAAGTCGTCCATGTACACAATGGAATCTTAGCCATGAAAAAGCATGGAACAGTGCCGTTGGCACCACCATAGAAGGACCTAGCGAGAATCACCACACTGGAAGTAAGAAAGAAACCGTAAGACAGACATCCTATGACATCACTTATAGGTGTTACCTAAGAATTGATACCCATGAAATAATTTCCAAGAGAAGGACACGCATAGATTCAGAAAACCAAATTATGTTTAACCAAATGGAAAGGTGTAAGGAATGTATGAATTAGGATATGGGGGTTAACAGACATATACTAATACATAGGAAATATATAATCACAAAATACCTAAGGAATACAAAGAGAGGTCTACTCAACACTCTATAATAACATACACGGGAATGGATCCAAAGAGGAATATAGACAGATACATTGATAGGATGAACCAGAAACTGTACACCTAGGAGAATCTACATTTTGATCAAATTTCCTCTGATAATTAAATTTAAAAAGCAAACAACAATTTAGGAGATATAAGCTCTTGGGGGTTTGCACTGGCACATTGCACTCTAATTCGCAGCTTACTACCACGATTGCCACGAAAGCTCTGTGGCCCAAAATCCCAGAGTTGGAAATGTAGAAATGCTGCCGCCTTGTGGCCGTTTCCCACAAGAGCGGCTTTGAACCCACAGCTAATGGTCACTTAACATTCACAAGGATTCAGGGCTGTAAAGGACACCTGCCCTAAAAAATTGTGCGGAGGTAGGGAATGGCCAAAAAAATTCAAAAGTGTTAAATTTTTCAAGGAGATTGGATGGAGGGGTAAGTTTTACTCACTCATTTTCAAAAAAGAGGAAAATGGATAAAAGCTCAACATCAGTAATTATTAGACTCATGCAAATCTAACCTCCAAAATGATTCCAACTCACACATGTCAACTACCATCAGCTGCAAGTCTACAAACATTAAATGCTGAAGGTGTTTTAGAGAACTGTGTACCCTCTAGCTGCTGGTGAGATGTAAAGTGGTGACAGCCAATAATGAGAATAGAAAGGAGCTGTGTTTAAAAGTAAAAATTGAGCCACCATTCCTTTCAGCAGGCCCACCGCTGAGACTCTCACCTGACAAGTCCAGAGTCGAGAAGGCACAGGCTTCAACAGCTGCACTGCAGGAATTTTCACAATAGCCAAGACACGGAAGCAACCAAAATGTCCATCACCATATCAGTTGAAAAAGAAGAAGTGGTCCATGTACACAATGGAATATTAGCCATGGAAAACAATGAAACACTGCTCTTTCAGGCACCATAGTTGAGCCTAGAGATAATCACAGAATATGAGGTAAGTCGGAAAGCAAAAGACATATCCTATGATATCACTTACAGGCATTATCTAACAACTGACACAAATGAACATATTTGCACAGAGAAAGACACTCACACACTTAGAAAACAAACTAGGCTTATCTAAAAGGAAAGTTGGGGGTAATGGAAAAATTAAGATTAGGGTTACCATACGTGTACAAATACCTATTAAATACACATAACAAAAAGACCGACCATATAGCAAGGGAGGTCTATGGAACACTCTGCAATAATTGACATGGGAAGGGGATCTGTGCATGAATATATATATATATATATATATATATATATATATATATATATATATATATATATATATATATATATATATATGTTAGGCACAAATGAACCAGATTGTGTACGCCTAGGACAAACAATATTCTAATCATTGCCCCTATTAAAAAAACTAAAACAACAAACAAGAAATAATGTAACATAAACTTATGGGGTTTTCTCCTGGCACATTCCATTTTAATTTACAACCTAGGAACAGGGATTCCAGAACGGCTCTGCTGCCCTAGTAACGAGATTTGTGAATGGAGAAATGCTGCCGCCTAGTGGCTGCTTACCACAACAGCAGCTTTAAACCCAGTGCTAATGGTCACTAAATATTCACACTCATTACAGGCCTGTGAATGACACCTGCCCTCAAAAACAATCCTGGGAGCGAATATTGACCAAAAAATTCAATTTTGAGGGCAACCTTTCAAGAAGACAATTTCAAGAGGTTAATTGTATTCTACGTTTTTTTCATTTGTTCATTAACAGAAATTTTAAAACGTGTGGAAAAATGAACCTTAGAAAGAATTAAGGACATGCAAATCCAAATTACAAAAATCCTATCAGCTCACAACAGTCAGAATGACCATCAGCAAAAATTCTGCAAACAATAAATGCTGAAGGGGTTGTGGAAAAATGCCTAGGCTTGGTTCAACGTGGGACATGCTAAGAGCCAGTAAGGAAAACACAAAGGAGGTGCATTGAAAAGGTAAGTACTGAGCTACCATTCAATCAAGCATGCCCACTGCTGGCCCTATCGCCTGAGAGGATGAGAATCAAAAAGACACAGGCTGGACTTCACTGGTGGCGCAGTGGTTGAGAGTCCGCCGCCGAAGCAGGGGACACGGGTTTATGCCCCGGTTCGGGAAAATCACACATGCCGTGGAGCGGCTGGTCCCGTGAGCTATGGCTGCTGGGCCTGTGCGTCCAGAGCCTGTGCTCTGCAATCGGAGTGGCCATGGCAGTGAGTGGCCTACGTACTGCAAAACAAGAAAAAAACAGCCTGGCAATCCTGCCCTCCAGCAATATTTATCATAGCCAAAACTTGGAAGCTACGAAAATGTCCATCAACAGAGGAATGCACAAAGAAGAAGTGGTCCATGTACACAATGGAATATGACTCCAATAAAAAAATATAAACTCAATCTAGAAAACAAACAAAAGTAAAAAAAAAAACACATCAGCTTTTGGGGGTTTATCCAGGCACATTCCACCCTAATTTATAACCGAGAAATACCACTGCAAGGTAGTCTGTTTCCCTAGTTAAAAGCTTGTGAAAAGCAGAAATGCTGCCACCCTCTGGCAGTGACCTGCAACAGCAGCTTTAAAAACTGTGCTAAGGGTCACTTCATATGCACCAGTACTGGAGGGCTGTAAATGAAACCTGCCCTCAGAATGTCATTAGGGAGGTAATGGCCAAAATATTTCTAAATGTCACACATACTTCACGAAAACAATTGGAAGAGGTAAGATCTACTCACAGTTTGAATAATAAAAGGACATGCCAGAAAGCTCAATTTCAATGGATTATGAGACGAATGCAAATCCAACCACAAACATATAGCAGCTCACACTTGTCAGAATAAACTTCAGCAAAAAAAAAACTACAAACAATAAATGCTGAAGGTGTTGTGCAGAAGTGCATACCCTCAACTTTAAGTGGGATGTGACCTGGTAAGAGCCACTAACGAGAACAGAATGGAGGTGCTTTTACTACGTAAATATTTTTCTACCATATGATCCAGCAGGCCCACTCCTGGGCCTATAACCTAAGAAGACAGAATTGGAAAGACACAGGGAGGCGAATGTGCATTGCCGCAGCATTACAATTGCCAAGTCATGGAAGCAAGCAAAAAGTCCATCAACATATGAGTGGACAAAGAAAACTGGTACATGTACAGACGGAGTATTGGCCAAGGAAAAAAAGGACACGATGTCATTTGCAGCACTGTAGATGAGTCTAGAGGCAATCACACAACGTGTAGTATGTCAGAAAGAGAAAGACACATATCGTATGATATCACTTTTAGGTATTACCTATAAATGGATACCAGTGAAGATATTTCCACAGAGAAGGGCAACCACTGATTCATTCAACAAACTTATGGTTCACCAATGGAAATTTGTGAGGATTGGATACATTAGGATATTGGGGTTAACAGACATATACAAACACAGGTGAAATATATCATCACCAAAGACCTACGGAATACCAAGAGAAGACTACTCAACATCCTGTCATAACGTACATGGGAAAAGGATTCCAGGAAGAATAGACATATGTTTATGTGTAAAAGAACCACATCTTGCACACCTAGAACAAGCCAAACTTTGTAATCAAACTTGCTGTGATAAAAATAAAAATTAAATTAAATAAACGAACAAGAAGTAGTGAGACATATACTTAAGGGGCTTTTCCCTGGCACACGCCATTCTAAATTACAACCTAGAACACAACTTCCATTGAGGCTCTGTTGCCCTAGTAACCAGATTTGGTAAAGTAGAACAGCTGCCACCTTGTGGGCGTTTCACACGACAGCAGCTTTAATCCCAGCGTTAATGGTCAGTTGATATTCAAAATAATTGCAGGCCTGTAAATCACACCTGCACTGAAAACAAATCCTGGGGTCGTATATCGACCAAAAAAATTCAAAGGCATCCATATTTCAAACCGACAGTTTCAAGAGGCATAATTTATGCACATTTGTCTTCTGTTTCTTTTTCTTTCTTTCTTTTTTCTTTTTTTTCAGCTTTCAAACTACTATTTATTTAATCATGTGTTCATTCTACAGATAATTTTTAAAGTGTCTACTATGTACTAATTGCAAGTTAGGTCCCAGGATTACAGCAGTGAGTTAAACAGATAAAATCCCCGGACCTTATGGAACTTAAAGCCTAGTGGGTGACTCGGTCAATAATCCACTTCATAGATAACTACGTAGTTATAATACAGGGTACAGTGAGAGGGCTAACAAAGGGCTCTAATTTAGGCTGGAGTTCAGAGAGGTTCCCCATGAAGAAATGATAGTTTACTTCTCAGGTACTTAATAAACAAAAGTGGTAAAATTAAATGGAAGTGTTTAAATGAACAGAGTTAGGTACCACTTTTAATTACATACATACATATACACACACATAAAATAGATCCCAACTTTCTAAATAAATTATAAGTAAATTGAACGCAAAATTTGTTAATAATGATAAAGTAGTACATATTCCAGAAATAAAGTCATGATGAGTAGCAAAAAAATCTAGGTACTGTTAATGTTATCACATTAATACATGTTTTAATGGTGATTTCAATGGCTATAGAAAAGGCATCTATGAAAAAAAACTGCTTAGTAAATTAGTAAAATAAGGAAATTCCTTAACCTAACGAGAGAAGGATTTTTTAAAGATCCTTTAGCAAATATATTTAATGATAAAACTTTAAAGTTAAAGTTTGGAGACCACAACTATTGCACATTGTTCTATAAGTCCTAGTCAATAGAATAAGAAAAGAATAAGCAGTGTAAGAATTAGAGAATGTGTCAGATAGACTGCACATCAGTCAATCTGTTGTGGTTTGGAAATTTAAAATGTTAACCACATTGCCCACTTCTGAAAGGAAGAGAAAGTTTGTCATTATTTGCAAATGATATGATAATCTTATCAAAATCAAGGCAAGGAATGGAAAAACTATGAATAAGATAATTCAGCAGAAATTTCCGGTAAGATAAAAAGTCAGCATAACAACTCAAAAGTATTTCTTTTACCAATTTTTTTTATACCAAGTCATTCTCAAGAGCAGCAAATATAATAAATACTTTTTTTTTTTTGCGGTACACGGGCCTCTCACTGTTGTGGCCTCTCCCTCCGCGGAGCACAGGCTCCTGATGCGCAGGCACAGTGGCCATGGCTCATGGGCCCAGACGCTCCACGGCATGTGGGATCTTCCTGGACCGGGGCATGAACCCGCGTCCCCTGCATCAGCAGGCGGACTCTCAACCACGGCGCCACCAGGGAAGCCCACAAATATTATAACATGTCAAGAAATTAATTTTTTCAATGTTAGATTTTTATAGAGAAATTCTGAAATTTTGTGAAGGGCATAATAAGAAAATCTGAATAAATAAAGATTATTTTCAAGGAAGAAAGGGCACATTTTAATAAAAATATCTCCTTACGTTAAGCTACATATTTAATAAGTTCCAATAAAATTACAAAATGAATTCTTCAGCAAATTTGATAATCTGAATCCAAAGTTCATGTAAGTCAAAATACATGAATAGCTAAGGCAATTTTTTTTATCTCCCTGAAGGACCTTCTCTCTTATTTCATTTTTTTTATTTTTTTTTATTTTTTTATTTTTTATTTTTATTTTTTTTAATTTTTTGCTTTATAACAAATTTAATCAGTTATACATATACATGTTTCCATATCCCCTCCCTTTTGCGTCTCCCTCCCACTCTTTCTTTTTTCTTAAAACAACGGGAATGGAAAAAGGCTGAACATCAGGAATCAATAAAGCCATGCAAATCCAGTGTACACAAACGTTCACCTGACAGCCGTCAGAATGATCATCAGCAAAAAAAGTCTACAAAAAATAAATGCTGAAGGGGTTTTAGAGAACTGCGTACCCTTTAGCTGCTGGTGGGTTGCAACCTGGTAAGAGCCAGTCGTGAGAACAGAATGGAGGTGCGTTTAAGGGTAAAAATGGAGCTACCATGTGATCTGGTAGGCCCACTCATGGGCCTATCACCTGAGTAGACCAGAATCAAAAACACACAGGCTGGCAATCCTGCACTGCAGCAAGGTGTACCATAGCCAAACCTGGAAGAAACCAAAATGTGCATCAACAGAAAAATGCACCAAGAAGAAGTCGTCCATGTACACAATGGAATCTTAGCCATGAAAAAGCATGGAACAGTGCCGTTGGCACCACCATAGAAGGACCTAGCGATAATCACCACACTGGAAGTAAGAAAGAAACCGTAAGACAGACATCCTATGACATCACTTATAGGTGTTACCTAAGAATTGATACCCATGAAATAATTTCCAAGAGAAGGACACGCATAGATTCAGAAAACCAAATTATGTTTAACCAAATGGAAAGGTGTAAGGAATGTATGAATTAGGATATGGGGGTTAACAGACATATACTAATACATAGGAAATATATAATCACAAAATACCTAAGGAATACAAAGAGAGGTCTACTCAACACTCTATAATAACATACACAGGAATGGATACAAAGAGGAATATAGACAGATACATTGATAGGATGAACCAGAAACTGTACACCTAGGAGAATCTACATTTTGATCAAATTTCCTCTGATAATTAAATTTAAAAAGCAAACAACAATTTAGGAGATATAAGCTCTTGGGGGTTTGCACTGGCACATTGCACTCTAATTCGCAGCTTACTACCACGATTGCCACGAAAGCTCTGTGGCCCAAAATCCCAGAGTTGGAAATGTAGAAATGCTGCCGCCTTGTGGCCGTTTCCCACAAGAGCGGCTTTGAACCCACAGCTAATGGTCACTTAACATTCACAAGGATTCAGGGCTGTAAAGGACACCTGTCCTAAAAAATTGTGCGGAGGTAGGGAATGGCCAAAAAAATTCAAAAGTGTTAAATTTTTCAAGGAGATTGGATGGAGGGGTAAGTTTTACTCACTCATTTTCAAAAAAGAGGAAAATGGATAAAAGCTCAACATCAGTAATTATTAGACTCATGCAAATCTAACCTCCAAAATGATTCCAACTCACACATGTCAACTACCATCAGCTGCAAGTCTACAAACATTAAGTGCTGAAGGCGTTTTAGAGAACTGTGTACCCTCTAGCTGCTGGTGAGATGTAAAGTGGTGACAGCCAATAATAAGAATAGAAAGGAGCTGCGTTTAAAAGTAAAAATTGAGCCACCATTCCGTTCAGCAGGCCCACCGCTGAGACTCTCACCTGACAAGTCCAGAGTCGAGAAGGCACAGGCTTCAACAGCTGCACTGCAGGAATTTTCACAATAGCCAAGACACGGAAGCAACCAAAATGTCCATCACCATATCAGTTGAAAAAGAAGAAGTGGTCCATGTACACAATGGAATATTAGCCATGGAAAACAATGAAACACTGCTCTTTCAGGCACCATAGTTGAGCCTAGAGATAATCACAGAACATGAGGTAAGTCGGAAAGCAAAAGACATATCCTATGATATCACTTACAGGCATTATCTAACAACTGACACAAATGAACATATTTGCACAGAGAAAGACACTCACACACTTAGAAAACAAACTAGGCTTATCTAAAAGGAAAGGTGGGGGGAATGGAAAAATTAAGATTAGGGTTACCATACGTGTACAAATACCTATTAAATACACATAACAAAAAGACCGACCATATAGCAAGGGAGGTCTATGGAACACTCTGCAATAATTTACATGGGAAGTGGACCTGTGCATGAATATATATATATATATGTTAGGCACAAATGAACCAGATTGTGTACACCTAGGACAAACAATATTCTAATCATTGCCCCTATTAAAAAATCTAAAACAACAAACAAGAAATAATGTAACATAAACTTATGGGGTTTTCTCCTGGCACATTCCATTTTAATTTACAACCTAGGAACAGGGATTCCAGAATGGCTCTGCTGCCCTAGTAACGAGATTTGTGAATGGAGAAATGCTGCCGCCTAGTGGCTGCTTACCACAACAGCAGCTTTAAACCCAGTGCTAATGCTCACTAAATATTCACACTCATTACAGGCCTGTGAATGACACCTGCCCTCAAAAACAATCCTGGGAGCGAATATTGACCAAAAAATTCAATTTTGAGGGCAACCTTTCAAGAAGACAATTTCAAGAGGTTAATTGTATTCTACGTGTTTTTCATTTGTTCATTAACAGAAATTTTAAAACGTGTGGAAAAATGAACCTTAGAAAGAATTAAGGACATGCAAATCCAAATTACAAAAATCCTATCAGCTCACAACAGTCAGAATGACCATCAGCAAAAATTCTGCAAACAATAAATGCTGAAGGGGTTGTGGAAAAATGCCTAGGCTTGGTTCAACGTGGGACATGCTAAGAGCCAGTAAGGAAAACACAAAGGAGGTGCATTGAAAAGGTAAGTACTGAGCTACCATTCAATCAAGCATGCCCACTGCTGGCCCTATCGCCTGAGAGGATGAGAATCAAAAAGACACAGGCTGGACTTCACTGGTGGCGCAGTGGTTGAGAGTCCGCCGCCGAAGCAGGGGACACGGGTTTATGCCCCGGTTCGGGAAAATCACACATGCCGTGGAGCGGCTGGTCCCGTGAGCTATGGCTGCTGGGCCTGTGCGTCCAGAGCCTGTGCTCTGCAATCGGAGTGGCCATGGCAGTGAGTGGCCTACGTACTGCAAAACAAGAAAAAAACAGCCTGGCAATCCTGCCCTCCAGCAATATTTATCATAGCCAAAACTTGGAAGCTACGAAAATGTCCATCAACAGAGGAATGCACAAAGAAGAAGTGGTCCATGTACACAATGGAATATGACTCCAATAAAAAAATATAAACTCAATCTAGAAAACAAACAAAAGTAAAAAAAAAAAACACATCAGCTTTTGGGGGTTTATCCAGGCACATTCCACCCTAATTTATAACCGAGAAATACCACTGCAAGGTAGTCTGTTTCCCTAGTTAAAAGCTTGTGAAAAGCAGAAATGCTGCCACCCTCTGGCAGTGACCTGCAACAGCAGCTTTAAAAACTGTGTTAAGGGTCACTTCATATGCACCAGTACTGGAGGGCTGTAAATGAAACCTGCCCTCAGAATGTCATTAGGGAGGTAATGGCCAAAATATTTCTAAATGTCACACATACTTCACGAAAACAATTGGAAGAGGTAAGATCTACTCACAGTTTGAATAATAAAAGGACATGCCAGAAAGCTCAATTTCAATGGATTATGAGACGAATGCAAATCCAACCACAAACATATAGCAGCTCACACTTGTCAGAATAAACTTCAGCAAAAAAAAAACTACAAACAATAAATGCTGAAGGTGTTGTGCAGAAGTGCATACCCTCAACTTTAAGTGGGATGTGACCTGGTAAGAGCCACTAACGAGAACAGAATGGAGGTGCTTTTACTACGTAAATATTTTTCTACCATATGATCCAGCAGGCCCACTCCTGGGCCTATAACCTAAGAAGACAGAATTGGAAAGACACAGGGAGGCGAATGTGCATTGCCGCAGCATTACAATTGCCAAGTCATGGAAGCAAGCAAAAAGTCCATCAACATATGAGTGGACAAAGAAAACTGGTACATGTACAGACGGAGTATTGGCCAAGGAAAAAAAGGACACGATGTCATTTGCAGCACTGTAGATGAGTCTAGAGGCAATCACACAACGTGTAGTATGTCAGAAAGAGAAAGACACATATCGTATGATATCACTTTTAGGTATTACCTATAAATGGATACCAGTGAAGATATTTCCACAGAGAAGGGCAACCACTGATTCATTCAACAAACTTATGGTTCACCAATGGAAATTTGTGAGGATTGGATACATTAGGATATTGGGGTTAACAGACATATACAAACACAGGTGAAATATATCATCACCAAAGACCTACGGAATACCAAGAGAAGACTACTCAACATCCTGTCATAACGTACATGGGAAAAGGATTCCAGGAAGAATAGACATATGTTTATGTGTAAAAGAACCACATCTTGCACACCTAGAACAAGCCAAACATTGTAATCAAACTTGCTGTGATAAAAATAAAAATTAAATTAAATAAACGAACAAGAAGTAGTGAGACATATACTTAAGGGGCTTTTCCCTGGCACACGCCATTCTAAATTACAACCTAGAACACAACTTCCATTGAGGCTCTGTTGCCCTAGTAACCAGATTTGGTAAAGTAGAACAGCTGCCACCTTGTGGGCGTTTCACACGACAGCAGCTTTAATCCCAGCGTTAATGGTCAGTTGATATTCAAAATAATTGCAGGCCTGTAAATCACACCTGCACTGAAAACAAATCCTGGGGTCGTATATCGACCAAAAAAATTCAAAGGCATCCATATTTCAAACCGACAGTTTCAAGAGGCATAATTTATGCACATTTGTCTTCTGTTTCTTTTTCTTTCTTTCTTTTTTCTTTTTTTTTCAGCTTTCAAACCACTATTTATTTAATCATGTGTTCATTCTACAGATAATTTTTAAAGTGTCTACTATGTACTAATTGCAAGTTAGGTCCCAGGATTACAGCAGTGAGTTAAACAGATAAAATCCCCGGACCTTATGGAACTTAAAGCCTAGTGGGTGACTCGGTCAATAATCCACTTCATAGATAACTACGTAGTTATAATACAGGGTACAGTGAGAGGGCTAACAAAGGGCTCTAATTTAGGCTGGAGTTCAGAGAGGTTCCCCATGAAGAAATGATAGTTTACTTCTCAGGTACTTAATAAACAAAAGTGGTAAAATTAAATGGAAGTGTTTAAATGAACAGAGTTAGGTACCACTTTTAATTACATACATACATATACACACACATAAAATAGATCCCAACTTTCTAAATAAATTATAAGTAAATTGAACGCAAAATTTGTTAATAATGATAAAGTAGTACATATTCCAGAAATAAAGTCATGATGAGTAGCAAAAAAATCTAGGTACTGTTAATGTTATCACATTAATACATGTTTTAATGGTGATTTCAATGGCTATAGAAAAGGCATCTATGAAAAAAAACTGCTTAGTAAATTAGTAAAATAAGGAAATTCCTTAACCTAACGAGAGAAGGATTTTTTAAAGATCCTTTAGCAAATATATTTAATGATAAAACTTTAAAGTTAAAGTTTGGAGACCACAACTATTGCACATTGTTCTATAAGTCCTAGTCAATAGAATAAGAAAAGAATAAGCAGTGTAAGAATTAGAGAATGTGTCAGATAGACTGCACATCAGTCAATCTGTTGTGGTTTGGAAATTTAAAATGTTAACCACATTGCCCACTTCTGAAAGGAAGAGAAAGTTTGTCATTATTTGCAAATGATATGATAATCTTATCAAAATCAAGGCAAGGAATGGAAAAACTATGAATAAGATAATTCAGCAGAAATTTCCGGTAAGATAAAAAGTCAGCATAACAACTCAAAAGTGTTTCTTTTACCAATTTTTTTTATACCAAGTCAATCTCAAGAGCAGCAAATATAATAAATACTTTTTTTTTTTTGCGGTACACGGGCCTCTCACTGTTGTGGCCTCTCCCTCCGCGGAGCACAGGCTCCTGATGCGCAGGCACAGTGGCCATGGCTCATGGGCCCAGACGCTCCACGGCATGTGGGATCTTCCTGGACCGGGGCATGAACCCGCGTCCCCTGCATCAGCAGGCGGACTCTCAACCATGGCGCCACCAGGGAAGCCCACAAATATTATAACATGTCAAGAAATTAATTTTTTCAATGTTAGATTTTTATAGAGAAATTCTGAAATTTTGTGAAGGGCATAATAAGAAAATCTGAATAAATAAAGATTATTTTCAAGGAAGAAAGGGCACATTTTAATAAAAATATCTCCTTACGTTAAGCTACATATTTAATAAGTTCCAATAAAATTACAAAATGAATTCTTCAGCAAATTTGATAATCTGAATCCAAAGTTCATGTAAGTCAAAATACATGAATAGCTAAGGCAATTTTTTTTATCTCCCTGAAGGACCTTCTCTCTTATTTATTTTTTTTATTTTTTTTTATTTTTTTATTTTTTATTTTTATTTTTTTTAATTTTTTGCTTTATAACAAATTTAATCAGTTATACATATACATGTTTCCATATCCCCTCCCTTTTGCGTCTCCCTCCCACTCTTTCTTTTTTCTTAAAACAACGGGAATGGAAAAAGGCTGAACATCAGGAATCAATAAAGCCATGCAAATCCAGTGTACACAAACGTTCACCTGACAGCCGTCAGAATGATCATCAGCAAAAAAAGTCTACAAAAAATAAATGCTGAATGGGTTTTAGAGAACTGTGTACCCTTTAGCTGCTGGTGGGTTGCAACCTGGTAAGAGCCAGTCGTGAGAACAGAATGGAGGTGCGTTTAAGGGTAAAAATGGAGCTACCATGTGATCTGGTAGGCCCACTCATGGGCCTATCACCTGAGTAGACCAGAATCAAAAACACACAGGCTGGCAATCCTGCACTGCAGCAAGGTGTACCATAGCCAAACCTGGAAGAAACCAAAATGTGCATCAACAGAAAAATGCACCAAGAAGAAGTCGTCCATGTACACAATGGAATCTTAGCCATGAAAAAGCATGGAACAGTGCCGTTGGCACCACCATAGAAGGACCTAGCGATAATCACCACACTGGAAGTAAGAAAGAAACCGTAAGACAGACATCCTATGACATCACTTATAGGTGTTACCTAAGAATTGATACCCATGAAATAATTTCCAAGAGAAGGACACGCATAGATTCAGAAAACCAAATTATGTTTAACCAAATGGAAAGGTGTAAGGAATGTATGAATTAGGATATGGGGGTTAACAGACATATACTAATACATAGGAAATATATAATCACAAAATACCTAAGGAATACAAAGAGAGGTCTACTCAACACTCTATAATAACATACACGGGAATGGATCCAAAGAGGAATATAGACAGATACATTGATAGGATGAACCAGAAACTGTACACCTAGGAGAATCTACATTTTGATCAAATTTCCTCTGATAATTAAATTTAAAAAGCAAACAACAATTTAGGAGATATAAGCTCTTGGGGGTTTGCACTGGCACATTGCACTCTAATTCGCAGCTTACTACCACGATTGCCACGAAAGCTCTGTGGCCCAAAATCCCAGAGTTGGAAATGTAGAAATGCTGCCGCCTTGTGGCCGTTTCCCACAAGAGCGGCTTTGAACCCACAGCTAATGGTCACTTAACATTCACAAGGATTCAGGGCTGTAAAGGACACCTGCCCTAAAAAATTGTGCGGAGGTAGGGAATGGCCAAAAAAATTCAAAAGTGTTAAATTTTTCAAGGAGATTGGATGGAGGGGTAAGTTTTACTCACTCATTTTCAAAAAAGAGGAAAATGGATAAAAGCTCAACATCAGTAATTATTAGACTCATGCAAATCTAACCTCCAAAATGATTCCAACTCACACATGTCAACTACCATCAGCTGCAAGTCTACAAACATTAAATGCTGAAGGTGTTTTAGAGAACTGTGTACCCTCTAGCTGCTGGTGAGATGTAAAGTGGTGACAGCCAATAATGAGAATAGAAAGGAGCTGTGTTTAAAAGTAAAAATTGAGCCACCATTCCTTTCAGCAGGCCCACCGCTGAGACTCTCACCTGACAAGTCCAGAGTCGAGAAGGCACAGGCTTCAACAGCTGCACTGCAGGAATTTTCACAATAGCCAAGACACGGAAGCAACCAAAATGTCCATCACCATATCAGTTGAAAAAGAAGAAGTGGTCCATGTACACAATGGAATATTAGCCATGGAAAACAATGAAACACTGCTCTTTCAGGCACCATAGTTGAGCCTAGAGATAATCACAGAACATGAGGTAAGTCGGAAAGCAAAAGACATATCCTATGATATCACTTACAGGCATTATCTAACAACTGACACAAATGAACATATTTGCACAGAGAAAGACACTCACACACTTAGAAAACCAACTAGGCTTATCTAAAAGGAAAGGTGGGCGTAATGGAAAAATTAAGATTAGGGTTACCATACGTGTACAAATACCTATTAAATACACATAACAAAAAGACCGACCATATAGCAAGGGAGGTCTATGGAACACTCTGCAATAATTGACATGGGAAGGGGATCTGTGCATGAATATATATATATATATATATATATATATATATATATATATATATATATATATATATATGTTAGGCACAAATGAACCAGATTGTGTACACCTAGGACAAACAATATTCTAATCATTGCCCCTATTAAAAAAACTAAAACAACAAACAAGAAATAATGTAACATAAACTTATGGGGTTTTCTCCTGGCACATTCCATTTTAATTTACAACCTAGGAACAGGGATTCCAGAACGGCTCTGCTGCCCTAGTAACGAGATTTGTGAATGGAGAAATGCTGCCGCCTAATGGCTGCTTACCACAACAGCAGCTTTAAACCCAGTGCTAATGGTCACTAAATATTCACACTCATTACAGGCCTGTGAATGACACCTGCCCTCAAAAACAATCCTGGGAGCGAATATTGACCAAAAAATTCAATTTTGAGGGCAACCTTTCAAGAAGACAATTTCAAGAGGTTAATTGTATTCTACGTTTTTTTCATTTGTTCATTAACAGAAATTTTAAAACGTGTGGAAAAATGAACCTTAGAAAGAATTAAGGACATGCAAATCCAAATTACAAAAATCCTATCAGCTCACAACAGTCAGAATGACCATCAGCAAAAATTCTGCAAACAATAAATGCTGAAGGGGTTGTGGAAAAATGCCTAGGCTTGGTTCAACGTGGGACATGCTAAGAGCCAGTAAGGAAAACACAAAGGAGGTGCATTGAAAAGGTAAGTACTGAGCTACCATTCAATCAAGCATGCCCACTGCTGGCCCTATCGCCTGAGAGGATGAGAATCAAAAAGACACAGGCTGGACTTCACTGGTGGCGCAGTGGTTGAGAGTCCGCCGCCGAAGCAGGGGACACGGGTTTATGCCCCGGTTCGGGAAAATCACACATGCCGTGGAGCGGCTGGTCCCGTGAGCTATGGCTGCTGGGCCTGTGCGTCCAGAGCCTGTGCTCTGCAATCGGAGTGGCCATGGCAGTGAGTGGCCTACGTACTGCAAAACAAGAAAAAAACAGCCTGGCAATCCTGCCCTCCAGCAATATTTATCATAGCCAAAACTTGGAAGCTACGAAAATGTCCATCAACAGAGGAATGCACAAAGAAGAAGTGGTCCATGTACACAATGGAATATGACTCCAATAAAAAAATATAAACTCAATCTAGAAAACAAACAAAAGTAAAAAAAAAAACACATCACCTTTGGGGGTTTATCCAGGCACATTCCACTCTAATTTATAACCGAAAAATACCACTGCAAGGTAGTCTGTTTCCCTAGTTAAAAGCTTGTGAAAAGCAGAAATGCTGCCACCCTCTGGCAGTGACCTGCAACAGCAGCTTTAAAAACTGTGCTAAGGGTCACTTCATATGCACCAGTACTGGAGGGCTGTAAATGAAACCTGCCCTCAGAATGTCATTAGGGAGGTAATGGCCAAAATATTTCTAAATGTCACACATACTTCACGAAAACAATTGGAAGAGGTAAGCTCTACTCACAGTTTGAATAATAAAAGGACATGCCAGAAAGCTCAATTTCAATGGATTATGAGACGAATGCAAATCCAACCACAAACATATAGCAGCTCACACTTGTCAGAATAAACTTCAGCAAAAAAAAAAACTACAAACAATAAATGCTGAAGGTGTTGTGCAGAAGTGCATACCCTCAACTTTAAGTGGGATGTGACCTGGTAAGAGCCACTAACGAGAACAGAATGGAGGTGCTTTTACTACGTAAATATTTTTCTACCATATGATCCAGCAGGCCCACTCCTGGGCCTATAACCTAAGAAGACAGAATTGGAAAGACACAGGGAGGCGAATGTGCATTGCCGCAGCATTACAATTGCCAAGTCATGGAAGCAACCAAAAAGTCCATCAACATATGAGTGGACAAAGAAAACTGGTACATGTACAGACGGAGTATTGGACAAGGAAAAAAAGGACACGATGTCATTTGCAGCACTGTAGATGAGTCTAGAGGCAATCACACAACGTGTAGTATGTCAGAAAGAGAAAGACACATATCGTATGATATCACTTTTAGGTATTACCTATAAATGGATACCAGTGAAGATATTTCCACAGAGAAGGGCAACCACTGATTCATTCAACAAACTTATGGTTCACCAATGGAAATTTGTGAGGATTGGATACATTAGGATATTGGGGTTAACAGACATATACAAACACAGGTGAAATATATCATCACCAAAGACCTACGGAATACCAAGAGAAGACTACTCAACATCCTGTCATAACGTACATGGGAAAAGGATTCCAGGAAGAATAGACATATGTTTATGTGTAAAAGAACCACATCTTGCACACCTAGAACAAGCCAAACATTGTAATCAAACTTGCTGTGATAAAAATAAAAATTAAATTAAATAAACGAACAAGAAGTAGTGAGACATATACTTAAGGGGCTTTTCCCTGGCACACGCCATTCTAAATTACAACCTAGAACACAACTTCCATTGAGGCTCTGTTGCCCTAGTAACCAGATTTGGTAAAGTAGAACAGCTGCCACCTTGTGGGCGTTTCACACGACAGCAGCTTTAATCCCAGCGTTAATGGTCAGTTGATATTCAAAATAATTGCAGGCCTGTAAATCACACCTGCACTGAAAACAAATCCTGGGGTCGTATATCGACCAAAAAAATTCAAAGGCATCCATATTTCAAACCGACAGTTTCAAGAGGCATAATTTATGCACATTTGTCTTCTGTTTCTTTTTCTTTCTTTCTTTTTTCTTTTTTTTTCAGCTTTCAAACCACTATTTATTTAATCATGTGTTCATTCTACAGATAATTTTTAAAGTGTCTACTATGTACTAATTGCAAGTTAGGTCCCAGGATTACAGCAGTGAGTTAAACAGATAAAATCCCCGGACCTTATGGAACTTAAAGCCTAGTGGGTGACTCGGTCAATAATCCACTTCATAGATAACTACGTAGTTATAATACAGGGTACAGTGAGAGGGCTAACAAAGGGCTCTAATTTAGGCTGGAGTTCAGAGAGGTTCCCCATGAAGAAATGATAGTTTACTTCTCAGGTACTTAATAAACAAAAGTGGTAAAATTAAATGGAAGTGTTTAAATGAACAGAGTTAGGTACCACTTTTAATTACATACATACATATACACACACATAAAATAGATCCCAACTTTCTAAATAAATTATAAGTAAATTGAACGCAAAATTTGTTAATAATGATAAAGTAGTACATATTCCAGAAATAAAGTCATGATGAGTAGCAAAAAAATCTAGGTACTGTTAATGTTATCACATTAATACATGTTTTAATGGTGATTTCAATGGCTATAGAAAAGGCATCTATGAAAAAAAACTGCTTAGTAAATTAGTAAAATAAGGAAATTCCTTAACCTAACGAGAGAAGGATTTTTTAAAGATCCTTTAGCAAATATATTTAATGATAAAACTTTAAAGTTAAAGTTTGGAGACCACAACTATTGCACATTGTTCTATAAGTCCTAGTCAATAGAATAAGAAAAGAATAAGCAGTGTAAGAATTAGAGAATGTGTCAGATAGACTGCACATCAGTCAATCTGTTGTGGTTTGGAAATTTAAAATGTTAACCACATTGCCCACTTCTGAAAGGAAGAGAAAGTTTGTCATTATTTGCAAATGATATGATAATCTTATCAAAATCAAGGCAAGGAATGGAAAAACTATGAATAAGATAATTCAGCAGAAATTTCCGGTAAGATAAAAAGTCAGCATAACAACTCAAAAGTATTTCTTTTACCAATTTTTTTTATACCAAGTCAATCTCAAGAGCAGCAAATATAATAAATACTTTTTTTTTTTGCGGTACACGGGCCTCTCACTGTTGTGGCCTCTCCCTCCGCGGAGCACAGGCTCCTGATGCGCAGGCACAGTGGCCATGGCTCATGGGCCCAGACGCTCCACGGCATGTGGGATCTTCCTGGACCGGGGCATGAACCCGCGTCCCCTGCATCAGCAGGCGGACTCTCAACCATGGCGCCACCAGGGAAGCCCACAAATATTATAACATGTCAAGAAATTAATTTTTTCAATGTTAGATTTTTATAGAGAAATTCTGAAATTTTGTGAAGGGCATAATAAGAAAATCTGAATAAATAAAGATTATTTTCAAGGAAGAAAGGGCACATTTTAATAAAAATATCTCCTTACGTTAAGCTACATATTTAATAAGTTCCAATAAAATTACAAAATGAATTCTTCAGCAAATTTGATAATCTGAATCCAAAGTTCATGTAAGTCAAAATACATGAATAGCTAAGGCAATTTTTTTTATCTCCCTGAAGGACCTTCTCTCTTATTTATTTTTTTTATTTTTTTTTATTTTTTTATTTTTTATTTTTATTTTTTTTAATTTTTTGCTTTATAACAAATTTAATCAGTTATACATATACATGTTTCCATATCCCCTCCCTTTTGCGTCTCCCTCCCACTCTTTCTTTTTTCTTAAAACAACGGGAATGGAAAAAGGCTGAACATCAGGAATCAATAAAGCCATGCAAATCCAGTGTACACAAACGTTCACCTGACAGCCGTCAGAATGATCATCAGCAAAAAAAGTCTACAAAAAATAAATGCTGAATGGGTTTTAGAGAACTGTGTACCCTTTAGCTGCTGGTGGGTTGCAACCTGGTAAGAGCCAGTCGTGAGAACAGAATGGAGGTGCGTTTAAGGGTAAAAATGGAGCTACCATGTGATCTGGTAGGCCCACTCATGGGCCTATCACCTGAGTAGACCAGAATCAAAAACACACAGGCTGGCAATCCTGCACTGCAGCAAGGTGTACCATAGCCAAACCTGGAAGAAACCAAAATGTGCATCAACAGAAAAATGCACCAAGAAGAAGTCGTCCATGTACACAATGGAATCTTAGCCATGAAAAAGCATGGAACAGTGCCGTTGGCACCACCATAGAAGGACCTAGCGATAATCACCACACTGGAAGTAAGAAAGAAACCGTAAGACAGACATCCTATGACATCACTTATAGGTGTTACCTAAGAATTGATACCCATGAAATAATTTCCAAGAGAAGGACACGCATAGATTCAGAAAACCAAATTATGTTTAACCAAATGGAAAGGTGTAAGGAATGTATGAATTAGGATATGGGGGTTAACAGACATATACTAATACATAGGAAATATATAATCACAAAATACCTAAGGAATACAAAGAGAGGTCTACTCAACACTCTATAATAACATACACGGGAATGGATCCAAAGAGGAATATAGACAGATACATTGATAGGATGAACCAGAAACTGTACACCTAGGAGAATCTACATTTTGATCAAATTTCCTCTGATAATTAAATTTAAAAAGCAAACAACAATTTAGGAGATATAAGCTCTTGGGGGTTTGCACTGGCACATTGCACTCTAATTCGCAGCTTACTACCACGATTGCCACGAAAGCTCTGTGGCCCAAAATCCCAGAGTTGGAAATGTAGAAATGCTGCCGCCTTGTGGCCGTTTCCCACAAGAGCGGCTTTGAACCCACAGCTAATGGTCACTTAACATTCACAAGGATTCAGGGCTGTAAAGGACACCTGCCCTAAAAAATTGTGCGGAGGTAGGGAATGGCCAAAAAAATTCAAAAGTGTTAAATTTTTCAAGGAGATTGGATGGAGGGGTAAGTTTTACTCACTCATTTTCAAAAAAGAGGAAAATGGATAAAAGCTCAACATCAGTAATTATTAGACTCATGCAAATCTAACCTCCAAAATGATTCCAACTCACACATGTCAACTACCATCAGCTGCAAGTCTACAAACATTAAATGCTGAAGGTGTTTTAGAGAACTGTGTACCCTCTAGCTGCTGGTGAGATGTAAAGTGGTGACAGCCAATAATGAGAATAGAAAGGAGCTGTGTTTAAAAGTAAAAATTGAGCCACCATTCCTTTCAGCAGGCCCACCGCTGAGACTCTCACCTGACAAGTCCAGAGTCGAGAAGGCACAGGCTTCAACAGCTGCACTGCAGGAATTTTCACAATAGCCAAGACACGGAAGCAACCAAAATGTCCATCACCATATCAGTTGAAAAAGAAGAAGTGGTCCATGTACACAATGGAATATTAGCCATGGAAAACAATGAAACACTGCTCTTTCAGGCACCATAGTTGAGCCTAGAGATAATCACAGAACATGAGGTAAGTCGGAAAGCAAAAGACATATCCTATGATATCACTTACAGGCATTATCTAACAACTGACACAAATGAACATATTTGCACAGAGAAAGACACTCACACACTTAGAAAACCAACTAGGCTTATCTAAAAGGAAAGGTGGGCGTAATGGAAAAATTAAGATTAGGGTTACCATACGTGTACAAATACCTATTAAATACACATAACAAAAAGACCGACCATATAGCAAGGGAGGTCTATGGAACACTCTGCAATAATTGACATGGGAAGGGGATCTGTGCATGAATATATATATATATATATATATATATATATATATATATATATATATATATATATATGTTAGGCACAAATGAACCAGATTGTGTACACCTAGGACAAACAATATTCTAATCATTGCCCCTATTAAAAAAACTAAAACAACAAACAAGAAATAATGTAACATAAACTTATGGGGTTTTCTCCTGGCACATTCCATTTTAATTTACAACCTAGGAACAGGGATTCCAGAACGGCTCTGCTGCCCTAGTAACGAGATTTGTGAATGGAGAAATGCTGCCGCCTAATGGCTGCTTACCACAACAGCAGCTTTAAACCCAGTGCTAATGGTCACTAAATATTCACACTCATTACAGGCCTGTGAATGACACCTGCCCTCAAAAACAATCCTGGGAGCGAATATTGACCAAAAAATTCAATTTTGAGGGCAACCTTTCAAGAAGACAATTTCAAGAGGTTAATTGTATTCTACGTTTTTTTCATTTGTTCATTAACAGAAATTTTAAAACGTGTGGAAAAATGAACCTTAGAAAGAATTAAGGACATGCAAATCCAAATTACAAAAATCCTATCAGCTCACAACAGTCAGAATGACCATCAGCAAAAATTCTGCAAACAATAAATGCTGAAGGGGTTGTGGAAAAATGCCTAGGCTTGGTTCAACGTGGGACATGCTAAGAGCCAGTAAGGAAAACACAAAGGAGGTGCATTGAAAAGGTAAGTACTGAGCTACCATTCAATCAAGCATGCCCACTGCTGGCCCTATCGCCTGAGAGGATGAGAATCAAAAAGACACAGGCTGGACTTCACTGGTGGCGCAGTGGTTGAGAGTCCGCCGCCGAAGCAGGGGACACGGGTTTATGCCCCGGTTCGGGAAAATCACACATGCCGTGGAGCGGCTGGTCCCGTGAGCTATGGCTGCTGGGCCTGTGCGTCCAGAGCCTGTGCTCTGCAATCGGAGTGGCCATGGCAGTGAGTGGCCTACGTACTGCAAAACAAGAAAAAAACAGCCTGGCAATCCTGCCCTCCAGCAATATTTATCATAGCCAAAACTTGGAAGCTACGAAAATGTCCATCAACAGAGGAATGCACAAAGAAGAAGTGGTCCATGTACACAATGGAATATGACTCCAATAAAAAAATATAAACTCAATCTAGAAAACAAACAAAAGTAAAAAAAAAAACACATCACCTTTGGGGGTTTATCCAGGCACATTCCACTCTAATTTATAACCGAAAAATACCACTGCAAGGTAGTCTGTTTCCCTAGTTAAAAGCTTGTGAAAAGCAGAAATGCTGCCACCCTCTGGCAGTGACCTGCAACAGCAGCTTTAAAAACTGTGCTAAGGGTCACTTCATATGCACCAGTACTGGAGGGCTGTAAATGAAACCTGCCCTCAGAATGTCATTAGGGAGGTAATGGCCAAAATATTTCTAAATGTCACACATACTTCACGAAAACAATTGGAAGAGGTAAGCTCTACTCACAGTTTGAATAATAAAAGGACATGCCAGAAAGCTCAATTTCAATGGATTATGAGACGAATGCAAATCCAACCACAAACATATAGCAGCTCACACTTGTCAGAATAAACTTCAGCAAAAAAAAAAACTACAAACAATAAATGCTGAAGGTGTTGTGCAGAAGTGCATACCCTCAACTTTAAGTGGGATGTGACCTGGTAAGAGCCACTAACGAGAACAGAATGGAGGTGCTTTTACTACGTAAATATTTTTCTACCATATGATCCAGCAGGCCCACTCCTGGGCCTATAACCTAAGAAGACAGAATTGGAAAGACACAGGGAGGCGAATGTGCATTGCCGCAGCATTACAATTGCCAAGTCATGGAAGCAACCAAAAAGTCCATCAACATATGAGTGGACAAAGAAAACTGGTACATGTACAGACGGAGTATTGGACAAGGAAAAAAAGGACACGATGTCATTTGCAGCACTGTAGATGAGTCTAGAGGCAATCACACAACGTGTAGTATGTCAGAAAGAGAAAGACACATATCGTATGATATCACTTTTAGGTATTACCTATAAATGGATACCAGTGAAGATATTTCCACAGAGAAGGGCAACCACTGATTCATTCAACAAACTTATGGTTCACCAATGGAAATTTGTGAGGATTGGATACATTAGGATATTGGGGTTAACAGACATATACAAACACAGGTGAAATATATCATCACCAAAGACCTACGGAATACCAAGAGAAGACTACTCAACATCCTGTCATAACGTACATGGGAAAAGGATTCCAGGAAGAATAGACATATGTTTATGTGTAAAAGAACCACATCTTGCACACCTAGAACAAGCCAAACATTGTAATCAAACTTGCTGTGATAAAAATAAAAATTAAATTAAATAAACGAACAAGAAGTAGTGAGACATATACTTAAGGGGCTTTTCCCTGGCACACGCCATTCTAAATTACAACCTAGAACACAACTTCCATTGAGGCTCTGTTGCCCTAGTAACCAGATTTGGTAAAGTAGAACAGCTGCCACCTTGTGGGCGTTTCACACGACAGCAGCTTTAATCCCAGCGTTAATGGTCAGTTGATATTCAAAATAATTGCAGGCCTGTAAATCACACCTGCACTGAAAACAAATCCTGGGGTCGTATATCGACCAAAAAAATTCAAAGGCATCCATATTTCAAACCGACAGTTTCAAGAGGCATAATTTATGCACATTTGTCTTCTGTTTCTTTTTCTTTCTTTCTTTTTTCTTTTTTTTTCAGCTTTCAAACCACTATTTATTTAATCATGTGTTCATTCTACAGATAATTTTTAAAGTGTCTACTATGTACTAATTGCAAGTTAGGTCCCAGGATTACAGCAGTGAGTTAAACAGATAAAATCCCCGGACCTTATGGAACTTAAAGCCTAGTGGGTGACTCGGTCAATAATCCACTTCATAGATAACTACGTAGTTATAATACAGGGTACAGTGAGAGGGCTAACAAAGGGCTCTAATTTAGGCTGGAGTTCAGAGAGGTTCCCCATGAAGAAATGATAGTTTACTTCTCAGGTACTTAATAAACAAAAGTGGTAAAATTAAATGGAAGTGTTTAAATGAACAGAGTTAGGTACCACTTTTAATTACATACATACATATACACACACATAAAATAGATCCCAACTTTCTAAATAAATTATAAGTAAATTGAACGCAAAATTTGTTAATAATGATAAAGTAGTACATATTCCAGAAATAAAGTCATGATGAGTAGCAAAAAAATCTAGGTACTGTTAATGTTATCACATTAATACATGTTTTAATGGTGATTTCAATGGCTATAGAAAAGGCATCTATGAAAAAAAACTGCTTAGTAAATTAGTAAAATAAGGAAATTCCTTAACCTAACGAGAGAAGGATTTTTTAAAGATCCTTTAGCAAATATATTTAATGATAAAACTTTAAAGTTAAAGTTTGGAGACCACAACTATTGCACATTGTTCTATAAGTCCTAGTCAATAGAATAAGAAAAGAATAAGCAGTGTAAGAATTAGAGAATGTGTCAGATAGACTGCACATCAGTCAATCTGTTGTGGTTTGGAAATTTAAAATGTTAACCACATTGCCCACTTCTGAAAGGAAGAGAAAGTTTGTCATTATTTGCAAATGATATGATAATCTTATCAAAATCAAGGCAAGGAATGGAAAAACTATGAATAAGATAATTCAGCAGAAATTTCCGGTAAGATAAAAAGTCAGCATAACAACTCAAAAGTGTTTCTTTTACCAATTTTTTTTATACCAAGTCAATCTCAAGAGCAGCAAATATAATAAATACTTTTTTTTTTTTGCGGTACACGGGCCTCTCACTGTTGTGGCCTCTCCCTCCGCGGAGCACAGGCTCCTGATGCGCAGGCACAGTGGCCATGGCTCATGGGCCCAGACGCTCCACGGCATGTGGGATCTTCCTGGACCGGGGCATGAACCCGCGTCCCCTGCATCAGCAGGCGGACTCTCAACCATGGCGCCACCAGGGAAGCCCACAAATATTATAACATGTCAAGAAATTAATTTTTTCAATGTTAGATTTTTATAGAGAAATTCTGAAATTTTGTGAAGGGCATAATAAGAAAATCTGAATAAATAAAGATTATTTTCAAGGAAGAAAGGGCACATTTTAATAAAAATATCTCCTTACGTTAAGCTACATATTTAATAAGTTCCAATAAAATTACAAAATGAATTCTTCAGCAAATTTGATAATCTGAATCCAAAGTTCATGTAAGTCAAAATACATGAATAGCTAAGGCAATTTTTTTTATCTCCCTGAAGGACCTTCTCTCTTATTTATTTTTTTTATTTTTTTTTATTTTTTTATTTTTTATTTTTATTTTTTTTAATTTTTTGCTTTATAACAAATTTAATCAGTTATACATATACATGTTTCCATATCCCCTCCCTTTTGCGTCTCCCTCCCACTCTTTCTTTTTTCTTAAAACAACGGGAATGGAAAAAGGCTGAACATCAGGAATCAATAAAGCCATGCAAATCCAGTGTACACAAACGTTCACCTGACAGCCGTCAGAATGATCATCAGCAAAAAAAGTCTACAAAAAATAAATGCTGAATGGGTTTTAGAGAACTGTGTACCCTTTAGCTGCTGGTGGGTTGCAACCTGGTAAGAGCCAGTCGTGAGAACAGAATGGAGGTGCGTTTAAGGGTAAAAATGGAGCTACCATGTGATCTGGTAGGCCCACTCATGGGCCTATCACCTGAGTAGACCAGAATCAAAAACACACAGGCTGGCAATCCTGCACTGCAGCAAGGTGTACCATAGCCAAACCTGGAAGAAACCAAAATGTGCATCAACAGAAAAATGCACCAAGAAGAAGTCGTCCATGTACACAATGGAATCTTAGCCATG
This sequence comes from Mesoplodon mirus, assembly GCF_964341445.2. Classification (NCBI taxonomy): domain Eukaryota; kingdom Metazoa; phylum Chordata; class Mammalia; order Artiodactyla; family Ziphiidae; genus Mesoplodon; species Mesoplodon mirus. Next base: position 146,579,556 of record NC_138981.1, read on the forward strand.
AAAAAGCATGGAACAGTGCCGTTGGCACCACCATAGAAGGACCTAGCGATAATCACCACACTGGAAGTAAGAAAGAAACCGTAAGACAGACATCCTATGACATCACTTATAGGTGTTACCTAAGAATTGATACCCATGAAATAATTTCCAAGAGAAGGACACGCATAGATTCAGAAAACCAAATTATGTTTAACCAAATGGAAAGGTGTAAGGAATGTATGAATTAGGATATGGGGGTTAACAGACATATACTAATACATAGGAAATATATAATCACAAAATACCTAAGGAATACAAAGAGAGGTCTACTCAACACTCTATAATAACATACACGGGAATGGATCCAAAGAGGAATATAGACAGATACATTGATAGGATGAACCAGAAACTGTACACCTAGGAGAATCTACATTTTGATCAAATTTCCTCTGATAATTAAATTTAAAAAGCAAACAACAATTTAGGAGATATAAGCTCTTGGGGGTTTGCACTGGCACATTGCACTCTAATTCGCAGCTTACTACCACGATTGCCACGAAAGCTCTGTGGCCCAAAATCCCAGAGTTGGAAATGTAGAAATGCTGCCGCCTTGTGGCCGTTTCCCACAAGAGCGGCTTTGAACCCACAGCTAATGGTCACTTAACATTCACAAGGATTCAGGGCTGTAAAGGACACCTGCCCTAAAAAATTGTGCGGAGGTAGGGAATGGCCAAAAAAATTCAAAAGTGTTAAATTTTTCAAGGAGATTGGATGGAGGGGTAAGTTTTACTCACTCATTTTCAAAAAAGAGGAAAATGGATAAAAGCTCAACATCAGTAATTATTAGACTCATGCAAATCTAACCTCCAAAATGATTCCAACTCACACATGTCAACTACCATCAGCTGCAAGTCTACAAACATTAAATGCTGAAGGTGTTTTAGAGAACTGTGTACCCTCTAGCTGCTGGTGAGATGTAAAGTGGTGACAGCCAATAATGAGAATAGAAAGGAGCTGTGTTTAAAAGTAAAAATTGAGCCACCATTCCTTTCAGGAGGCCCACCGCTGAGACTCTCACCTGACAAGTCCAGAGTCGAGAAGGCACAGGCTTCAACAGCTGCACTGCAGGAATTTTCACAATAGCCAAGACACGGAAGCAACCAAAATGTCCATCACCATATCAGTTGAAAAAGAAGAAGTGGTCCATGTACACAATGGAATATTAGCCATGGAAAACAATGAAACACTGCTCTTTCAGGCACCATAGTTGAGCCTAGAGATAATCACAGAACATGAGGTAAGTCGGAAAGCAAAAGACATATCCTATGATATCACTTACAGGCATTATCTAACAACTGACACAAATGAACATATTTGCACAGAGAAAGACACTCACACACTTAGAAAACAAACTAGGCTTATCTAAAAGGAAAGGTGGGGGGAATGGAAAAATTAAGATTAGGGTTACCATACGTGTACAAATACCTATTAAATACACATAACAAAAAGACCGACCATATAGCAAGGGAGGTCTATGGAACACTCTGCAATAATTGACATGGGAAGGGGATCTGTGCATGAATATATATATATATATATATATATATATATATATATATATGTTAGGCACAAATGAACCAGCTTGTGTACACCTAGGACAAACAATATTCTAATCATTGCCCCTATTAAAAAAACTAAAACAACAAACAAGAAATAATGTAACATAAACTTATGGGGTTTTCTCCTGGCACATTCCATTTTAATTTACAACCTAGGAACAGGGATTCCAGAATGGCTCTGCTGCCCTAGTAACGAGATTTGTGAATGGAGAAATGCTGCCGCCTAGTGGCTGCTTACCACAACAGCAGCTTTAAACCCAGTGCTAATGGTCACTAAATATTCACACTCATTACAGGCCTGTGAATGACACCTGCTCTCAAAAACAATCCTGGGAGCGAATATTGACCAAAAAATTCAATTTTGAGGGCAACCTTTCAAGAAGACAATTTCAAGAGGTTAATTGTATTCTACGTTTTTTTCATTTGTTCATTAACAGAAATTTTAAAAGGTGTGGAAAAATGAACCTTAGAAAGAATTAAGGACATGCAAATCCAAATTACAAAAATCCTATCAGCTCACAACAGTCAGAATGACCATCAGCAAAAATTCTGCAAACAATAAATGCTGAAGGGGTTGTGGAAAAATGCCTAGGCTTGGTTCAACGTGGGACATGCTAAGAGCCAGTAAGGAAAACACAAAGGAGGTGCATTGAAAAGGTAAGTACTGAGCTACCATTCAATCAAGCATGCCCACTGCTGGCCCTATCGCCTGAGAGGATGAGAATCAAAAAGACACAGGCTGGACTTCACTGGTGGCGCAGTGGTTGAGAGTCCGCCGCCGAAGCAGGGGACACGGGTTTATGCCCCGGTTCGGGAAAATCACACATGCCGTGGAGCGGCTGGTCCCGTGAGCTATGGCTGCTGGGCCTGTGCGTCCAGAGCCTGTGCTCTGCAATCGGAGTGGCCATGGCAGTGAGTGGCCTACGTACTGCAAAACAAGAAAAAAACAGCCTGGCAATCCTGCCCTCCAGCAATATTTATCATAGCCAAAACTTGGAAGCTACGAAAATGTCCATCAACAGAGGAATGCACAAAGAAGAAGTGGTCCATGTACACAATGGAATATGACTCCAATAAAAAAATATAAACTCAATCTAGAAAACAAACAAAAGTAAAAAAAAAACCACATCAGCTTTTGGGGGTTTATCCAGGCACATTCCACCCTAATTTATAACCGAGAAATACCACTGCAAGGTAGTCTGTTTCCCTAGTTAAAAGCTTGTGAAAAGCAGAAATGCTGCCACCCTCTGGCAGTGACCTGCAACAGCAGCTTTAAAAACTGTGCTAAGGGTCACTTCATATGCACCAGTACTGGAGGGCTGTAAATGAAACCTGCCCTCAGAATGTCATTAGGGAGGTAATGGCCAAAATATTTCTAAATGTCACACATACTTCACGAAAACAATTGGAAGAGGTAAGATCTACTCACAGTTTGAATAATAAAAGGACATGCCAGAAAGCTCAATTTCAATGGATTATGAGACGAATGCAAATCCAACCACAAACATATAGCAGCTCACACTTGTCAGAATAAACTTCAGCAAAAAAAAAAACTACAAACAATAAATGCTGAAGGTGTTGTGCAGAAGTGCATACCCTCAACTTTAAGTGGGATGTGACCTGGTAAGAGCCACTAACGAGAACAGAATGGAGGTGCTTTTACTACGTAAATATTTTTCTACCATATGATCCAGCAGGCCCACTCCTGGGCCTATAACCTAAGAAGACAGAATTGGAAAGACACAGGGAGGCGAATGTGCATTGCCGCAGCATTACAATTGCCAAGTCATGGAAGCAACCAAAAAGTCCATCAACATATGAGTGGACAAAGAAAACTGGTACATGTACAGACGGAGTATTGGACAAGGAAAAAAAGGACACGATGTCATTTGCAGCACTGTAGATGAGTCTAGAGGCAATCACACAACGTGTAGTATGTCAGAAAGAGAAAGACACATATCGTATGATATCACTTTTAGGTATTACCTATAAATGGATACCAGTGAAGATATTTCCACAGAGAAGGGCAACCACTGATTCATTCAACAAACTTATGGTTCACCAATGGAAATTTGTGAGGATTGGATACATTAGGATATTGGGGTTAACAGACATATACAAACACAGGTGAAATATATCATCACCAAAGACCTACGGAATACCAAGAGAAGACTACTCAACATCCTGTCATAACGTACATGGGAAAAGGATTCCAGGAAGAATAGACATATGTTTATGTGTAAAAGAACCACATCTTGCACACCTAGAACAAGCCAAACTTTGTAATCAAACTTGCTGTGATAAAAATAAAAATTAAATTAAATAAACGAACAAGAAGTAGTGAGACATATACTTAAGGGGCTTTTCCCTGGCACACGCCATTCTAAATTACAACCTAGAACACAACTTCCATTGAGGCTCTGTTGCCCTAGTAACCAGATTTGGTAAAGTAGAACAGCTGCCACCTTGTGGGCGTTTCACACGACAGCAGCTTTAATCCCAGCGTTAATGGTCAGTTGATATTCAAAATAATTGCAGGCCTGTAAATCACACCTGCACTGAAAACAAATCCTGGGGTCGTATATCGACCAAAAAAATTCAAAGGCATCCATATTTCAAACCGACAGTTTCAAGAGGCATAATTTATGCACATTTGTCTTCTGTTTCTTTTTCTTTCTTTCTTTTTTCTTTTTTTTCAGCTTTCAAACTACTATTTATTTAATCATGTGTTCATTCTACAGATAATTTTTAAAGTGTCTACTATGTACTAATTGCAAGTTAGGTCCCAGGATTACAGCAGTGAGTTAAACAGATAAAATCCCCGGACCTTATGGAACTTAAAGCCTAGTGGGTGACTCGGTCAATAATCCACTTCATAGATAACTACGTAGTTATAATACAGGGTACAGTGAGAGGGCTAACAAAGGGCTCTAATTTAGGCTGGAGTTCAGAGAGGTTCCCCATGAAGAAATGATAGTTTACTTCTCAGGTACTTAATAAACAAAAGTGGTAAAATTAAATGGAAGTGTTTAAATGAACAGAGTTAGGTACCACTTTTAATTACATACATACATATACACACACATAAAATAGATCCCAACTTTCTAAATAAATTATAAGTAAATTGAACGCAAAATTTGTTAATAATGATAAAGTAGTACATATTCCAGAAATAAAGTCATGATGAGTAGCAAAAAAATCTAGGTACTGTTAATGTTATCACATTAATACATGTTTTAATGGTGATTTCAATGGCTATAGAAAAGGCATCTATGAAAAAAAACTGCTTAGTAAATTAGTAAAATAAGGAAATTCCTTAACCTAACGAGAGAAGGATTTTTTAAAGATCCTTTAGCAAATATATTTAATGATAAAACTTTAAAGTTAAAGTTTGGAGACCACAACTATTGCACATTGTTCTATAAGTCCTAGTCAATAGAATAAGAAAAGAATAAGCAGTGTAAGAATTAGAGAATGTGTCAGATAGACTGCACATCAGTCAATCTGTTGTGGTTTGGAAATTTAAAATGTTAACCACATTGCCCACTTCTGAAAGGAAGAGAAAGTTTGTCATTATTTGCAAATGATATGATAATCTTATCAAAATCAAGGCAAGGAATGGAAAAACTATGAATAAGATAATTCAGCAGAAATTTCCGGTAAGATAAAAAGTCAGCATAACAACTCAAAAGTGTTTCTTTTACCAATTTTTTTTATACCAAGTCATTCTCAAGAGCAGCAAATATAATAAATACTTTTTTTTTTTTGCGGTACACGGGCCTCTCACTGTTGTGGCCTCTCCCTCCGCGGAGCACAGGCTCCTGATGCGCAGGCACAGTGGCCATGGCACATGGGCCCAGACGCTCCACGGCATGTGGGATCTTCCTGGACCGGGGCATGAACCCGCGTCCCCTGCATCAGCAGGCGGACTCTCAACCACGGCGCCACCAGGGAAGCCCACAAATATTATAACATGTCAAGAAATTAATTTTTTCAATGTTAGATTTTTATAGAGAAATTCTGAAATTTTGTGAAGGGCATAATAAGAAAATCTGAATAAATAAAGATTATTTTCAAGGAAGAAAGGGCACATTTTAATAAAAATATCTCCTTACGTTAAGCTACATATTTAATAAGTTCCAATAAAATTACAAAATGAATTCTTCAGCAAATTTGATAATCTGAATCCAAAGTTCATGTAAGTCAAAATACATGAATAGCTAAGGCAATTTTTTTTATCTCCCTGAAGGACCTTCTCTCTTATTTCTTTTTTTTAATTTTTTTTTATTTTTTTATTTTTTATTTTTATTTTTTTTAATTTTTTGCTTTATAACAAATTTAATCAGTTATACATATACATGTTTCCATATCCCCTCCCTTTTGCGTCTCCCTCCCACTCTTTCTTTTTTCTTAAAACAACGGGAATGGAAAAAGGCTGAACATCAGGAATCAATAAAGCCATGCAAATCCAGTGTACACAAACGTTCACCTGACAGCCGTCAGAATGATCATCAGCAAAAAAAGTCTACAAAAAATAAATGCTGAAGGGGTTTTAGAGAACTGCGTACCCTTTAGCTGCTGGTGGGTTGCAACCTGGTAAGAGCCAGTCGTGAGAACAGAATGGAGGTGCGTTTAAGGGTAAAAATGGAGCTACCATGTGATCTGGTAGGCCCACTCATGGGCCTATCACCTGAGTAGACCAGAATCAAAAACACACAGGCTGGCAATCCTGCACTGCAGCAAGGTGTACCATAGCCAAACCTGGAAGAAACCAAAATGTGCATCAACAGAAAAATGCACCAAGAAGAAGTCGTCCATGTACACAATGGAATCTTAGCCATGAAAAAGCATGGAACAGTGCCGTTGGCACCACCATAGAAGGACCTAGCGATAATCACCACACTGGAAGTAAGAAAGAAACCGTAAGACAGACATCCTATGACATCACTTATAGGTGTTACCTAAGAATTGATACCCATGAAATAATTTCCAAGAGAAGGACACGCATAGATTCAGAAAACCAAATTATGTTTAACCAAATGGAAAGGTGTAAGGAATGTATGAATTAGGATATGGGGGTTAACAGACATATACTAATACATAGGAAATATATAATCACAAAATACCTAAGGAATACAAAGAGAGGTCTACTCAACACTCTATAATAACATACACAGGAATGGATCCAAAGAGGAATATAGACAGATACATTGATAGGATGAACCAGAAACTGTACACCTAAGAGAATCTACATTTTGATCAAATTTCCTCTGATAATTAAATTTAAAAAGCAAACAACAATTTAGGAGATATAAGCTCTTGGGGGTTTGCACTGGCACATTGCACTCTAATTCGCAGCTTACTACCACGATTGCCACGAAAGCTCTGTGGCCCAAAATCCCAGAGTTGGAAATGTAGAAATGCTGCCGCCTTGTGGCCGTTTCCCACAAGAGCGGCTTTGAACCCACAGCTAATGGTCACTTAACATTCACAAGGATTCAGGGCTGTAAAGGACACCTGTCCTAAAAAATTGTGCGGAGGTAGGGAATGGCCAAAAAAATTCAAAAGTGTTAAATTTTTCAAGGAGATTGGATGGAGGGGTAAGTTTTACTCACTCATTTTCAAAAAAGAGGAAAATGGATAAAAGCTCAACATCAGTAATTATTAGACTCATGCAAATCTAACCTCCAAAATGATTCCAACTCACACATGTCAACTACCATCAGCTGCAAGTCTACAAACATTAAATGCTGAAGGTGTTTTAGAGAACTGTGTACCCTCTAGCTGCTGGTGAGATGTAAAGTGGTGACAGCCAATAATAAGAATAGAAAGGAGCTGTGTTTAAAAGTAAAAATTGAGCCACCATTCCGTTCAGCAGGCCCACCGCTGAGACTCTCACCTGACAAGTCCAGAGTCGAGAAGGCACAGGCTTCAACAGCTGCACTGCAGGAATTTTCACAATAGCCAAGACACGGAAGCAACCAAAATGTCCATCACCATATCAGTTGAAAAAGAAGAAGTGGTCCATGTACACAATGGAATATTAGCCATGGAAAACAATGAAACACTGCTCTTTCAGGCACCATAGTTGAGCCTAGAGATAATCACAGAACATGAGGTAAGTCGGAAAGCAAAAGACATATCCTATGATATCACTTACAGGCATTATCTAACAACTGACACAAATGAACATATTTGCACAGAGAAAGACACTCACACACTTAGAAAACAAACTAGGCTTATCTAAAAGGAAAGGTGGGGGGAATGGAAAAATTAAGATTAGGGTTACCATACGTGTACAAATACCTATTAAATACACATAACAAAAAGACCGACCATATAGCAAGGGAGGTCTATGGAACACTCTGCAATAATTTACATGGGAAGTGGACCTGTGCATGAATATATATATATATATGTTAGGCACAAATGAACCAGATTGTGTACACCTAGGACAAACAATATTCTAATCATTGCCCCTATTAAAAAATCTAAAACAACAAACAAGAAATAATGTAACATAAACTTATGGGGTTTTCTCCTGGCACATTCCATTTTAATTTACAACCTAGGAACAGGGATTCCAGAAGGGCTCTGCTGCCCTAGTAACGAGATTTGTGAATGGAGAAATGCTGCCGCCTAGTGGCTGCTTACCACAACAGCAGCTTTAAACCCAGTGCTAATGGTCACTAAATATTCACACTCATTACAGGCCTGTGAATGACACCTGCCCTCAAAAACAATCCTGGGAGCGAATATTGACCAAAAAATTCAATTTTGAGGGCAACCTTTCAAGAAGACAATTTCAAGAGGTTAATTGTATTCTACGTTTTTTTCATTTGTTCATTAACAGAAATTTTAAAAGGTGTGGAAAAATGAACCTTAGAAAGAATTAAGGACATGCAAATCCAAATTACAAAAATCCTATCAGCTCACAACAGTCAGAATGACCATCAGCAAAAATTCTGCAAACAATAAATGCTGAAGGGGTTGTGGAAAAATGCCTAGGCTTGGTTCAACGTGGGACATGCTAAGAGCCAGTAAGGAAAACACAAAGGAGGTGCATTGAAAAGGTAAGTACTGAGCTACCATTCAATCAAGCATGCCCACTGCTGGGCCTATCGCCTGAGAGGATGAGAATCAAAAAGACACAGGCTGGACTTCACTGGTGGCGCAGTGGTTGAGAGTCCGCCGCCGAAGCAGGGGACACGGGTTTATGCCCCGGTTCGGGAAAATCACACATGCCGTGGAGCGGCTGGTCCCGTGAGCTATGGCTGCTGGGCCTGTGCGTCCAGAGCCTGTGCTCTGCAATCGGAGTGGCCATGGCAGTGAGTGGCCTACGTACTGCAAAACAAGAAAAAAACAGCCTGGCAATCCTGCCCTCCAGCAATATTTATCATAGCCAAAACTTGGAAGCTACGAAAATGTCCATCAACAGAGGAATGCACAAAGAAGAAGTGGTCCATGTACACAATGGAATATGACTCCAATAAAAAAATATAAACTCAATCTAGAAAACAAACAAAAGTAAAAAAAAAAAACACATCAGCTTTTGGGGGTTTATCCAGGCACATTCCACCCTAATTTATAACCGAGAAATACCACTGCAAGGTAGTCTGTTTCCCTAGTTAAAAGCTTGTGAAAAGCAGAAATGCTGCCACCCTCTGGCAGTGACCTGCAACAGCAGCTTTAAAAACTGTGCTAAGGGTCACTTCATATGCACCAGTACTGGAGGGCTGTAAATGAAACCTGCCCTCAGAATGTCATTAGGGAGGTAATGGCCAAAATATTTCTAAATGTCACACATACTTCACGAAAACAATTGGAAGAGGTAAGATCTACTCACAGTTTGAATAATAAAAGGACATGCCAGAAAGCTCAATTTCAATGGATTATGAGACGAATGCAAATCCAACCACAAACATATAGCAGCTCACACTTGTCAGAATAAACTTCAGCAAAAAAAAAACTACAAACAATAAATGCTGAAGGTGTTGTGCAGAAGTGCATACCCTCAACTTTAAGTGGGATGTGACCTGGTAAGAGCCACTAACGAGAACAGAATGGAGGTGCTTTTACTACGTAAATATTTTTCTACCATATGATCCAGCAGGCCCACTCCTGGGCCTATAACCTAAGAAGACAGAATTGGAAAGACACAGGGAGGCGAATGTGCATTGCCGCAGCATTACAATTGCCAAGTCATGGAAGCAACCAAAAAGTCCATCAACATATGAGTGGACAAAGAAAACTGGTACATGTACAGACGGAGTATTGGACAAGGAAAAAAAGGACACGATGTCATTTGCCGCACTGTAGATGAGTCTAGAGGCAATCACACAACGTGCAGTATGTCAGAAAGAGAAAGACACATATCGTATGATATCACTTTTAGGTATTACCTATAAATGGATACCAGTGAAGATATTTCCACAGAGAAGGGCAACCACTGATTCATTCAACAAACTTATGGTTCACCAATGGAAATTTGTGAGGATTGGATACATTAGGATATTGGGGTTAACAGACATATACAAACACAGGTGAAATATATCATCACCAAAGACCTACGGAATACCAAGAGAAGACTACTCAACATCCTGTCACAACGTACATGGGAAAAGGATTCCAGGAAGAATAGACATATGTTTATGTGTAAAAGAACCACATCTTGCACACCTAGAACAAGCCAAACTTTGTAATCAAACTTGCTGTGATAAAAATAAAAATTAAATTAAATAAACGAACAAGAAGTAGTGAGACATATACTTAAGGGGCTTTTCCCTGGCACACACCATTCTAAATTACAACCTAGAACACAACTTCCATTGAGGCTCTGTTGCCCTAGTAACCAGATTTGGTAAAGTAGAACAGCTGCCACCTTGTGGGCGTTTCACACGACAGCAGCTTTAATCCCAGCGTTAATGGTCAGTTGATATTCAAAATAATTGCAGGCCTGTAAATCACACCTGCACTGAAAACAAATCCTGGGGTCGTATATCGACCAAAAAAATTCAAAGGCATCCATATTTCAAACCGACAGTTTCAAGAGGCATAATTTATGCACATTTGTCTTCTGTTTCTTTTTCTTTCTTTCTTTTTTCTTTTTTTTTCAGCTTTCAAACCACTATTTATTTAATCATGTGTTCATTCTACAGATAATTTTTAAAGTGTCTACTATGTACTAATTGCAAGTTAGGTCCCAGGATTACAGCAGTGAGTTAAACAGATAAAATCCCCGGACCTTATGGAACTTAAAGCCTAGTGGGTGACTCGGTCAATAATCCACTTCATAGATAACTACGTAGTTATAATACAGGGTACAGTGAGAGGGCTAACAAAGGGCTCTAATTTAGGCTGGAGTTCAGAGAGGTTCCCCATGAAGAAATGATAGTTTACTTCTCAGGTACTTAATAAACAAAAGTGGTAAAATTAAATGGAAGTGTTTAAATGAACAGAGTTAGGTACCACTTTTAATTACATACATACATATACACACACATAAAATAGATCCCAACTTTCTAAATAAATTATAAGTAAATTGAACGCAAAATTTGTTAATAATGATAAAGTAGTACATATTCCAGAAATAAAGTCATGATGAGTAGCAAAAAAATCTAGGTACTGTTAATGTTATCACATTAATACATGTTTTAATGGTGATTTCAATGGCTATAGAAAAGGCATCTATGAAAAAAAACTGCTTAGTAAATTAGTAAAATAAGGAAATTCCTTAACCTAATGAGAGAAGGATTTTTTAAAGATCCTTTAGCAAATATATTTAATGATAAAACTTTAAAGTTAAAGTTTGGAGACCACAACTATTGCACATTGTTCTATAAGTCCTAGTCAATAGAATAAGAAAAGAATAAGCAGTGTAAGAATTAGAGAATGTGTCAGATAGACTGCACATCAGTCAATCTGTTGTGGTTTGGAAATTTAAAATGTTAACCACATTGCCCACTTCTGAAAGGAAGAGAAAGTTTGTCATTATTTGCAAATGATATGATAATCTTATCAAAATCAAGGCAAGGAATGGAAAAACTATGAATAAGATAATTCAGCAGAAATTTCCGGTAAGATAAAAAGTCAGCATAACAACTCAAAAGTATTTCTTTTACCAATTTTTTTTATACCAAGTCAATCTCAAGAGCAGCAAATATAATAAATACTTTTTTTTTTTTGCGGTACACGGGCCTCTCACTGTTGTGGCCTCTCCCTCCGCGGAGCACAGGCTCCTGATGCGCAGGCACAGTGGCCATGGCTCATGGGCCCAGACGCTCCACGGCATGTGGGATCTTCCTGGACCGGGGCATGAACCCGCGTCCCCTGCATCAGCAGGCGGACTCTCAACCATGGCGCCACCAGGGAAGCCCACAAATATTATAACATGTCAAGAAATTAATTTTTTCAATGTTAGATTTTTATAGAGAAATTCTGAAATTTTGTGAAGGGCATAATAAGAAAATCTGAATAAATAAAGATTATTTTCAAGGAAGAAAGGGCACATTTTAATAAAAATATCTCCTTACGTTAAGCTACATATTTAATAAGTTCCAATAAAATTACAAAATGAATTCTTCAGCAAATTTGATAATCTGAATCCAAAGTTCATGTAAGTCAAAATACATGAATAGCTAAGGCAATTTTTTTTTATCTCCCTGAAGGACCTTCTCTCTTATTTATTTTTTTTATTTTTTTTTATTTTTTTATTTTTTATTTTTATTTTTTTTAATTTTTTGCTTTATAACAAATTTAATCAGTTATACATATACATGTTTCCATATCCCCTCCCTTTTGCGTCTCCCTCCCACTCTTTCTTTTTTCTTAAAACAACGGGAATGGAAAAAGGCTGAACATCAGGAATCAATAAAGCCATGCAAATCCAGTGTACACAATCGTTCACCTGACAGCCGTCAGAATGATCATCAGCAAAAAAAGTCTACAAAAAATAAATGCTGAATGGGTTTTAGAGAACTGTGTACCCTTTAGCTGCTGGTGGGTTGCAACCTGGTAAGAGCCAGTCGTGAGAACAGAATGGAGGTGCGTTTAAGGGTAAAAATGGAGCTACCATGTGATCTGGTAGGCCCACTCATGGGCCTATCACCTGAGTAGACCAGAATCAAAAACACACAGGCTGGCAATCCTGCACTGCAGCAAGGTGTACCATAGCCAAACCTGGAAGAAACCAAAATGTGCATCAACAGAAAAATGCACCAAGAAGAAGTCGTCCATGTACACAATGGAATCTTAGCCATGAAAAAGCATGGAACAGTGCCGTTGGCACCACCATAGAAGGACCTAGCGATAATCACCACACTGGAAGTAAGAAAGAAACCGTAAGACAGACATCCTATGACATCACTTATAGGTGTTACCTAAGAATTGATACCCATGAAATAATTTCCAAGAGAAGGACACGCATAGATTCAGAAAACCAAATTATGTTTAACCAAATGGAAAGGTGTAAGGAATGTATGAATTAGGATATGGGGGTTAACAGACATATACTAATACATAGGAAATATATAATCACAAAATACCTAAGGAATACAAAGAGAGGTCTACTCAACACTCTATAATAACATACACGGGAATGGATCCAAAGAGGAATATAGACAGATACATTGATAGGATGAACCAGAAACTGTACACCTAGGAGAATCTACATTTTGATCAAATTTCCTCTGATAATTAAATTTAAAAAGCAAACAACAATTTAGGAGATATAAGCTCTTGGGGGTTTGCACTGGCACATTGCACTCTAATTCGCAGCTTACTACCACGATTGCCACGAAAGCTCTGTGGCCCAAAATCCCAGAGTTGGAAATGTAGAAATGCTGCCGCCTTGTGGCCGTTTCCCACAAGAGCGGCTTTGAACCCACAGCTAATGGTCACTTAACATTCACAAGGATTCAGGGCTGTAAAGGACACCTGCCCTAAAAAATTGTGCGGAGGTAGGGAATGGCCAAAAAAATTCAAAAGTGTTAAATTTTTCAAGGAGATTGGATGGAGGGGTAAGTTTTACTCACTCATTTTCAAAAAAGAGGAAAATGGATAAAAGCTCAACATCAGTAATTATTAGACTCATGCAAATCTAACCTCCAAAATGATTCCAACTCACACATGTCAACTACCATCAGCTGCAAGTCTACAAACATTAAATGCTGAAGGTGTTTTAGAGAACTGTGTACCCTCTAGCTGCTGGTGAGATGTAAAGTGGTGACAGCCAATAATGAGAATAGACAGGAGCTGTGTTTAAAAGTAAAAATTGAGCCACCATTCCTTTCAGCAGGCCCACCGCTGAGACTCTCACCTGACAAGTCCAGAGTCGAGAAGGCACAGGCTTCAACAGCTGCACTGCAGGAATTTTCACAATAGCCAAGACACGGAAGCAACCAAAATGTCCATCACCATATCAGTTGAAAAAGAAGAAGTGGTCCATGTACACAATGGAATATTAGCCATGGAAAACAATGAAACACTGCTCTTTCAGGCACCATAGTTGAGCCTAGAGATAATCACAGAACATGAGGTAAGTCGGAAAGCAAAAGACATATCCTATGATATCACTTACAGGCATTATCTAACAACTGACACAAATGAACATATTTGCACAGAGAAAGACACTCACACACTTAGAAAACAAACTAGGCTTATCTAAAAGGAAAGGTGGGGGTAATGGAAAAATTAAGATTAGGGTTACCATACGTGTACAAATACCTATTAAATACACATAACAAAAAGACCGACCATATAGCAAGGGAGGTCTATGGAACACTCTGCAATAATTGACATGGGAAGGGGATCTGTGCATGAATATATATATATATATATATATATATATATATATATATATATATATATATATATATATGTTAGGCACAAATGATCCAGATTGTGTACACCTAGGACAAACAATATTCTAATCATTGCCCCTATTAAAAAAACTAAAACAACAAACAAGAAATAATGTAACATAAACTTATGGGGTTTTCTCCTGGCACATTCCATTTTAATTTACAACCTAGGAACAGGGATTCCAGAACGGCTCTGCTGCCCTAGTAACGAGATTTGTGAATGGAGAAATGCTGCCGCCTAGTGGCTGCTTACCACAACAGCAGCTTTAAACCCAGTGCTAATGGTCACTAAATATTCACACTCATTACAGGCCTGTGAATGACACCTGCCCTCAAAAACAATCCTGGGAGCGAATATTGACCAAAAAATTCAATTTTGAGGGCAACCTTTCAAGAAGACAATTTCAAGAGGTTAATTGTATTCTACGTTTTTTTCATTTGTTCATTAACAGAAATTTTAAAAGGTGTGGAAAAATGAACCTTAGAAAGAATTAAGGACATGCAAATCCAAATTACAAAAATCCTATCAGCTCACAACAGTCAGAATGACCATCAGCAAAAAATCTGCAAACAATAAATGCTGAAGGGGTTGTGGAAAAATGCCTAGGCTTGGTTCAACGTGGGACATGCTAAGAGCCAGTAAGGAAAACACAAAGGAGGTGCATTGAAAAGGTAAGTACTGAGCTACCATTCAATCAAGCATGCCCACTGCTGGCCCTATCGCCTGAGAGGATGAGAATCAAAAAGACACAGGCTGGACTTCACTGGTGGCGCAGTGGTTGAGAGTCCGCCGCCGAAGCAGGGGACACGGGTTTATGCCCCGGTTCGGGAAAATCACACATGCCGTGGAGCGGCTGGTCCCGTGAGCTATGGCTGCTGGGCCTGTGCGTCCAGAGCCTGTGCTCTGCAATCGGAGTGGCCATGGCAGTGAGTGGCCTACGTACTGCAAAACAAGAAAAAAACAGCCTGGCAATCCTGCCCTCCAGCAATATTTATCATAGCCAAAACTTGGAAGCTACGAAAATGTCCATCAACAGAGGAATGCACAAAGAAGAAGTGGTCCATGTACACAATGGAATATGACTCCAATAAAAAAATATAAACTCAATCTAGAAAACAAACAAAAGTAAAAAAAAAAAACCACATCAGCTTTTGGGGGTTTATCCAGGCACATTCCACCCTAATTTATAACCGAGAAATACCACTGCAAGGTAGTCTGTTTCCCTAGTTAAAAGCTTGTGAAAAGCAGAAATGCTGCCACCCTCTGGCAGTGACCTGCAACAGCAGCTTTAAAAACTGTGCTAAGGGTCACTTCATATGCACCAGTACTGGAGGGCTGTAAATGAAACCTGCCCTCAGAATGTCATTAGGGAGGTAATGGCCAAAATATTTCTAAATGTCACACATACTTCACGAAAACAATTGGAAGAGGTAAGATCTACTCACAGTTTGAATAATAAAAGGACATGCCAGAAAGCTCAATTTCAATGGATTATGAGACGAATGCAAATCCAACCACAAACATATAGCAGCTCACACTTGTCAGAATAAACTTCAGCAAAAAAAAAACTACAAACAATAAATGCTGAAGGTGTTGTGCAGAAGTGCATACCCTCAACTTTAAGTGGGATGTGACCTGGTAAGAGCCACTAACGAGAACAGAATGGAGGTGCTTTTACTACGTAAATATTTTTCTACCATATGATCCAGCAGGCCCACTCCTGGGCCTATAACCTAAGAAGACAGAATTGGAAAGACACAGGGAGGCGAATGTGCATTGCCGCAGCATTACAATTGCCAAGTCATGGAAGCAAGCAAAAAGTCCATCAACATATGAGTGGACAAAGAAAACTGGTACATGTACAGACGGAGTATTGGACAAGGAAAAAAAGGACACGATGTCATTTGCAGCACTGTAGATGAGTCTAGAGGCAATCACACAACGTGTAGTATGTCAGAAAGAGAAAGACACATATCGTATGATATCACTTTTAGGTATTACCTATAAATGGATACCAGTGAAGATATTTCCACAGAGAAGGGCAACCACTGATTCATTCAACAAACTTATGGTTCACCAATGGAAATTTGTGAGGATTGGATACATTAGGATATTGGGGTTAACAGACATATACAAACACAGGTGAAATATATCATCACCAAAGACCTACGGAATACCAAGAGAAGACTACTCAACATCCTGTCATAACGTACATGGGAAAAGGATTCCAGGAAGAATAGACATATGTTTATGTGTAAAAGAACCACATCTTGCACACCTAGAACAAGCCAAACTTTGTAATCAAACTTGCTGTGATAAAAATAAAAATTAAATTAAATAAACGAACAAGAAGTAGTGAGACATATACTTAAGGGGCTTTTCCCTGGCACACGCCATTCTAAATTACAACCTAGAACACAACTTCCATTGAGGCTCTGTTGCCCTAGTAACCAGATTTGGTAAAGTAGAACAGCTGCCACCTTGTGGGCGTTTCACACGACAGCAGCTTTAATCCCAGCATTAATGGTCAGTTGATATTCAAAATAATTGCAGGCCTGTAAATCACACCTGCACTGAAAACAAATCCTGGGGTCGTATATCGACCAAAAAAATTCAAAGGCATCCATATTTCAAACCGACAGTTTCAAGAGGCATAATTTATGCACATTTGTCTTCTGTTTCTTTTTCTTTCTTTCTTTTTTCTTTTTTTTCAGCTTTCAAACTACTATTTATTTAATCATGTGTTCATTCTACAGATAATTTTTAAAGTGTCTACTATGTACTAATTGCAAGTTAGGTCCCAGGATTACAGCAGTGAGTTAAACAGATAAAATCCCCGGACCTTATGGAACTTAAAGCCTAGTGGGTGACTCGGTCAATAATCCACTTCATAGATAACTACGTAGTTATAATACAGGGTACAGTGAGAGGGCTAACAAAGGGCTCTAATTTAGGCTGGAGTTCAGAGAGGTTCCCCATGAAGAAATGATAGTTTACTTCTCAGGTACTTAATAAACAAAAGTGGTAAAATTAAATGGAAGTGTTTAAATGAACAGAGTTAGGTACCACTTTTAATTACATACATACATATACACACACATAAAATAGATCCCAACTTTCTAAATAAATTATAAGTAAATTGAACGCAAAATTTGTTAATAATGATAAAGTAGTACATATTCCAGAAATAAAGTCATGATGAGTAGCAAAAAAATCTAGGTACTGTTAATGTTATCACATTAATACATGTTTTAATGGTGATTTCAATGGCTATAGAAAAGGCATCTATGAAAAAAAACT
This sequence comes from Mesoplodon mirus, assembly GCF_964341445.2. Lineage (NCBI taxonomy): Eukaryota > Metazoa > Chordata > Mammalia > Artiodactyla > Ziphiidae > Mesoplodon > Mesoplodon mirus. The sequence goes on from NC_138981.1 coordinate 146,597,315, forward strand.
GCTTAGTAAATTAGTAAAATAAGGAAATTCCTTAACCTAACGAGAGAAGGATTTTTTAAAGATCCTTTAGCAAATATATTTAATGATAAAACTTTAAAGTTAAAGTTTGGAGACCACAACTATTGCACATTGTTCTATAAGTCCTAGTCAATAGAATAAGAAAAGAATAAGCAGTGTAAGAATTAGAGAATGTGTCAGATAGACTGCACATCAGTCAATCTGTTGTGGTTTGGAAATTTAAAATGTTAACCACATTGCCCACTTCTGAAAGGAAGAGAAAGTTTGTCATTATTTGCAAATGATATGATAATCTTATCAAAATCAAGGCAAGGAATGGAAAAACTATGAATAAGATAATTCAGCAGAAATTTCCGGTAAGATAAAAAGTCAGCATAACAACTCAAAAGTGTTTCTTTTACCAATTTTTTTTATACCAATTCATTCTCAAGAGCAGCAAATATAATAAATACTTTTTTTTTTTGCGGTACACGGGCCTCTCACTGTTGTGGCCTCTCCCTCCGCGGAGCACAGGCTCCTGATGCGCAGGCACAGTGGCCATGGCTCATGGGCCCAGACGCTCCACGGCATGTGGGATCTTCCTGGACCGGGGCATGAACCCGCGTCCCCTGCATCAGCAGGCGGACTCTCAACCACGGCGCCACCAGGGAAGCCCACAAATATTATAACATGTCAAGAAATTAATTTTTTCAATGTTAGATTTTTATAGAGAAATTCTGAAATTTTGTGAAGGGCATAATAAGAAAATCTGAATAAATAAAGATTATTTTCAAGGAAGAAAGGGCACATTTTAATAAAAATATCTCCTTACGTTAAGCTACATATTTAATAAGTTCCAATAAAATTACAAAATGAATTCTTCAGCAAATTTGATAATCTGAATCCAAAGTTCATGTAAGTCAAAATACATGAATAGCTAAGGCAATTTTTTTTATCTCCCTGAAAGACCTTCTCTCTTATTTCTTTTTTTTTATTTTTTTTTTATTTTTTTATTTTTTATTTTTATTTTTTTTAATTTTTTGCTTTATAACAAATTTAATCAGTTATACATATACATGTTTCCATATCCCCTCCCTTTTGCGTCTCCCTCCCACTCTTTCTTTTTTCTTAAAACAACGGGAATGGAAAAAGGCTGAACATCAGGAATCAATAAAGCCATGCAAATCCAGTGTACACAAACGTTCACCTGACAGCCGTCAGAATGATCATCAGCAAAAAAAGTCTACAAAAAATAAATGCTGAAGGGGTTTTAGAGAACTGCGTACCCTTTAGCTGCTGGTGGGTTGCAACCTGGTAAGAGCCAGTCGTGAGAACAGAATGGAGGTGCGTTTAAGGGTAAAAATGGAGCTACCATGTGATCTGGTAGGCCCACTCATGGGCCTATCACCTGAGTAGACCAGAATCAAAAACACACAGGCTGGCAATCCTGCACTGCAGCAAGGTGTACCATAGCCAAACCTGGAAGAAACCAAAATGTGCATCAACAGAAAAATGCACCAAGAAGAAGTCGTCCATGTACACAATGGAATCTTAGCCATGAAAAAGCATGGAACAGTGCCGTTGGCACCACCATAGAAGGACCTAGCGATAATCACCACACTGGAAGTAAGAAAGAAACCGTAAGACAGACATCCTATGACATCACTTATAGGTGTTACCTAAGAATTGATACCCATGAAATAATTTCCAAGAGAAGGACACGCATAGATTCAGAAAACCAAATTATGTTTAACCAAATGGAAAGGTGTAAGGAATGTATGAATTAGGATATGGGGGTTAACAGACATATACTAATACATAGGAAATATATAATCACAAAATACCTAAGGAATACAAAGAGAGGTCTACTCAACACTCTATAATAACATACACGGGAATGGATCCAAAGAGGAATATAGACAGATACATTGATAGGATGAACCAGAAACTGTACACCTAGGAGAATCTACATTTTGATCAAATTTCCTCTGATAATTAAATTTAAAAAGCAAACAACAATTTAGGAGATATAAGCTCTTGGGGCTTTGCACTGGCACATTGCACTCTAATTCGCAGCTTACTACCACGATTGCCACGAAAGCTCTGTGGCCCAAAATCCCAGAGTTGGAAATGTAGAAATGCTGCCGCCTTGTGGCCGTTTCCCACAAGAGCGGCTTTGAACCCACAGCTAATGGTCACTTAACATTCACAAGGATTCAGGGCTGTAAAGGACACCTGCCCTAAAAAATTGTGCGGAGGTAGGGAATGGCCAAAAAAATTCAAAAGTGTTAAATTTTTCAAGGAGATTGGATGGAGGGGTAAGTTTTACTCACTCATTTTCAAAAAAGAGGAAAATGGATAAAAGCTCAACATCAGTAATTATTAGACTCATGCAAATCTAACCTCCAAAATGATTCCAACTCACACATGTCAACTACCATCAGCTGCAAGTCTACAAACATTAAATGCTGAAGGTGTTTTAGAGAACTGTGTACCCTCTAGCTGCTGGTGAGATGTAAAGTGGTGACAGCCAATAATGAGAATAGACAGGAGCTGTGTTTAAAAGTAAAAATTGAGCCACCATTCCTTTCAGCAGGCCCACCGCTGAGACTCTCACCTGACAAGTCCAGAGTCGAGAAGGCACAGGCTTCAACAGCTGCACTGCAGGAATTTTCACAATAGCCAAGACACGGAAGCAACCAAAATGTCCATCACCATATCAGTTGAAAAAGAAGAAGTGGTCCATGTACACAATGGAATATTAGCCATGGAAAACAATGAAACACTGCTCTTTCAGGCACCATAGTTGAGCCTAGAGATAATCACAGAACATGAGGTAAGTCGGAAAGCAAAAGACATATCCTATGATATCACTTACAGGCATTATCTAACAACTGACACAAATGAACATATTTGCACAGAGAAAGACACTCACACACTTAGAAAACAAACTAGGCTTATCTAAAAGGAAAGGTGGGGGTAATGGAAAAATTAAGATTAGGGTTACCATACGTGTACAAATACCTATTAAATACACATAACAAAAAGACCGACCATATAGCAAGGGAGGTCTATGGAACACTCTGCAATAATTGACATGGGAAGGGGATCTGTGCATGAATATATATATATATATATATATATATATATATATATATATATATATATATATATATATATATATATATATATATATATATATATATATGTTAGGCACAAATGAACCAGATTGTGTACACCTAGGAGAAACAATATTCTAATCATTGCCCCTATTAAAAAAACTAAAACAACAAACAAGAAATAATGTAACATAAACTTATGGGGTTTTCTCCTGGCACATTCCATTTTAATTTACAACCTAGGAACAGGGATTCCAGAACGGCTCTGCTGCCCTAGTAACGAGATTTGTGAATGGAGAAATGCTGCCGCCTAGTGGCTGCTTACCACAACAGCAGCTTTAAACCCAGTGCTAATGGTCACTAAATATTCACACTCATTACAGGCCTGTGAATGACACCTGCCCTCAAAAACAATCCTGGGAGCGAATATTGACCAAAAAATTCAATTTTGAGGGCAACCTTTCAAGAAGACAATTTCAAGAGGTTAATTGTATTCTACGTTTTTTTCATTTGTTCATTAACAGAAATTTTAAAAGGTGTGGAAAAATGAACCTTAGAAAGAATTAAGGACATGCAAATGCAAATTACAAAAATCCTATCAGCTCACAACAGTCAGAATGACCATCAGCAAAAAATCTGCAAACAATAAATGCTGAAGGGGTTGTGGAAAAATGCCTAGGCTTGGTTCAACGTGGGACATGCTAAGAGCCAGTAAGGAAAACACAAAGGAGGTGCATTGAAAAGGTAAGTACTGAGCTACCATTCAATCAAGCATGCCCACTGCTGGCCCTATCGCCTGAGAGGATGAGAATCAAAAAGACACAGGCTGGACTTCACTGGTGGCGCAGTGGTTGAGAGTCCGCCGCCGAAGCAGGGGACACGGGTTTATGCCCCGGTTCGGGAAAATCACACATGCCGTGGAGCGGCTGGTCCCGTGAGCTATGGCTGCTGGGCCTGTGCGTCCAGAGCCTGTGCTCTGCAATCGGAGTGGCCATGGCAGTGAGTGGCCTACGTACTGCAAAACAAGAAAAAAACAGCCTGGCAATCCTGCCCTCCAGCAATATTTATCATAGCCAAAACTTGGAAGCTACGAAAATGTCCATCAACAGAGGAATGCACAAAGAAGAAGTGGTCCATGTACACAATGGAATATGACTCCAATAAAAAAATATAAACTCAATCTAGAAAACAAACAAAAGTAAAAAAAAAAAACACATCAGCTTTTGGGGGTTTATCCAGGCACATTCCACCCTAATTTATAACCGAGAAATACCACTGCAAGGTAGTCTGTTTCCCTAGTTAAAAGCTTGTGAAAAGCAGAAATGCTGCCACCCTCTGGCAGTGACCTGCAACAGCAGCTTTAAAAACTGTGCTAAGGGTCACTTCATATGCACCAGTACTGGAGGGCTGTAAATGAAACCTGCCCTCAGAATGTCATTAGGGAGGTAATGGCCAAAATATTTCTAAATGTCACACATACTTCACGAAAACAATTGGAAGAGGTAAGATCTACTCACAGTTTGAATAATAAAAGGACATGCCAGAAAGCTCAATTTCAATGGATTATGAGACGAATGCAAATCCAACCACAAACATATAGCAGCTCACACTTGTCAGAATAAACTTCAGCAAAAAAAAAACTACAAACAATAAATGCTGAAGGTGTTGTGCAGAAGTGCATACCCTCAACTTTAAGTGGGATGTGACCTGGTAAGAGCCACTAACGAGAACAGAATGGAGGTGCTTTTACTACGTAAATATTTTTCTACCATATGATCCAGCAGGCCCACTCCTGGGCCTATAACCTAAGAAGACAGAATTGGAAAGACACAGGGAGGCGAATGTGCATTGCCGCAGCATTACAATTGCCAAGTCATGGAAGCAAGCAAAAAGTCCATCAACATATGAGTGGACAAAGAAAACTGGTACATGTACAGACGGAGTATTGGACAAGGAAAAAAAGGACACGATGTCATTTGCAGCACTGTAGATGAGTCTAGAGGCAATCACACAACGTGTAGTATGTCAGAAAGAGAAAGACACATATCGTATGATATCACTTTTAGGTATTACCTATAAATGGATACCAGTGAAGATATTTCCACAGAGAAGGGCAACCACTGATTCATTCAACAAACTTATGGTTCACCAATGGAAATTTGTGAGGATTGGATACATTAGGATATTGGGGTTAACAGACATATACAAACACAGGTGAAATATATCATCACCAAAGACCTACGGAATACCAAGAGAAGACTACTCAACATCCTGTCATAACGTACATGGGAAAAGGATTCCAGGAAGAATAGACATATGTTTATGTGTAAAAGAACCACATCTTGCACACCTAGAACAAGCCAAACTTTGTAATCAAACTTGCTGTGATAAAAATAAAAATTAAATTAAATAAACGAACAAGAAGTAGTGAGACATATACTTAAGGGGCTTTTCCCTGGCACACGCCATTCTAAATTACAACCTAGAACACAACTTCCATTGAGGCTCTGTTGCCCTAGTAACCAGATTTGGTAAAGTAGAACAGCTGCCACCTTGTGGGCGTTTCACACGACAGCAGCTTTAATCCCAGCGTTAATGGTCAGTTGATATTCAAAATAATTGCAGGCCTGTAAATCACACCTGCACTGAAAACACATCCTGGGGTCGTATATCGACCAAAAAAATTCAAAGGCATCCATATTTCAAACCGACAGTTTCAAGAGGCATAATTTATGCACATTTGTCTTCTGTTTCTTTTTCTTTCTTTCTTTTTTCTTTTTTTTCAGCTTTCAAACTACTATTTATTTAATCATGTGTTCATTCTACAGATAATTTTTAAAGTGTCTACTATGTACTAATTGCAAGTTAGGTCCCAGGATTACAGCAGTGAGTTAAACAGATAAAATCCCCGGACCTTATGGAACTTAAAGCCTAGTGGGTGACTCGGTCAATAATCCACTTCATAGATAACTACGTAGTTATAATACAGGGTACAGTGAGAGGGCTAACAAAGGGCTCTAATTTAGGCTGGAGTTCAGAGAGGTTCCCCATGAAGAAATGATAGTTTACTTCTCAGGTACTTAATAAACAAAAGTGGTAAAATTAAATGGAAGTGTTTAAATGAACAGAGTTAGGTACCACTTTTAATTACATACATACATATACACACACATAAAATAGATCCCAACTTTCTAAATAAATTATAAGTAAATTGAACGCAAAATTTGTTAATAATGATAAAGTAGTACATATTCCAGAAATAAAGTCATGATGAGTAGCAAAAAAATCTAGGTACTGTTAATGTTATCACATTAATACATGTTTTAATGGTGATTTCAATGGCTATAGAAAAGGCATCTATGAAAAAAAACTGCTTAGTAAATTAGTAAAATAAGGAAATTCCTTAACCTAACGAGAGAAGGATTTTTTAAAGATCCTTTAGCAAATATATTTAATGATAAAACTTTAAAGTTAAAGTTTGGAGACCACAACTATTGCACATTGTTCTATAAGTCCTAGTCAATAGAATAAGAAAAGAATAAGCAGTGTAAGAATTAGAGAATGTGTCAGATAGACTGCACATCAGTCAATCTGTTGTGGTTTGGAAATTTAAAATGTTAACCACATTGCCCACTTCTGAAAGGAAGAGAAAGTTTGTCATTATTTGCAAATGATATGATAATCTTATCAAAATCAAGGCAAGGAATGGAAAAACTATGAATAAGATAATTCAGCAGAAATTTCCGGTAAGATAAAAAGTCAGCATAACAACTCAAAAGTGTTTCTTTTACCAATTTTTTTTATACCAAGTCATTCTCAAGAGCAGCAAATATAATAAATACTTTTTTTTTTTTGCGGTACACGGGCCTCTCACTGTTGTGGCCTCTCCCTCCGCGGAGCACAGGCTCCTGATGCGCAGGCACAGTGGCCATGGCTCATGGGCCCAGACGCTCCACGGCATGTGGGATCTTCCTGGACCGGGGCATGAACCCGCGTCCCCTGCATCAGCAGGCGGACTCTCAACCACGGCGCCACCAGGGAAGCCCACAAATATTATAACATGTCAAGAAATTAATTTTTTCAATGTTAGATTTTTATAGAGAAATTCTGAAATTTTGTGAAGGGCATAATAAGAAAATCTGAATAAATAAAGATTATTTTCAAGGAAGAAAGGGCACATTTTAATAAAAATATCTCCTTACGTTAAGCTACATATTTAATAAGTTCCAATAAAATTACAAAATGAATTCTTCAGCAAATTTGATAATCTGAATCCAAAGTTCATGTAAGTCAAAATACATGAATAGCTAAGGCAATTTTTTTTATCTCCCTGAAGGACCTTCTCTCTTATTTCTTTTTTTTTTATTTTTTTTTATTTTTTTATTTTTTATTTTTATTTTTTTTAATTTTTTGCTTTATAACAAATTTAATCAGTTATACATATACATGTTTCCATATCCCCTCCCTTTTGCGTCTCCCTCCCACTCTTTCTTTTTTCTTAAAACAACGGGAATGGAAAAAGGCTGAACATCAGGAATCAATAAAGCCATGCAAATCCAGTGTACACAAACGTTCACCTGACAGCCGTCAGAATGATCATCAGCAAAAAAAGTCTACAAAAAATAAATGCTGAAGGGGTTTTAGAGAACTGCGTACCCTTTAGCTGCTGGTGGGTTGCAACCTGGTAAGAGCCAGTCGTGAGAACAGAATGGAGGTGCGTTTAAGGGTAAAAATGGAGCTACCATGTGATCTGGTAGGCCCACTCATGGGCCTATCACCTGAGTAGACCAGAATCAAAAACACACAGGCTGGCAATCCTGCACTGCAGCAAGGTGTACCATAGCCAAACCTGGAAGAAACCAAAATGTGCATCAACAGAAAAATGCACCAAGAAGAAGTCGTCCATGTACACAATGGAATCTTAGCCATGAGAAAGCATGGAACAGTGCCGTTGGCACCACCATAGAAGGACCTAGCGATAATCACCACACTGGAAGTAAGAAAGAAACCGTAAGACAGACATCCTATGACATCACTTATAGGTGTTACCTAAGAATTGATACCCATGAAATAATTTCCAAGAGAAGGACACGCATAGATTCAGAAAACCAAATTATGTTTAACCAAATGGAAAGGTGTAAGGAATGTATGAATTAGGATATGGGGGTTAACAGACATATACTAATACATAGGAAATATATAATCACAAAATACCTAAGGAATACAAAGAGAGGTCTACTCAACACTCTATAATAACATACACGGGAATGGATCCAAAGAGGAATATAGACATATACATTGATAGGATGAACCAGAAACTGTATACCTAGGAGAATCTACATTTTGATCAAATTTCCTCTGATAATTAAATTTAAAAAGCAAACAACAATTTAGGAGATATAAGCTCTTGGGGGTTTACACTGGCACATTGCACTCTAATTCGCAGCTTACTACCACGATTGCCACGAAAGCTCTGTGGCCCAAAATCCCAGAGTTGGAAATGTAGAAATGCTGCCGCCTTGTGGCCGTTTCCCACAAGAGCGGCTTTGAACCCACAGCTAATGGTCACTTAACATTCACAAGGATTCAGGGCTGTAAAGGACACCTGCCCTAAAAAATTGTGCGGAGGTAGGGAATGGCCAAAAAAATTCAAAAGTGTTAAATTTTTCAAGGAGATTGGATGGAGGGGTAAGTTTTACTCACTCATTTTCAAAAAAGAGGAAAATGGATAAAAGCTCAACATCAGTAATTATTAGACTCATGCAAATCTAACCTCCAAAATGATTCCAACTCACACATGTCAACTACCATCAGCTGCAAGTCTACAAACATTAAATGCTGAAGGTGTTTTAGAGAACTGTGTACCCTCTAGCTGCTGGTGAGATGTAAAGTGGTGACAGCCAATAATAAGAGTAGAAAGGAGCTGCGTTTAAAAGTAAAAATTGAGCCACCATTCCGTTCAGCAGGCCCACCGCTGAGACTCTCACCTGACAAGTCCAGAGTCGAGAAGGCACAGGCTTCAACAGCTGCACTGCAGGAATTTTCACAATAGCCAAGACACGGAAGCAACCAAAATGTCCATCACCATATCAGTTGAAAAAGAAGAAGTGGTCCGTGTACACAATGGAATATTAGCCATGGAAAACAATGAAACACTGCTCTTTCAGGCACCATAGTTGAGCCTAGAGATAATCACAGAACATGAGGTAAGTCGGAAAGCAAAAGACATATCCTATGATATCACTTACAGGCATTATCTAACAACTGACACAAATGAACATATTTGCACAGAGAAAGACACTCACACACTTAGAAAACAAACTAGGCTTATCTAAAAGGAAAGGTGGGGGGAATGGAAAAATTAAGATTAGGGTTACCATACGTGTACAAATACCTATTAAATACACATAACAAAAGACCGACCATATAGCAAAGGGAGGTCTATGGAACACTCTGCAATAATTTACATGGGAAGGGGATCTGTGCCTGCATATATATATATATATATATATATATATATATATATATATATATATATATATATATATATATATATATATGTTAGGCACAAATGAACCAGATTGTGTACACCTAGGACAAACAATATTCTAATCATTGCCCTTATTAAAAAAACTAAAACAACAAACAAGAAATAATGTAACATAAACTTATGGGGTTTTCTCCTGGCACATTCCATTTTAATTTACAACCTAGGAACAGGGATTCCAGAACGGCTCTTCTGCCCTAGTAACGAGATTTGTGAATGGAGAAATGCTGCCGCCTAGTGGCCGTTTACCACAACAGCAGCTTTAAACCCAGTGCTAATGGTCACTAAATATTCACACTCATTACAGGCCTGTGAATGACACCTGCCCTCAAAAACAATCCTGGGAGCGAATATTGACCAAAAAATTCAATTTTGAGGGCAACCTTTCAAGAAGACAATTTCAAGAGCTTAATTGTATTCTACGTTTTTTTCATTTGTTCGTTAACAGAAATTTTAAAAGGTGTGGAAAAATGAACCTTAGAAAGAATTAAGGACATGCTAATCCAAATTACAAAAATCCCATCAGCTCACAACAGTCAGAATGACCATCAGCAAAAATTCTGCAAACAATAAATGCTGAAGGGGTTGTGGAAAAATGCCTAGGCTTGGTTCAACGTGGGACATGCTAAGAGCCAGTAAGGGAAACACAAAGGAGGTGCATTGAAAAGGTAAGTACTGAGCTACCATTCAATCAAGCATGCCCACTGCTGGCCCTATCGCCTGAGAGGATGAGAATCAAAAAGACACAGGCTGGACTTCACTGGTGGCGCAGTGGTTGAGAGTCCGCCGCCGAAGCAGGGGACACGGGTTTATGCCCCGGTTCGGGAAAATCACACATGCCGTGGAGCGGCTGGTCCCGTGAGCTATGGCTGCTGGGCCTGTGCGTCCAGAGCCTGTGCTCTGCAATCGGAGTGGCCATGGCAGTGAGTGGCCTACGTACTGCAAAACAAGAAAAAAACAGCCTGGCAATCCTGCCCTCCAGCAATATTTATCATAGCCAAAACTTGGAAGCTACGAAAATGTCCATCAACAGAGGAATGCACAAAGAAGAAGTGGTCCATGTACACAATGGAATATGACTCCAATAAAAAAATATAAACTCAATCTAGAAAACAAACAAAAGTAAAAAAAAAAACATCAGCTTTTGGGGGTTTATCCAGGCACATTCCACTCTAACTTATAACCGAGAAATACCACTGCAAGGTAGTCTGTTTCCCTAGTTAAAAGCTTGTGAAAAGCAGAAATGCTGCCACCCTCTGGCCGTGACCTGCAACAGCAGCTTTAAAAACTGTGCTAAGGGTCACTTCATATGCACCACTACTGGAGGGCTGTAAATGAAACCTGCCCTCAGAATGTCATTAGGGAGGTAATGGCCAAAATATTTCTAAATGTCACACATACTTCACGAAAACAATTGGAAGAGGTAAGCTCTACTCACAGTTTGAAGAAAAAAAGGACATGCCAGAAAGCTCAATTTCAATGGATTTTGAGACGCATGCAAATCCCACCACAAACATATAGCGGCTCACACTTGTCAGAATAAACTTCAGCAAAAAAAAACTACAAACAATAAATGCTGAAGGTGTTGTGCAGAAGTGCATACCCTCAACTTTAAGTGGGATGTGACCTGGTAAGAGCCACTAACGAGAACAGAATGGAGGTGCTTTTACTACGTAAATATTTTTCTACCATATGATCCAGCAGGCCCACTCCTGGGCCTATAACCTAAGAAGACAGAATTGGAAAGACACAGGGAGGCGAATGTGCATTGCCGCAGCATTACAATTGCCAAGTCATGGAAGCAAGCAAAAAGTCCATCAACATATGAGTGGACAAAGAAAACTGGTACATGTACAGACGGAGTATTGGCCAAGGAAAAAAAGGACACGATGTCATTTGCAGCACTGTAGATGAGTCTAGAGGCAATCACACAACGTGTAGTATGTCAGAAAGAGAAAGACACATATCGTATGATATCACTTTTAGGTATTACCTATAAATGGATACCAGTGAAGATATTTCCACAGAGAAGGGCAACCACTGATTCATTCAACAAACTTATGGTTCACCAATGGAAATTTGTGAGGATTGGATACATTAGGATATTGGGGTTAACAGACATATACAAACACAGGTGAAATATATCATCACCAAAGACCTACGGAATACCAAGAGAAGACTACTCAACATCCTGTCATAACGTACATGGGAAAAGGATTCCAGGAAGAATAGACATATGTTTATGTGTAAAAGAACCACATCTTGCACACCTAGAACAAGCCAAACTTTGTAATCAAACTTGCTGTGATAAAAATAAAAATTAAATTAAATAAACGAACAAGAAGTAGTGAGACATATACTTAAGGGGCTTTTCCCTGGCACACGCCATTCTAAATTACAACCTAGAACACAACTTCCATTGAGGCTCTGTTGCCCTAGTAACCAGATTTGGTAAAGTAGAACAGCTGCCACCTTGTGGGCGTTTCACACGACAGCAGCTTTAATCCCAGCGTTAATGGTCAGTTGATATTCAAAATAATTGCAGGCCTGTAAATCACACCTGCACTGAAAACAAATCCTGGGGTCGTATATCGACCAAAAAAATTCAAAGGCATCCATATTTCAAACCGACAGTTTCAAGAGGCATAATTTATGCACATTTGTCTTCTGTTTCTTTTTCTTTCTTTCTTTTTTCTTTTTTTTTCAGCTTTCAAACCACTATTTATTTAATCATGTGTTTATTCTACAGATAATTTTTAAAGTGTCTACTATGTACTAATTGCAAGTTAGGTCCCAGGATTACAGCAGTGAGTTAAACAGATAAAATCCCCTGACCTTATGGAACTTAAAGCCTAGTGGGTGACTCGGTCAATAATCCACTTCATAGATAACTACGTAGTTATAATACACGGTACAGTGAGAGGGCTAACAAAGGGCTCTAATTTAGGCTGGAGTTCAGAGAGGTTCCCCATGAAGAAATGATAGTTTACTTCTCAGGTACTTAATAAACAAAAGTGGTAAAATTAAATGGAAGTGTTTAAATGAACAGAGTTAGGCACCACTTTTCATTACATACATACATATACACACACATAAAATAGATCCCAACTTTCTAAATAAATTATTAGTAAATTGAACGCAAAATTTGTTAATAATGATAAAGTAGTACATATTGCAGAAATAAAGTCACGATGAGTAGCAAAAAAATCTAGGTACTGTTAATGTTATCACATTAATACATGTTTTAATGGTGATTTCAATGGCTATAGAAAAGGCATCTATGAAAAAAAACTGCTTAGTAAATTAGTAAAATAAGGAAATTCCTTAACCTAACGAGAGAAGGATTTTTTAAAGATCCTTTAGCAAATATATTTAATGATAAAACTTTAAAGTTAAAGTTTGGAGACCACAACTATTGCACATTGTTCTATAAGTCCTAGTCAATAGAATAAGAAAAGAATAAGCAGTGTAAGAATTAGAGAATGTGTCAGATAGACTGCACATCAGTCAATCTGTGGTGGTTTGGAAATTTAAAAAGTTAACCACATTGTCCACTTCTGAAAGGAAGAGAAAGTTTGTCATTATTTGCAAATGATATGATAATCTTATCAAAATCAAGGCAAGGAATGGAAAAACTATGAATAAGATAATTCAGCAGAAATTTCCGGTAAGATATAAAGTCAGCATAACAACTCAAAAGTATTTCTTTTACCAATTTTTTATACCAAGTCATTGTCAAGAGCAGCAAATATTATAAATACTTTTTTTTTGTGGTACACGGGCCTCTCACTGTTGTGGCCTCTCCCGCTGCGGAGCACAGGCTCCTGATGCGCAGGCTCAGTGGCCATGGCTCATGGGCCCAGACGCTCCACGGCATGTGGGATCTTCCTGGACCGGGGCATGAACCCGCGTCCCCTGCATCAGAAGGCGGACTCTCAACCACTGCGCCACCAGGGAAGCCCGCAAATATTATAAAATGTCAAGAAATTAATTTTTTCAATGTTAGATTTTTATAGAGAAATTCTGAAATTTTGTGAAGGGCATAATAAGAAAATCTGAGTAAATAAATATTATTTTCAAGGAAGAAAGGGCACATTTTAATAAAAATATCTCCTTACGTTAAGCTACATATTTAATAAGTTCCAATAAAATTACAAAATGATTTCTTCAGCAAATTTGATAACCTGAATCCAAAGTTCATGTAAGTCAAAATACATGAATAGCTAAGGCAATTTTATTTATCTCCCTGAAGGACCTTCTCTCTTATTTCATTTTTATTATTTATTTTTTATTTTTTTTAATTTTTTTATTTTTTATTTATATTTTTTTTAATTTTTTGCTTTATAACAGATTTAATCAGTTATACATATACATGTTTCCATATCCCCTCCCTTTTGCGTCTCCCTCCCACTCTTTCTTTTTTCTTAAAACAACGGGAATGGAAAAAGGCTGAACATCAGGAATCAATAAAGCCATGCAAATCCAGTGTACACAAACGTTCACCTGACAGCCGTCAGAATGATCATCAGCAAAACAAGTCTACAAAAAATAAATGCTGAAGGGATTTTAGAGAACTGCATACCCTTTAGCTGCTGGTGGGTTGCAACCTGGTAAGAGCCAGTCGTGAGAACAGAATGGAGGTGCGTTTAAGGGTAAAAATGGAGCTACCATGTGATCTGGTAGGCCCACTCATGGGCCTATCACCTGAGTAGACCAGAATCAAAAACACACAGGCTGGCAATCCTGCACTGCAGCAAGGTGTACCATAGCCAAACCTGGAAGAAACCAAAATGTGCATCAACAGAAAAATGCACCAAGAAGAAGTCGTCCATGTACACAATGGAATCTTATCCATGAAAAAGCATGGAACAGTGCCGTTGGCACCACCATAGAAGGACCTAGCGATAATCACCACACTGGAAGTAAGAAAGAAACCGTAAGACAGACATCCTATGACATCACTTATAGGTGTTACCTAAGAATTGATACCCATGAAATAATTTCCAAGAGAAGGACACGCATAGATTCAGAAAACCAAATTATGTTTAACCAAATGGAAAGGTGTAAGGAATGTATGAATTAGGATATGGGGGTTAACAGACATATACTAATACATAGGAAATATATAATCACAAAATACCTAAGGAATACAAAGAGAGGTCTACTCAACACTCTATAATAACATACACGGGAATGGATCCAAAGAGGAATATAGACATATACATTGATAGGATGAACCAGAAACTGTACACCTAGGAGAATCTACATTTTGATCAAATTTCCTCTGATAATTAAATTTAAAAAGCAAACAACAATTTAGGAGATATAAGCTCTTGGGGGTTTACACTGGCACATTGCACTCTAATTCGCAGCTTACTACCACGATTGCCACGAAAGCTCTGTGGCCCAAAATCCCAGAGTTGGAAATGTAGAAATGCTGCCGCCTTGTGGCCGTTTCCCACAAGAGCGGCTTTGAACCCACAGCTAATGGTCACTTAACATTCACAAGGATTCAGGGCTGTAAAGGACACCTGCCCTAAAAAATTGTGCGGAGGTAGGGAATGGCCAAAAAAATTCAAAAGTGTTAAATTTTTCAAGGAGATTGGATGGAGGGGTAAGTTTTACTCACTCATTTTCAAAAAAGAGGAAAATGGATAAAAGCTCAACATCAGTAATTATTAGACTCATGCAAATCTAACCTCCAAAATGATTCCAACTCACACATGTCAACTACCATCAGCTGCAAGTCTACAAACATTAAATGCTGAAGGTGTTTTAGAGAACTGTGTACCCTCTAGCTGCTGGTGAGATGTAAAGTGGTGACAGCCAATAATGAGAATAGAAAGGAGCTGCGTTTAAAAGTAAAAATTGAGCCACCATTCCGTTCAGCAGGCCCACCGCTGAGACTCTCACCTGACAAGTCCAGAGTCGAGAAGGCACAGGCTTCAACAGCTGCACTGCAGGAATTTTCACAATAGCCAAGACACGGAAGCAACCAAAATGTCCATCACCATATCAGTTGAAAAAGAAGAAGTGGTCCGTGTACACAATGGAATATTAGCCATGGAAAACAATGAAACACTGCTCTTTCAGGCACCATAGTTGAGCCTAGAGATAATCACAGAACATGAGGTAAGTCGGAAAGCAAAAGACATATCCTATGATATCACTTACAGGCATTATCTAACAACTGACACAAATGAACATATTTGCACAGAGAAAGACACTCACACACTTAGAAAACAAACTAGGCTTATCTAAAAGGAAAGGTGGGGGGAATGGAAAAATTAAGATTAGGGTTACCATACGTGTACAAATACCTATTAAATACACATAAAAAAAGACCGACCATATAGCAAGGGAGGTCTATGGAACACTCTGCAATAATTTACATGGGAAGGGGATCTGTGCATGCATATATATATATATATATATATATATATATATATATATATGTATATATATATATATGTTAGGCACAAATGAACCAGATTGTGTACACCTAGGACAAACAATATTCTAATCATTGCCCCTATTAAAAAAACTAAAACAACAAACAAGAAATAATGTAACATAAACTTATGGGGTTTTCTCCTGGCACATTCCATTTTAATTTACAACCTAGGAACAGGGATTCCAGAACGGCTCTGCTGCCCTAGTAACGAGATTTGTGAATGGAGAAATGCTGCCGCCTAGTGGCTGCTTACCACAACAGCAGCTTTAAACCCAGTGCTAATGGTCACTAAATATTCACACTCATTACAGGCCTGTGAATGACACCTGCCCTCAAAAACAATCCTGGGAGCGAATATTGACCAAAAAATTCAATTTTGAGGGCAACCTTTCAAGAAGACAATTTCAAGAGGTTAATTGTATTCTACGTTTTTTTCTTTTGTTCGTTAACAGAAATTTTAAAAGGTGTGGAAAAATGAACCTTAGAAAGAATTAAGGACATGCAAATCCAAATTACAAAAATCCTATCAGCTCACAACAGTCAGAATGACCATCAGCAAAAATTCTGCAAACAATAAATGCTGAAGGGGTTGTGGAAAAATGCCTAGGCTTGGTTCAACGTGGGACATGCTAAGAGCCAGTAAGGAGAACACAAAGGAGGTGCATTGAAAAGGTAAGTACTGAGCTACCATTCAATCAAGCATACCCACTGCTGGGCCTATCGCCTGAGAGGATGAGAATCAAGAAGACACAGGCTGGACTTCACTGGTGGCGCAGTGGTTGAGAGTCCGCCGCCGAAGCAGGGGACACGGGTTTATGCCCCGGTTCGGGAAAATCACACATGCCGTGGAGCGGCTGGTCCCGTGAGCTATGGCTGCTGGGCCTGTGCGTCCAGAGCCTGTGCTCTGCAATCGGAGTGGCCATGGCAGTGAGTGGCCTACGTACTGCAAAACAAGAAAAAAACAGCCTGGCAATCCTGCCCTCCAGCAATATTTATCATAGCCAAAACTTGGAAGCTACGAAAATGTCCATCAACAGAGGAATGCACAAAGAAGAAGTGGTCCACGTACACAATGGAATATGACTCCAATAAAAAAATATAAACTCAATCTAGAAAACAAACAAAAGTAAAAAAAAAAACACATCAGCTTTTGGGGGTTTATCCAGGCACATTCCACTCTAACTTATAACCGAGAAATACCACTGCAAGGTAGTCTGTTTCCCTAGTTAAAAGCTTGTGAAAAGCAGAAATGCTGCCACCCTCTGGCCGTGACCTGCAACAGCAGCTTTAAAAACTGTGCTAAGGGTCACTTCATATGCACCAGTACTGGAGGGCTGTAAATGAAACCTGCCCTCAGAATGTCATTAGGGAGGTAATGGCCAAAATATTTCTAAATGTCACACATACTTCACGAAAACAATTGGAAGAGGTAAGCTCTACTCACAGTTTGAAGAAAAAAAGGACATGCCAGAAAGCTCAATTTCAATGGATTATGAGACGCATGCAAATCCCACCACAAACATATAGCGGCTCACACTTGTCAGAATAAACTTCAGCAAAAAAAAACTACAAACAATAAATGCTGAAGGTGTTGTGCAGAAGTGCATACCCTCAACTTTAAGTGGGATGTGACCTGGTAAGAGCCACTAACGAGAACAGAATGGAGGTGCTTTTACTACGTAAATATTTTTCTACCATATGATCCAGCAGGCCCACTCCTGGGCCTATAACCTAAGAAGACAGAATTGGAAAGACACAGGGAGGCGAATGTGCATTGCCGCAGCATTACAATTGCCAAGTCATGGAAGCAAGCAAAAAGTCCATCAACATATGAGTGGACAAAGAAAACTGGTACATGTACAGACGGAGTATTGGCCAAGGAAAAAAAGGACACGATGTCATTTGCAGCACTGTAGATGAGTCTAGAGGCAATCACACAACGTGTAGTATGTCAGAAAGAGAAAGACACATATCGTATGATATCACTTTTAGGTATTACCTATAAATGGATACCAGTGAAGATATTTCCACAGAGAAGGGCAACCACTGATTCATTCAACAAACTTATGGTTCACCAATGGAAATTTGTGAGGATTGGATACATTAGGATATTGGGGTTAACAGACATATACAAACACAGGTGAAATATATCATCACCAAAGACCTACGGAATACCAAGAGAAGACTACTCAACATCCTGTCATAACGTACATGGGAAAAGGATTCCAGGAAGAATAGACATATGTTTATGTGTAAAAGAACCACATCTTGCACACCTAGAACAAGCCAAACATTGTAATCAAACTTGCTGTGATAAAAATAAAAATTAAATTAAATAAACGAACAAGAAGTAGTGAGACATATACTTAAGGGGCTTTTCCCTGGCACACGCCATTCTAAATTACAACCTAGAACACAACTTCCATTGAGGCTCTGTTGCCCTAGTAACCAGATTTGGTAAAGTAGAACAGCTGCCACCTTGTGGGCGTTTCACACGACAGCAGCTTTAATCCCAGCGTTAATGGTCAGTTGATATTCAAAATAATTGCAGGCCTGTAAATCACACCTGCACTGAAAACAAATCCTGGGGTCGTATATCGACCAAAAAAATTCAAAGGCATCCATATTTCAAACCGACAGTTTCAAGAGGCATAATTTATGCACATTTGTCTTCTGTTTCTTTTTCTTTCTTTCTTTTTTCTTTTTTTTTCAGCTTTCAAACCACTATTTATTTAATCATGTGTTCATTCCACAGATAATTTTTAAAGTGTCTACTATGTACTAATTGCAAGTTAGGTCCCAGGATTACAGTAGTGAGTTAAACAGATAAAATCCCCTGACCTTATGGAACTTAAAGCCTAGTGGGTGACTCGGTCAATAATCCACTTCATAGATAACTACGTAGTTATAATACAGGGTACAGTGAGAGGGCTAACAAAGGGCTCTAATTTAGGCTGGAGTTCAGAGAGGTTCCCCATGAAGAAATGATAGTTTACTTCTCAGGTACTTAATAAACAAAAGTGGTAAAATTAAATGGAAGTGTTTAAATGAACAGAGTTAGGCACCACTTTTAATTACATACATACATATACACACACATAAAATAGATCCCAACTTTCTAAATAAATTATTAGTAAATTGAACGCAAAATTTGTTAATAATGATAAAGTAGTACATATTGCAGAAATAAAGTCACGATGAGTAGCAAAAAAATCTAGGTACTGTTAATGTTATCACATTAATACATGTTTTAATGGTGATTTCAATGGCTATAGAAAAGGCATCTATGAAAAAAAACTGCTTAGTAAATTAGTAAAATAAGGAAATTCCTTAACCTAACGAGAGAAGGATTTTTTAAAGATCCTTTAGCAAATATATTTAATGATAAAACTTTAAAGTTAAAGTTTGGAGACCACAACTATTGCACATTGTTCTATAAGTCCTAGTCAATAGAATAAGAAAAGAATAAGCAGTGTAAGAATTAGAGAATGTGTCAGATAGACTGCACATCAGTCAATCTGTGGTGGTTTGGAAATTTAAAATGTTAACCACATTGTCCACTTCTGAAAGGAAGAGAAAGTTTGTCATTATTTGCAAATGATATGATAATCTTATCAAAATCAAGGCAAGGAATGGAAAAACTATGAATAAGATAATTCAGCAGAAATTTCCGGTAAGATATAAAGTCAGCATAACAACTCAAAACTATGTCTTTTACCAATTTTTTATACCAAGTCATTCTCAAGAGCAGCAAATATTATAAATACTTTTTTTTTGTGGTACACGGGCCTCTCACTGTTGTGGCCTCTCCCGCTGCAGAGCACAGGCTCCTGATGCGCAGGCTCAGTGGCCATGGCTCATGGGCCCAGACGCTCCACGGCATGTGGGATCTTCCTGGACCGGGGCATGAACCCGCGTCCCCTGCATCAGCAGGCGGACTCTCAACCACTGCACCACCAGGGAAGCCCGCAAATATTATAAAATGTCAAGAAATTAATTTTTTCAATGTTAGATTTTTATAGAGAAATTCTGAAACTTTGTGAAGGGCATAATAAGAAAATCTGAATAAATAAAGATTATTTTCAAGGAAGAAAGGGCACATTTTAATAAAAATATCTCCTTACGTTAAGCTACATATTTAATAAGTTCCAATAAAATTACAAAATGATTTCTTCAGCAAATTTGATAACCTGAATCCAAAGTTCATGTAAGTCAAAATACATGAATAGCTATGGCAATTTTTTTTTATCTCCCTGAAGGACCTTCTCTCTTATTTCTTTTTTTTAATTTATTTTTAATTTTTTTAAATTTTTTATTTTTGATTTTTATTTTTTTAATTTTTTGCTTTATAACAAATTTAATCAGTTATACATATACGTGTTTCCATATCCCCTCCCTTTTGCGTCTCCCTCCCACTCTTTCTTTTTTCTTAAAACAACGGGAATGGAAAAAGGCTGAACATCAGGAATCAATAAAGCCATGCAAATCCAGTGTACACAAACGTTCACCTGACAGCCGTCAGAATGATCATCAGCAAAACAAGTCTACAAATAATAAATGCTGAAGGGGTTTTAGAGAACTTCGTACCCTTTAGCTGCTGGTGGGTTGCAACCTGGTAAGAGCCAGTCGTGAGAACAGAATGGAGGTGCGTTTAAGGGTAAAAATGGAGCTACCATGTGATCTGGTAGGCCCACTCATGGGCCTATCACCTGAGTAGACCAGAATCAAAAACACACAGGCTGGCAATCCTGCACTGCAGCAAGGTGTACCATAGCCAAACCTGGAAGAAACCAAAATGTGCATCAACAGAAAAATGCACCAAGAAGAAGTCGTCCATGTACACAATGGAATCTTAGCCATGAGAAAGCATGGAACAGTGCCGTTGGCACCACCATAGAAGGACCTAGCGAGAATCACCACACTGGAAGTAAGAAAGAAACCGTAAGACAGACATCCTATGACATCACTTATAGGTGTTACCTAAGAATTGATACCCATGAAATAATTTCCAAGAGAAGGACACGCATAGATTCAGAAAACCAAATTATGTTTAACCAAATGGAAAGGTGTAAGGAATGTATGAATTAGGATATGGGGGTTAACAGACATATACTAATACATAGGAAATATATAATCACAAAATACCTAAGGAATACAAAGAGAGGTCTACTCAACACTCTATAATAACATACACGGGAATGGATCCAAAGAGGAATATAGACAGATACATTGATAGGATGAACCAGAAACTGTACACCTCGGAGAATCTACATTTTGATCAAATTTCCTCTGATAATTAAATTTAAAAAGCAAACAACAATTTAGGAGATATAAGCTCTTGGGGGTTTGCACTGGCACATTGCACTCTAATTCGCATCTTACTACCACGATTGCCACGAAAGCTCTGTGGCCCAAAATCCCAGAGTTGGAAATGTAGAAATGCTGCCGCCTTGTGGCTGTTTCCCACAAGAGCGGCTTTGAACCCACAGCTAATGGTCACTTAACATTCACAAGGATTCAGGGCTGTAAAGGACACCTGCCCTAAAAAATTGTGCGGAGGTAGGGAATGGCCAAAAAAATTCAAAAGTGTTAAATTTTTCAAGGAGATTGGATGGAGGGGTAAGTTTTACTCACTCATTTTCAAAAAAGAGGAAAATGGATAAAAGCTCAACATCAGTAATTATTAGACTCATGCAAATCTAACCTCCAAAATGATTCCAACTCACACATGTCAACTACCATCAGCTGCAAGTCTACAAACATTAAATGCTGAAGGTGTTTTAGAGAACTGTGTACCCTCTAGCTGCTGGTGAGATGTAAAGTGGTGACAGCCAATAATGAGAATAGAAAGGAGCTGCGTTTAAAAGTAAAAATTGAGCCACCATTCCGTTCAGCAGGCCCACCGCTGAGACTCTCACCTGACAAGTCCAGAGTCGAGAAGGCACAGGCTTCAACAGCTGCACTGCAGGAATTTTCACAATAGCCAAGACACGGAAGCAACCAAAATGTCCATCACCATATCAGTTGAAAAAGAAGAAGTGGTCCATGTACACAATGGAATATTAGCCATGGAAAACAATGAAACACTGCTCTTTCAGGCACCATAGTTGAGCCTAGAGATAATCACAGAACATGAGGTAAGTCGGAAAGCAAAAGACATATCCTATGATATCACTTACAGGCATTATCTAACAACTGACACAAATGAACATATTTGCACAGAGAAAGACACTCACACACTTAGAAAACAAACTAGGCTTATCTAAAAGGAAAGGTGGGGGGAATGGAAAAATTAAGACTAGGGTTACCATACGTGTACAAATACCTATTAAATACACATAACAAAAAGACCGACCATATAGCAAGGGAGGTCTATGGAACACTCTGCAATAATTTACATGGGAAGGGGATCTGTGCATAAATATATATATATATATATATATATATATATATATATATATATGTTAGGCACAAATGAACCGGATTGTGTACACCTAGGACAAACAATATTCTAATCATTGCCCCTATTAAAAAAACTAAAACAACAAACAAGAAATAATGTAACATAAACTTATGGGGTTTTCTCCTGACACATTCCATTTTAATTTACAACCTAGGAACAGGGATTCCAGAACGGCTCTGCTGGCCTAGTAACGAGATTTGTGAATGGAGAAATGCTGCCGCCTAGTGGCTGTTTACCACAACAGCAGCTTTAAACCCAGTGCTAATGGTCACTAAATATTCACACTCATTACAGGCCTGTGAATGACACCTGCCCTCAAAAACAATCCTGGGAGCGAATATTGACCAAAAAATTCAATTTTGAGGGCAACCTTTCAAGAAGACAATTTCAAGAGCTTAATTGTATTCTACGTTTTTTTCATTTGTTCGTTAACAGAAATTTTAAAAGGTGTGGAAAAATGAACCTTAGGAAGAATTAAGGACATGCAAATCCAAATTACAAAAATCCTATCAGCTCACAACAGTCAGAATGACCATCAGCAAAAATTCTGCAAACAATAAATGCTGAAGGGGTTGTGGAAAAATGCCTAGGCTTGGTTCAACGTGGGACATGCTAAGAGCCAGTAAGGAAAACACAAAGGAGGTGCATTGAAAAGGTAAGTACTGAGCTACCATTCAATCAAGCATGCCCACTGCTGGCCCTATCGCCTGAGAGGATGAGAATCAAAAAGACAGAGGCTGGACTTCACTGGTGGCGCAGTGGTTGAGAGTCCGCCGCCGAAGCAGGGGACACGGGTTTATGCCCCGGTTCGGGAAAATCACACATGCCGTGGAGCGGCTGGTCCCGTGAGCTATGGCTGCTGGGCCTGTGCGTCCAGAGCCTGTGCTCTGCAATCGGAGTGGCCATGGCAGTGAGTGGCCTACGTACTGCAAAACAAGAAAAAAACAGTCTGGCAATCCTGCCCTCCAGCAATATTTATCATAGCCAAAACTTGGAAGCTACGAAAATGTCCATCAACAGAGGAATGCACAAAGAAGAAGTGGTCCATGTACACAATGGAATATGACTCCAATAAAAAAAATAAACTCAATCTAGAAAACAAACAAAAGTAAAAAAAAAAACACATCAGCTTTTGGGGGTTTATCCAGGCACATTCCACTCTAATTTATAACCGAGAAATACCACTGCAAGGTAGTCTGTTTCCCTAGTTAAAAGCTTGTGAAAAGCAGAAATGCTGCCACCCTCTGGCCGTGACCTGCAACAGCAGCTTTAAAAACTGTGCTAAGGGTAACTTCATATGCACCAGTACTGGAGGGCTGTAAATGAAACCTGCCCTCAGAATGTCATTAGGGAGGTAATGGCCAAAATATTTCTAAATGTCACACATACTTCACGAAAACAATTGGAAGAGGTAAGCTCTACTCACAGTTTGAAGAAAAAAAGGACATGCCAGAAAGCTCAATTTCAATGGATTATGAGACGCATGCAAATCCCACCACAAACATATAGCAGCTCACACTTGTCAGAATAAACTTCAGCAAAAAAAAACTACAAACAATAAATGCTGAAGGTGTTGTGCAGAAGTGCATACCCTCAACTTTAAGTGGGATGTGACCTGGTAAGAGCCACTAACGAGAACAGAATGGAGGTGCTTTTACTACGTAAATATTTTTCTACCATATGATCCAGCAGGCCCACTCCTGGGCCTATAACCTAAGAAGACAGAATTGGAAAGACACAGGGAGGCGAATGTGCATTGCCGCAGCATTACAATTGCCAAGTCATGGAAGCAAGCAAAAAGTCCATCAACATATGAGTGGACAAAGAAAACTGGTACATGTACAGACGGAGTATTGGCCAAGGAAAAAAAGGACACGATGTCATTTGCAGCACTGTAGATGAGTCTAGAGGCAATCACACAACGTGTAGTATGTCAGAAAGAGAAAGACACATATCGTATGATATCACTTTTAGGTATTACCTATAAATGGATACCAGTGAAGATATTTCCACAGAGAAGGGCAACCACTGATTCATTCAACAAACTTATGGTTCACCAATGGAAATTTGTGAGGATTGGATACATTAGGATATTGGGGTTAACAGACATATACAAACACACGTGAAATATATCATCACCAAAGACCTACGGAATACCAAGAGAAGACTACTCAACATCCTGTCATAACGTACATGGGAAAAGGATTCCAGGAAGAATAGACATATGTTTATGTGTAAAAGAACCACATCTTGCACACCTAGAACAAGCCAAACATTGTAATCAAACTTGCTGTGATAAAAATAAAAATTAAATTAAATAAACGAACAAGAAGTAGTGAGACATATACTTAAGGGGCTTTTCCCTGGCACACGCCATTCTAAATTACAACCTAGAACACAACTTCCATTGAGGCTCTGTTGCCCTAGTAACCAGATTTGGTAAAGTAGAACAGCTGCCACCTTGTGGGCGTTTCACACGACAGCAGCTTTAATCCCAGCGTTAATGGTCAGTTGATATTCAAAATAATTGCAGGCCTGTAAATCACACCTGCACTGAAAACAAATCCTGGGGTCGTATATCGACCAAAAAAATTCAAAGGCATCCATATTTCAAACCGACAGTTTCAAGAGGCATAATTTATGCACATTTGTCTTCTGTTTCTTTTTCTTTCTTTCTTTTTTCTTTTTTTTCAGCTTTCAAACCACTATTTATTTAATCATGTGTTCATTCCACAGATAATTTTTAAAGTGTCTACTATGTACTAATTGCAAGTTAGGTCCCAGGATTACAGCAGTGAGTTAAACAGATAAAATCCCCTGACCTTATGGAACTTAAAGCCTAGTGGGTGACTCGGTCAATAATCCACTTCATAGATAACTACGTAGTTATAATACAGGGTACAGTGAGAGGGCTAACAAAGGGCTCTAATTTAGGCTGGAGTTCAGAGAGGTTCCCCATGAAGAAATGATAGTTTACTTCTCAGGTACTTAATAAACAAAAGTGGTAAAATTAAATGGAAGTGTTTAAATGAACAGAGTTAGGCACCACTTTTAATTACATACATACATATACACACACATAAAATAGATCCCAACTTTCTAAATAAATTATTAGTAAATTGAACGCAAAATTTGTTAATAATGATAAAGTAGTACATATTGCAGAAATAAAGTCACGATGAGTAGCAAAAAAATCTAGGTACTGTTAATGTTATCACATTAATACATGTTTTAATGGTGATTTCAATGGCTATAGAAAAGGCATCTATGAAAAAAAACTGCTTAGTAAATTAGTAAAATAAGGAAATTCCTTAACCTAACGAGAGAAGGATTTTTTAAAGATCCTTTAGCAAATATATTTAATGATAAAACTTTAAAGTTAAAGTTTGGAGACCACAACTATTGCACATTGTTCTATAAGTCCTAGTCAATAGAATAAGAAAAGAATAAGCAGTGTAAGAATTAGAGAATGTGTCAGATAGACTGCACATCAGTCAATCTGTGGTGGTTTGGAAATTTAAAATGTTAACCACATTGTCCACTTCTGAAAGGAAGAGAAAGTTTGTCATTATTTGCAAATGATATGATAATCTTATCAAAATCAAGGCAAGGAATGGAAAAACTATGAATAAGATAATTCAGCAGAAATTTCTGGTAAGATATAAAGTCAGCATAACAACTCAAAACTATGTCTTTTACCAATTTTTTATACCAAGTCATTCTCAAGAGCAGCAAATATTATAAATACTTTTTTTTTGTGGTACACGGGCCTCTCACTGTTGTGGCCTCTCCCGCTGCAGAGCACAGGCTCCTGATGCGCAGGCTCAGTGGCCATGGCTCATGGGCCCAGACGCTCCACGGCATGTGGGATCTTCCTGGACCGGGGCATGAACCCGCGTCCCCTGCATCAGCAGGCGGACTCTCAACCACTGCACCACCAGGGAAGCCCGCAAATATTATAAAATGTCAAGAAATTAATTTTTTCAATGTTAGATTTTTATAGAGAAATTCTGAAATTTTGTGAAGGGCATAATAAGAAAATCTGAATAAATAAAGAGTATTTTCAAGGAAGAAAGGGCACATTTTAATAAAAATATCTCCTTACGTTAAGCTACATATTTAATAAGTTCCAATAAAATTACAAAATGATTTCTTCAGCAAATTTGATAACCTGAATCCAAAGTTCATGTAAGTCAAAATACATGAATAGCTATGGCAATTTTTTTTTATCTCCCTGAAGGACCTTCTCTCTTATTTCTTTTTTTTTATTTATTTTTAATTTTTTTAAATTTTTTATTTTTGATTTTTATTTTTTTTAATTTTTTGCTTTATAACAAATTTAATCAGTTATACATATACGTGTTTCCATATCCCCTCCCTTTTGCGTCTCCCTCCCACTCTTTCTTTTTTCTTAAAACAACGGGAATGGAAAAAGGCTGAACATCAGGAATCAATAAAGCCATGCAAATCCAGTGTACACAAACGTTCACCTGGCAGCCGTCAGAATGATCATCAGCAAAACAAGTCTACAAAAAATAAATGCTGAAGGGGTTTTAGAGAACTGCGTACCCTTTAGCTGCTGGTGGGTTGCAACCTGGTAAGAGCCAGTCGTGAGAACAGAATGGAGGTGCGTTTAAGGGTAAAAATGGAGCTACCATGTGATCTGGTAGGCCCACTCATGGGCCTATCACCTGAGTAGACCAGAATCAAAAACACACAGGCTGGCAAACCTGCACTGCAGCAAGGTGTACCATAGCCAAACCTGGAAGAAACCAAAATGTGCATCAACAGAAAAATGCACCAAGAAGAAGTCGTCCATGTACACAATGGAATCTTAGCCATGAGAAAGCATGGAACAGTGCCGTTGGCACCACCATAGAAGGACCTAGCGATAATCACCACACTGGAAGTAAGAAAGAAACCGTAAGACAGACATCCTATGACATCACTTATAGGTGTTACCTAAGAATTGATACCCATGAAATAATTTCCAAGAGAAGGACACGCATAGATTCAGAAAACCAAATTATGTTTAACCAAATGGAAAGGTGTAAGGAATGTATGAATTAGGATATGGGGGTTAACAGACATATACTAATACATAGGAAATATATAATCACAAAATACCTAAGGAATACAAAGAGAGGTCTACTCAACACTCTATAATAACATACACGGGAATGGATCCAAAGAGGAATATAGACAGATACATTGATAGGATGAACCAGAAACTGTACACCTAGGAGAATCTACATTTTGATCAAATTTCCTCTGATAATTAAATTTAAAAAGCAAACAACAATTTAGGAGATATAAGCTCTTGGGGGTTTGCACTGGCACATTGCACTCTAATTCGCAGCTTACTACCACGATTGCCACGAAAGCTCTGTGGCCCCAAATCCCAGAGTTGGAAATGTAGAAATGCTGCCGCCTTGTGGCCGTTTCCCACAAGAGCGGCTTTGAACCCACAGCTAATGGTCACTTAACATTCACAAGGATTCAGGGCTGTAAAGGACACCTGCCCTAAAAAATTGTGCGGAGGTAGGGAATGGCCAAAAAAATTCAAAAGTGTTAAATTTTTCAAGGAGATTGGATGGAGGGGTAAGTTTTACTCACTCATTTTCAAAAAAGAGGAAAATGGATAAAAGCTCAACATCAGTAATTATTAGACTCATGCAAATCTAACCTCCAAAATGATTCCAACTCACACATGTCAACTACCATCAGCTGCAAGTCTACAAACATTAAATGCTGAAGGTGTTTTAGAGAACTGTGTACCCTCTAGCTGCTGGTGAGATGTAAAGTGGTGACAGCCAATAATGAGAATAGAAAGGAGCTGCGTTTAAAAGTAAAAATTGAGCCACCATTCCGTTCAGCAGGCCCACCGCTGAGACTCTCACCTGACAAGTCCAGAGTCGAGAAGGCACAGGCTTCAACAGCTGCACTGCAGGAATTTTCACAATAGCCAAGACACGGAAGCAACCAAAATGTCCATCACCATATCAGTTGAAAAAGAAGAAGTGGTCCATGTACACAATGGAATATTAGCCATGGAAAACAATGAAACACTGCTCTTTCAGGCACCATAGTTGAGCCTAGAGATAATCACAGAACATGAGGTAAGTCGGAAAGCAAAAGACATATCCTATGATATCACTTACAGGCATTATCTAACAACTGACACAAATGAACATATTTGCACAGAGAAAGACACTCACACACTTAGAAAACAAACTAGGCTTATCTAAAAGGAAAGGTGGGGGGAATGGAAAAATTAAGACTAGGGTTACCATACGTGTACAAATACCTATTAAATACACATAACAAAAAGACCGACCATATAGCAAGGGAGGTCTATGGAACACTCTGCAATAATTTACATGGGAAGGGGATCTGTGCATGAATATATATATATATATATATATATATATATATATATATATATATGTTAGGCACAAATGAACCAGATTGTGTACACCTAGGACAAACAATATTCTAATCATTGCCCCTATTAAAAAAACTAAAACAACAAACAAGAAATAATGTAACATAAACTTATGGGGTTTTCTCCTGGCACATTCCATTTTAATTTAAAACCTAGGAACAGGGATTCCAGAACGGCTCTGCTGCCCTAGTAACGAGATTTGTGAATGGAGAAATGCTGCCGCCTAGTGGCTGCTTACCACAACAGCAGCTTTAAACCCAGTGCTAATGGTCACTAAATATTCACACTCATTACAGGCCTGTGAATTACACCTGCCCTCAAAAACAATCCTGGGAGCGAATATTGACCAAAAAATTCAATTTTGAGGGCAACCTTTCAAGAAGACAATTTCAAGAGGTTAATTGTATTCTACGTTTTTTTCATTTGTTCGTTAACAGAAATTTTAAAAGGTGTGGAAAAATGAACCTTAGAAAGAATTAAGGACATGCTAATCCAAATTACAAAAATCCCATCAGCTCACAACAGTCAGAATGACCATCAGCAAAAAATCTGCAAACAATAAATGCTGAAGGGGTTGTGGAGAAATGCCTAGGCTTGGTTCAACGTGGGACATGCTAAGAGCCAGTAAGGAAAACACAAAGGAGGTGCATTGAAAAGGTAAGTACTGAGCTACCATTCAATCAAGCATGCCCACTGCTGGCCCTATCGCCTGAGAGGATGAGAATCAAAAAGACAGAGGCTGGACTTCACTGGTGGCGCAGTGGTTGAGAGTCCGCCGCCGAAGCAGGGGACACGGGTTTATGCCCCGGTTCGGGAAAATCACACATGCCGTGGAGCGGCTGGTCCCGTGAGCTATGGCTGCTGGGCCTGTGCGTCCAGAGCCTGTGCTCTGCAATTGGAGTGGCCATGGCAGTGAGTGGCCTACGTACTGCAAAACAAGAAAAAAACAGTCTGGCAATCCTGCCCTCCAGCAATATTTATCATAGCCAAAACTTGGAAGCTACGAAAATGTCCATCAACAGAGGAATGCACAAAGAAGAAGTGGTCCATGTACACAATGGAATATGACTCCAATAAAAAAAATAAACTCAATCTAGAAAACAAACAAAAGTAAAAAAAAAAACACATCAGCTTTTGGGGGTTTATCCAGGCACATTCCACTCTAATTTATAACCGAGAAATACCACTGCAAGGTAGTCTGTTTCCCTAGTTAAAAGCTTGTGAAAAGCAGAAATGCTGCCACCCTCTGGCCGTGACCTGCAACAGCAGCTTTAAAAACTGTGCTAAGGGTCACTTCATATGCACCAGTACTGGAGGGCTGTAAATGAAACCTGCCCTCAGAATGTCATTAGGGAGGTAATGGCCAAAATATTTCTAAATGTCACACATACTTCACGAAAACAATTGGAAGAGGTAAGCTCTACTCACAGTTTGAAGAAAAAAAGGACATGCCAGAAAGCTCAATTTCAATGGATTATGAGACGCATGCAAATCCCACCACAAACATATAGCGGCTCACACTTGTCAGAATAAACTTCAGCAAAAAAAAACTACAAACAATAAATGCTGAAGGTGTTGTGCAGAAGTGCATACCCTCAACTTTAAGTGGGATGTGACCTGGTAAGAGCCACTAACGAGAACAGAATGGAGGTGCTTTTACTACGTAAATATTTTTCTACCATATGATCCAGCAGGCCCACTCCTGGGCCTATAACCTAAGAAGACAGAATTGGAAAGACACAGGGAGGCGAATGTGCATTGCCGCAGCATTACAATTGCCAAGTCATGGAAGCAAGCAAAAAGTCCATCAACATATGAGTGGACAAAGAAAACTGGTACATGTACAGACGGAGTATTGGCCAAGGAAAAAAAGGACACGATGTCATTTGCAGCACTGTAGATGAGTCTAGAGGCAATCACACAACGTGTAGTATGTCAGAAAGAGAAAGACACATATCGTATGATATCACTTTTAGGTATTACCTATAAATGGATACCAGTGAAGATATTTCCACAGAGAAGGGCAACCACTGATTCATTCAACAAACTTATGGTTCACCAATGGAAATTTGTGAGGATTGGATACATTAGGATATTGGGGTTAACAGACATATACAAACACAGGTGAAATATATCATCACCAAAGACCTACGGAATACCAAGAGAAGACTACTCAACATCCTGTCATAACGTACATGGGAAAAGGATTCCAGGAAGAATAGACATATGTTTATGTGTAAAAGAACCACATCTTGCACACCTAGAACAAGCCAAACATTGTAATCAAACTTGCTGTGATAAAAATAAAAACTAAATTAAATAAACGAACAAGAAGTAGTGAGACATATACTTAAGGGGCTTTTCCCTGGCACACGCCATTCTAAATTACAACCTAGAACACAACTTCCATTGAGGCTCTGTTGCCCTAGTAACCAGATTTGGTAAAGTAGAACAGCTGCCACCTTGTGGGCGTTTCACACGACAGCAGCTTTAATCCCAGCGTTAATGGTCAGTTGATATTCAAAATAATTGCAGGCCTGTAAATCACACCTGCACTGAAAACAAATCCTGGGGTCGTATATCGACCAAAAAAATTCAAAGGCATCCATATTTCAAACCGACAGTTTCAAGAGGCATAATTTATGCATATTTGTCTTCTGTTTCTTTTTCTTTCTTTCTTTTTTCTTTTTTTTTCAGCTTTCAAACCACTATTTATTTAATCATGTGTTCATTCCACAGATAATTTTTAAAGTGTCTACTATGTACTAATTGCAAGTTAGGTCCCAGGATTACAGCAGTGAGTTAAACAGATAAAATCCCCTGACCTTATGGAACTTAAAGCCTAGTGGGTGACTCGGTCAATAATCCACTTCATAGATAACTACGTAGTTATAATACAGGGTACAGTGAGAGGGCTAACAAAGGGCTCTAATTTAGGCTGGAGTTCAGAGAGGTTCCCCATGAAGAAATGATAGTTTACTTCTCAGGTACTTAATAAACAAAAGTGGTAAAATTAAATGGAAGTGTTTAAATGAACAGAGTTAGGCACCACTTTTAATTACATACATACATATACACACACATAAAATAGATCCCAACTTTCTAAATAAATTATTAGTAAATTGAATGCAAAATTTGTTAATAATGATAAAGTAGTACATATTGCAGAAATAAAGTCACGATGAGTAGCAAAAAAATCTAGGTACTGTTAATGTTATCACATTAATACATGTTTTAATGGTGATTTCAATGGCTATAGAAAAGGCATCTATGAAAAAAAACTGCTTAGTAAATTAGTAAAATAAGGAAATTCCTTAACCTAACGAGAGAAGGATTTTTTAAAGATCCTTTAGCAAATATATTTAATGATAAAACTTTAAAGTTAAAGTTTGGAGACCACAACTATTGCACATTGTTCTATAAGTCCTAGTCAATAGAATAAGAAAAGAATAAGCAGTGTAAGAATTAGAGAATGTGTCAGATAGACTGCACATCAGTCAATCTGTGGTGGTTTGGAAATTTAAAATGTTAACCACATTGTCCACTTCTGAAAGGAAGAGAAAGTTTGTCATTATTTGCAAATGATATGATAATCTTATCAAAATCAAGGCAAGGAATGGAAAAACTATGAATAAGATAATTCAGCAGAAATTTCCGGTAAGATATAAAGTCAGCATAACAACTCAAAACTATGTCTTTTACCAATTTTTTATACCAAGTCATTCTCAAGAGCAGCAAATATTATAAATACTTTTTTTTTGTGGTACACGGGCCTCTCACTGTTGTGGCCTCTCCCACTGCAGAGCACAGGCTCCTGATGCGCAGGCTCAGTGGCCATGGCTCATGGGCCCAGACGCTCCACGGCATGTGGGATCTTCCTGGACCGGGGCATGAACCCGCGTCCCCTGCATCAGCAGGCAGACTCTCAACCACTGCACCACCAGGGAAGCCCGCAAATATTATAAAATGTCAAGAAATTAATTTTTTCAATGTTAGATTTTTATAGAGAAATTCTGAAATTTTGTGAAGGGCATAATAAGAAAATCTGAATAAATAAAGAGTATTTTCAAGGAAGAAAGGGCACATTTTAATAAAAATATCTCCTTACGTTAAGCTACATATTTAATAAGTTCCAATAAAATTACAAAATGATTTCTTCAGCAAATTTGATAACCTGAATCCAAAGTTCATGTAAGTCAAAATACATGAATAGCTATGGCAATTTTTTTTTATCTCCCTGAAGGACCTTCTCTCTTATTTCTTTTTTTTTTATTTATTTTTAATTTTTTTAAATTTTTTATTTTTGATTTTTATTTTTTTTAATTTTTTGCTTTATAACAAATTTAATCAGTTATACATATACGTGTTTCCATATCCCCTCCCTTTTGCGTCTCCCTCCCACTCTTTCTTTTTTCTTAAAACAACGGGAATGGAAAAAGGCTGAACATCAGGAATCAATAAAGCCATGCAAATCCAGTGTACACAAACGTTCACCTGACAGCTGTCAGAATGATCATCAGCAAAACAAGTCTACAAAAAATAAATGCTGAAGGGGTTTTAGAGAACTGCGTACCCTTTAGCTGCTGGTGGGTTGCAACCTGGTAAGAGCCAGTCGTGAGAACAGAATGGAGGTGCGTTTAAGGGTAAAAATGGAGCTACCATGTGATCTGGTAGGCCCACTCATGGGCCTATCACCTGAGTAGACCAGAATCAAAAACACACAGGCTGGCAATCCTGCACTGCAGCAAGGTGTACCATAGCCAAACCTGGAAGAAACCAAAATGTGCATCAACAGAAAAATGCACCAAGAAGAAGTCGTCCATGTACACAATGGAATCTTAGCCATGAGAAAGCATGGAACAGTGCCGTTGGCACCACCATAGAAGGACCTAGCGATAATCACCACACTGGAAGTAAGAAAGAAACCGTAAGACAGACATCCTATGACATCACTTATAGGTGTTACCTAAGAATTGATACCCATGAAATAATTTCCAAGAGAAGGACACGCATAGATTCAGAAAACCAAATTATGTTTAACCAAATGGAAAGGTGTAAGGAATGTATGAATTAGGATATGGGGGTTAACAGACATATACTAATACATAGGAAATATATAATCACAAAATACCTAAGGAATACAAAGAGAGGTCTACTCAACACTCTATAATAACATACACGGGAATGGATCCAAAGAGGAATATAGACAGATACATTGATAGGATGAACCAGAAACTGTACACCTCGGAGAATCTACATTTTGATCAAATTTCCTCTGATAATTAAATTTAAAAAGCAAACAACAATTTAGGAGATATAAGCTCTTGGGGGTTTGCACTGGCACATTGCACTCTAATTCGCAGCTTACTACCACGATTGCCACGAAAGCTCTGTGGCCCCAAATCCCAGAGTTGGAAATGTAGAAATGCTGCCGCCATGTGGCCGTTTCCCACAAGAGCGGCTTTGAACCCACAGCTAATGGTCACTTAACATTCACAAGGATTCAGGGCTGTAAAGGACACCTGCCCTAAAAAATTGTGCGGAGGTAGGGAATGGCCAAAAAAATTCAAAAGTGTTAAATTTTTCAAGGAGATTGGATGGAGGGGTAAGTTTTACTCACTCATTTTCAAAAAAGAGGAAAATGGATAAAAGCTCAACATCAGTAATTATTAGACTCATGCAAATCTAACCTCCAAAATGATTCCAACTCACACATGTCAACTACCATCAGCTGCAAGTCTACAAACATTAAATGCTGAAGGTGTTTTAGAGAACTGTGTACCCTCTAGCTGCTGGTGAGATGTAAAGTGGTGACAGCCAATAATGAGAATAGAAAGGAGCTGCGTTTAAAAGTAAAAATTGAGCCACCATTCCGTTCAGCAGGCCCACCGCTGAGACTCTCACCTGACAAGTCCAGAGTCGAGAAGGCACAGGCTTCAACAGCTGCACTGCAGGAATTTTCACAATAGCCAAGACACGGAAGCAACCAAAATGTCCATCACCATATCAGTTGAAAAAGAAGAAGTGGTCCATGTACACAATGGAATATTAGCCATGGAAAACAATGAAACACTGCTCTTTCAGGCACCATAGTTGAGCCTAGAGATAATCACAGAACATGAGGTAAGTCGGAAAGCAAAAGACATATCCTATGATATCACTTACAGGCATTATCTAACAACTGACACAAATGAACATATTTGCACAGAGAAAGACACTCACACACTTAGAAAACAAACTAGGCTTATCTAAAAGGAAAGGTGGGGGGAATGGAAAAATTAAGACTAGGGTTACCATACGTGTACAAATACCTATTAAATACACATAACAAAAAGACCGACCATATAGCAAGGGAGGTCTATGGAACACTCTGCAATAATTGACATGGGAAGGGGATCTGTGCATGAATATATATATATATATATATATATATATACATACATATATATATATATATATATATATATGTTAGGCACAAATGAACCGGATTGTGTACACCTAGGACAAACAATATTCTAATCATTGCCCCTATTAAAAAAACTAAAACAACAAACAAGAAATAATGTAACATAAACTTATGGGGTTTTCTCCTGACACATTCCATTTTAATTTACAACCTAGGAACAGGGATTCCAGAACAGCTCTGCTGGCCTAGTAACGAGATTTGTGAATGGAGAAATGCTGCCGCCTAGTGGCTGTTTACCACAACAGCAGCTTTAAACCCAGTGCTAATGGTCACTAAATATTCACACTCATTACAGGCCTGTGAATGACACCTGCCCTCAAAAACAATCCTGGGAGCGAATATTGACCAAAAAATTCAATTTTGAGGGCAACCTTTCAAGAAGACAATTTCAAGAGGTTAATTGTATTCTACGTTTTTTTCATTTGTTCGTTAACAGAAATTTTAAAAGGTGTGGAAAAATGAACCTTAGGAAGAATTAAGGACAAGCAAATCCAAATTACAAAAATCCTATCAGCTCACAACAGTGAGAATGACCATCAGCAAAAATTCTGCAAACAATAAATGCTGAAGGGGTTGTGGAAAAATGCCTAGGCTTGGTTCAACGTGGGACATGCTAAGAGCCAGTAAGGAAAACACAAAGGAGGTGCATTGAAAAGGTAAGTACTGAGCTACCATTCAATCAAGCATGCCCACTGCTGGCCCTATCGCCTGAGAGGATGAGAATCAAAAAGACAGAGGCTGGACTTCACTGGTGGCGCAGTGGTTGAGAGTCCGCCGCCGAAGCAGGGGACACGGGTTTATGCCCCGGTTCGGGAAAATCACACATGCCGTGGAGCGGCTGGTCCCGTGAGCTATGGCTGCTGGGCCTGTGCGTCCAGAGCCTGTGCTCTGCAATCGGAGTGGCCATGGCAGTGAGTGGCCTACGTACTGCAAAACAAGAAAAAAACAGTGTGGCAATCCTGCCCTCCAGCAATATTTATCATAGCCAAAACTTGGAAGCTACGAAAATGTCCATCAACAGAGGAATGCACAAAGAAGAAGTGGTCCATGTACACAATGGAATATGACTCCAATAAAAAAAATAAACTCAATCTAGAAAACAAACAAAAGTAAAAAAAAAAACACATCAGCTTTTGGGGGTTTATCCAGGCACATTCCACTCTAATTTATAACCGAGAAATACCACTGCAAGGTAGTCTGTTTCCCTAGTTAAAAGCTTGTGAAAAGCAGAAATGCTGCCACCCTCTGGCCGTGACCTGCAACAGCAGCTTTAAAAACTGTGCTAAGGGTCACTTCATATGCACCAGTACTGGAGGGCTGTAAATGAAACCTGCCCTCAGAATGTCATTAGGGAGGTAATGGCCAAAATATTTCTAAATGTCACACATACTTCACGAAAACAATTGGAAGAGGTAAGCTCTACTCACAGTTTGAAGAAAAAAAGGACATGCCAGAAAGCTCAATTTCAATGGATTATGAGACGCATGCAAATCCCACCACAAACATATAGCGGCTCACACTTGTCAGAATAAACTTCAGCAAAAAAAATCTACAAACAATAAATGCTGAAGGTGTTGTGCAGAAGTGCATACCCTCAACTTTAAGTGGGATGTGACCTGGTAAGAGCCACTAACGAGAACAGAATGGAGGTGCTTTTACTACGTAAATATTTTTCTACCATATGATCCAGCAGGCCCACTCCTGGGCCTATAACCTAAGAAGACAGAATTGGAAAGACACAGGGAGGCGAATGTGCATTGCCGCAGCATTACAATTGCCAAGTCATGGAAGCAAGCAAAAAGTCCATCAACATATGAGTGGACAAAGAAAACTGGTACATGTACAGACGGAGTATTGGCCAAGGAAAAAAAGGACACGATGTCATTTGCAGCACTGTAGATGAGTCTAGAGGCAATCACACAACGTGTAGTATGTCAGAAAGAGAAAGACACATATCGTATGATATCACTTTTAGGTATTACCTATAAATGGATACCAGTGAAGATATTTCCACAGAGAAGGGCAACCACTGATTCATTCAACAAACTTATGGTTCACCAATGGAAATTTGTGAGGATTGGATACATTAGGATATTGGGGTTAACAGACATATACAAACACAGGTGAAATATATCATCACCAAAGACCTACGGAATACCAAGAGAAGACTACTCAACATCCTGTCATAACGTACATGGGAAAAGGATTCCAGGAAGAATAGACATATGTTTATGTGTCAAAGAACCACATCTTGCACACCTAGAACAAGCCAAACATTGTAATCAAACTTGCTGTGATAAAAATAAAAATTAAATTAAATAAACGAACAAGAAGTAGTGAGACATATACTTAAGGGGCTTTTCCCTGGCACACGCCATTCTAAATTACAACCTAGAACACAACTTCCATTGAGGCTCTGTTGCCCTAGTAACCAGATTTGGTAAAGTAGAACAGCTGCCACCTTGTGGGCGTTTCACACGACAGCAGCTTTAATCCCAACGTTAATGGTCAGTTGATATTCAAAATAATTGCAGGCCTGTAAATCACACCTGCACTGAAAACAAATCCTGGGGTCGTATATCGACCAAAAAAAATCAAAGGCATCCATATTTCAAACCGACAGTTTCAAGAGGCATAATTTATGCACATTTGTCTTCTGTTTCTTTTTCTTTCTTTCTTTTTTCTTTTTTTTTCAGCTTTCAAACCACTATTTATTTAATCATGTGTTCATTCCACAGATAATTTTTAAAGTGTCTACTATGTACTAATTGCAAGTTAGGTCCCAGGATTACAGCAGTGAGTTAAACAGATAAAATCCCCTGACCTTATGGAACTTAAAGCCTAGTGGGTGACTCGGTCAATAATCCACTTCATAGATAACTACGTAGTTATAATACAGGGTACAGTGAGAGGGCTAACAAAGGGCTCTAATTTAGGCTGGAGTTCAGAGAGGTTCCCCATGAAGAAATGATAGTTTACTTCTCAGGTACTTAATAAACAAAAGTGGTAAAATTAAATGGAAGTGTTTAAATGAACAGAGTTAGGCACCACTTTTAATTACATACATACATATACACACACATAAAATAGATCCCAACTTTCTAAATAAATTATTAGTAAATTGAACGCAAAATTTGTTAATAATGATAAAGTAGTACATATTGCAGAAATAAAGTCACGATGAGTAGCAAAAAAATCTAGGTACTGTTAATGTTATCACATTAATACATGTTTTAATGGTGATTTCAATGGCTATAGAAAAGACATCTATGAAAAAAAACTGCTTAGTAAATTAGTAAAATAAGGAAATTCCTTAACCTAACGAGAGAAGGATTTTTTAAAGATCCTTTAGCAAATATATTTAATGATAAAACTTTAAAGTTAAAGTTTGGAGACCACAACTATTGCACATTGTTCTATAAGTCCTAGTCAATAGAATAAGAAAAGAATAAGCAGTGTAAGAATTAGAGAATGTGTCAGATAGACTGCACATCAGTCAATCTGTTGTGGTTTGGAAATTTAAAATGTTAACCACATTGTCCACTTCTGAAAGGAAGAGAAAGTTTGTCATTATTTGCAAATGATATGATAATCTTATCAAAATCAAGGCAAGGAATGGAAAAACTATGAATAAGATAATTCAGCAGAAATTTCCAGTAAGATATAAAGTCAGCATAACAACTCAAAACTATGTCTTTTACCAATTTTTTATACCAAGTCATTCTCAAGAGCAGCAAATATTATAAATACTTTTTTTTGTGGTACACGGGCCTCTCACTGTTGTGGCCTCTCCCGCTGCAGAGCACAGGCTCCTGATGCGCAGGCTCAGTGGCCATGGCTCATGGGCCCAGACGCTCCACGGCATGTGGGATCTTCCTGGACCGGGGCATGAACCCGCGTCCCCTGCATCAGCAGGCGGACTCTCAACCACTGCACCACCAGGGAAGCCCGCAAATATTATAAAATGTCAAGAAATTAATTTTTTCAATGTTAGATTTTTATAGAGAAATTCTGAAATTTTGTGAAGGGCATAATAAGAAAATCTGAATAAATAAAGAGTATTTTCAAGGAAGAAAGGGCACATTTTAATAAAAATATCTCCTTACGTTAAGCTACATATTTAATAAGTTCCAATAAAATTACAAAATGATTTCTTCAGCAAATTTGATAACCTGAATCCAAAGTTCATGTAAGTCAAAATACATGAATAGCTATGGCAATTTTTTTTTATCTCCCTGAAGGACCTTCTCTCTTATTTCTTTTTTTTTATTTATTTTTAATTTTTTTAAATTTTTTATTTTTGATTTTTATTTTTTTTAATTTTTTGCTTTATAACAAATTTAATCAGTTATACATATACGTGTTTCCATATCCCCTCCCTTTTGCGTCTCCCTCCCACTCTTTCTTTTTTCTTAAAACAACGGGAATGGAAAAAGGCTGAACATCAGGAATCAATAAAGCCATGCAAATCCAGTGTACACAAACGTTCACCTGACAGCCGTCAGAATGATCATCAGCAAAACAAGTCTACAAAAAATAAATGCTGAAGGGGTTTTAGAGAACTGCGTACCCTTTAGCTGCTGGTGGGTTGCAACCTGGTAAGAGCCAGTCGTGAGAACAGAATGGAGGTGCGTTTAAGGGTAAAAATGAAGCTACCATGTGATCTGGTAGGCCCACTCATGGGCCTATCACCTGAGTAGACCAGAATCAAAAACACACAGGCTGGCAATCCTGCACTGCAGCAAGGTGTACCATAGCCAAACCTGGAAGAAACCAAAATGTGCATCAACAAAAAAATGCACCAAGAAGAAGTCGTCCATGTACACAATGGAATCTTAGCCATGAGAAATCATGGAACAGTACCGTTGGCACCACCATAGAAGGACCTAGCGATAATCACCACACTGGAAGTAAGAAAGAAACCGTAAGACAGACATCCTATGACATCACTTATAGGTGTTACCTAAGAATTGATACCCATGAAATAATTTCCAAGAGAAGGACATGCATAGATTCAGAAAACCAAATTATGTTTAACCAAATGGAAAGGTGTAAGGAATGTATGAATTAGGATATGGGGGTTAACAGACATATACTAATACATAGGAAATATATAATCACAAAATACCTAAGGAATACAAAGAGAGGTCTACTCAACACTCTATAATAACATACACGGGAATGGATCCAAAGAGGAATATAGACAGATACATTGATAGGATGAACCAGAAACTGTACACCTCGGAGAATCTACATTTTGATCAAATTTCCTCTGATAATTAAATTTAAAAAGCAAACAACAATTTAGGAGATACAAGCTCTTGGGGGGTTTGCACTGGCACATTGCACTCTAATTCGCAGCTTACTACCACGATTGCCACGAAAGCTCTGTGGCCCAAAATCCCAGAGTTGGAAATGTAGAAATGCTGCCGCCTTGTGGCCGTTTCCCACAAGAGCGGCTTTGAACCCACAGCTAATGGTCACTTAACATTCACAAGGATTCAGGGCTGTAAAGGACACCTGCCCTAAAAAATTGTGCGGAGGTAGGGAATGGCCAAAAAAATTCAAAAGTGTTAAATTTTTCAAGGAGATTGGATGGAGGGGTAAGTTTTACTCACTCATTTTCAAAAAAGAGGAAAATGGATAAAAGCTCAACATCAGTAATTATTAGACTCATGCAAATCTAACCTCCAAAATGATTCCAACTCACACATGTCAACTACCATCAGCTGCAAGTCTACAAACATTAAATGCTGAAGGTGTTTTAGAGAACTGTGTACCCTCTAGCTGCTGGTGAGATGTAAAGTGGTGACAGCCAATAATGAGAATAGAAAGGAGCTGCGTTTAAAAGTAAAAATTGAGCCACCATTCCGTTCAGCAGGCCCACCGCTGAGACTCTCACCTGACAAGTCCAGAGTCGAGAAGGCACAGGCTTCAACAGCTGCACTGCAGGAATTTTCACAATAGCCAAGACACGGAAGCAACCAAAATGTCCATCACCATATCAGTTGAAAAAGAAGAAGTGGTCCATGTACACAATGGAATATTAGCCATGGAAAACAATGAAACACTGCTCTTTCAGGCACCATAGTTGAGCCTAGAGATAATCACAGAACATGAGGTAAGTCGGAAAGCAAAAGACATATCCTATGATATCACTTACAGGCATTATCTAACAACTGACACAAATGAACATATTTGCACAGAGAAAGACACTCACACACTTAGAAAACAAACTAGGCTTATCTAAAAGGAAAGGTGGGGGGAATGGAAAAATTAAGATTAGGGTTACCATACGTGTACAAATACCTATTAAATACACATAACAAAAAGACCGACCATATAGCAAGGGAGGTCTATGGAACACTCTGCAATAATTTACATGGAAAGGGGATCTGTGCATGAATATATATATATATATATATATATATATATATATATATACACATATATATATATATATATATATATATATATATATATGTTAGGCACAAATGGACCAGATTGTGTACACCTAGGACAAACAATATTCTAATCATTGCCCCTATTAAAAAAACTAAAACAACAAACAAGAAATAATGTAACATAAACTTATGGGGTTTTCTCCTGGCACATTCCATTTTAATTTACAACCTAGGAACAGGGATTCCAGAACGGCTCTGCTGCCCTAGTAAGGAGATTTGTGAATGGAGAAATGCTGCCGCCTAGTGGCTGCTTACCACAACAGCAGCTTTAAACCCAGTGCTAATGGTCACTAAATATTCACACTCATTACAGGCCTGTGAATGACACCTGCCCTCAAAAACAATCCTGGGAGCGAATATTGACCAAAAAATTCAATTTTGAGGGCAACCTTTCAAGAAGACAATTTCAAGAGGTTAATTGTATTCTACGTTTTTTTCATTTGTTCGTTAACAGAAATTTTAAAAGCTGTGGAAAAATGAATCTTAGAAAGAATTAAGGACATGCAAGTCCAAATTACAAAAATCCTATCAGCTCACAACAGTCAGAATGACCATCAGCAAAAATTCTGCAAACAATAAATGCTGAAGGGGTTGTGGAAAAATGCCTAGGCTTGGTTCAACGTCGGACATGCTGAGAGCCAGTAAGGAAAACACAAAGGAGGTGCATTGAAAAGGTAAGTACTGAGCTACCATTCAATCAAGCATGCCCACTGCTGGCCCTATCGCCTGAGAGGATGAGAATCAAAAAGACAGAGGCTGGACTTCACTGGTGGCGCAGTGGTTGAGAGTCCGCCGCCGAAGCAGGGGACACGGGTTTATGCCCCGGTTCGGGAAAATCACACATGCCGTGGAGCGGCTGGTCCCGTGAGCTATGGCTGCTGGGCCTGTGCGTCCAGAGCCTGTGCTCTGCAATCGGAGTGGCCATGGCAGTGAGTGGCCTACGTACTGCAAAACAAGAAAAAAACAGCCTGGCAATCC
Source organism: Mesoplodon mirus (assembly GCF_964341445.2). Taxonomy (NCBI): domain Eukaryota; kingdom Metazoa; phylum Chordata; class Mammalia; order Artiodactyla; family Ziphiidae; genus Mesoplodon; species Mesoplodon mirus. Next base: position 146,640,248 of record NC_138981.1, read on the forward strand.
TGCCCTCCAGCAATATTTATCATAGCCAAAACTTGGAAGCTACGAAAATGTCCATCAACAGAGGAATGCACAAAGAAGAAGTGGTCCATGTACACAATGGAATATGACTCCAATAAAAAAATATAAACTCAATCTAGAAAACAAACAAAAGTAAAAAAAAAACACATCAGCTTTTGGGGGTTTATCCAGGCACATTCCACTCTAACTTATAACCGAGAAATACCACTGCAAGGTAGTCTGTTTCCCTAGTTAAAAGATTGTGAAAAGCAGAAATGCTGCCACCCTCTGGCCGTGACCTGCAACAGCAGCTTTAAAAACTGTGCTAAGGGTCACTTCATATGCACCACTACTGGAGGGCTGTAAATGAAACCTGCCCTCAGAATGTCATTAGGGAGGTAATGGCCAAAATATTTCTAAATGTCACACATACTTCACGAAAACAATTGGAAGAGGTAAGCTCTACTCACAGTTTGAAGAAAAAAAGGACATGCCAGAAAGCTCAATTTCAATGGATTATGAGACGCATGCAAATCCCACCACAAACATATAGCGGCTCACACTTGTCAGAATAAACTTCAGCAAAAAAAAACTACAAACAATAAATGCTGAAGGTGTTGTGCAGAAGTGCATACCCTCAACTTTAAGTGGGATGTGACCTGGTAAGAGCCACTAACGAGAACAGAATGGAGGTGCTTTTACTACGTAAATATTTTTCTACCATATGATCCAGCAGGCCCACTCCTGGGCCTATAACCTAAGAAGACAGAATTGGAAAGACGCAGGGAGGCGAATGTGCATTGCCGCAGCATTACAATTGCCAAGTCATGGAAGCAAGCAAAAAGTCCATCAACATATGAGTGGACAAAGAAAACTGGTACATGTACAGACGGAGTATTGGCCAAGGAAAAAAAGGACACGATGTCATTTGCAGCACTGTAGATGAGTCTACAGGCAATCACACAACGTGTAGTATGTCAGAAAGAGAAAGACACATATCGTATGATATCACTTTTAGGTATTACCTATAAATGGATACCAGTGAAGATATTTCCACAGAGAAGGGCAACCACTGATTCATTCAACAAACTTATGGTTCACCAATGGAAATTTGTGAGGATTGGATACATTAGGATATTGGGGTTAACAGACATATACAAACACAGGTGAAATATATCATCACCAAAGACCTACGGAATACCAAGAGAAGACTACTCAACATCCTGTCATAACGTACATGGGAAAAGGATTCCAGGAAGAATAGACATATGTTTATGTGTCAAAGAACCACATCTTGCACACCTAGAACAAGCCAAACATTGTAGTCAAACTTGCTGTGATAAAAATAAAAATTAAATTAAATAAACGAACAAGAAGTAGTGAGACATATACTTAAGGGGCTTTTCCCTGGCACACGCCATTCTAAATTACAACCTAGAACACAACTTCCATTGAGGCTCTGTTGCCCTAGTAACCAGATTTGGTAAAGTAGAACAGCTGCCACCTTGTGGGTGTTTCACACGACAGCAGCTTTAATCCCAGCGTTAATGGTCAGTTGATATTCAAAATAATTGCAGGCCCGTAAATCACACCTGCACTGAAAACAAATCCTGGGGTCGTATATCGACCAAAAAAATTCAAAGGCATCCATATTTCAAACCGACAGTTTCAAGAGGCATAATTTATGCACATTTGTCTTCTGTTTCTTTTTCTTTCTTTCGTTTTTCTTAAATCAACGGGAATGGAAAAAGGCTGAACATCAGGAATCAATAAAGCCATGCAAATCCAGTGTACACAAACGTTCACCTGACTGCCGTCAGAATGATCATCAGCAAAAAAAGTCTACAAAAAATAAATGCTGAAGGGGTTTTAGAGAACTGCATACCCTTTAGCTGCTGGTGGGTTGCAACCTGGTAAGAGCCAGTAGTGAGAACAGAATGGAGGTGCGTTTAAGGGTAAAAATGGAGCTACCATGTGATCTGGTAGGCCCACTCATGGGCCTATCACCTGAGTAGACCAGAATCAAAAACACACAGGCTGGCAATCCTGCACTGCAGCAAGGTGTACCATAGCCAAACCTGGAAGAAACCAAAATGTGCATCAACAGAAAAATGCACCAAGAAGAAGTCGTCCATGTACACAATGGAATATTAGCCATGAAAAAGCATGGAACAGTGCCGTTGGCGCCACCATAGAAGGACCTAGCGACAATCACCACACTGGAAGTAAGAAAGAAACCGAAAGACAGACATCCTATGACATCACTTATAGGTGTTACCTAAGAATTGATACCCATGAAATAATTTCCTAGAGAAGGACACGCATAGATTCAGAAAACCAAATTATGTTTAACCAAATGGAAAGGTGTAAGTAATGTATGAATTAGGATATGGGGGTTAACAGACATATTCTAATACATAGGAAATATATAATCACAAAATACCTAAGGAATACGAAGAGAGGTCTACTCAGCACTCTATAATAACATACACGGGAATGGATCCAAAGAGGAATAGACAGATACATTGATAGGATGAACCAGAAACTGTACACCTAGGAGAATCTACATTTTGATCAAATTTCCTCTGATAATTAAATTTAAAAAGCAAACAACAATTTAGGAGATATAAGCTCTTGGGGGTTTGCACTGGCACATTGCACTCTAATTCGCAGCTTACTACCACGATTGCCACGAAAGCTCTGTGGCCCAAAATCCCAGAGTTGGAAATGTAGAAATGCTGCCGCCTTGTGGCCGTTTCCCACAAGAGCGGCTTTGAACCCACAGCTAATGGTCACTTAACATTCACAAGGATTCAGGGGTGTAAAGGACACCTGCCCTAAAAAATTGTGCGGAGGTAGGGAATGGCCAAAAAAATTCAAAAGTGTTAAATTTTTCAAGGAGATTGGATGGAGGGGTAAGTTTTACTCACTCATTTTCAAAAAAGAGGAAAATGGATAAAAGCTCAACATCAGTAATTATTACACTCATGCAAATCTAACCTCCAAAATGATTCCAACTCACACATGTCAACTACCATCAGCTGCAAGTCTACAAACATTAAATGCTGAAGGTGTTTTAGAGAACTGTGTACCCTCTAGCTGCTGGTGAGACGTAAAGTGCTGACAGCCAATAATGAGAATAGAAAGGAGCTGCGTTTAAAAGTAAAAATTGAGCCACCATTCCGTTCAGCAGGCCCACCGCTGAGACTCTCACCTGACAAGTCCAGAGTCGAGAAGGCACAGGCTTCAACAGCTGCACTGCAGGAATTTTCACAATAGCCAAGACACGGAAGCAACCAAAATGTCCATCACCATATCAGTTGAAAAAGAAGAAGTGGTCCATGTACACAATGGAATATTAGCCATGGAAAACAATGAAACACTGCTCTTTCAGGCACCATAGTTGAGCCTAGAGATAATCACAGAACATGAGGTAAGTCGGAAAGCAAAAGACATATCCTATGATATCACTTACAGGCATTATCTAACAACTGACACAAATGAACATATTTGCACAGAGAAAGACACTCACACACTTAGAAAACAAACTAGGCTTATCTAAAAGGAAAGGTGGGGGGAATGGAAAAATTAAGATTAGGGTTACCATACGTGTACAAATACCTATTAAATACACATAACAAAAAGACCGACCATATACCAAGGGAGGTCTATGGAACACTCTGCAATAATTTACATGGGAAGTGGACCTGTGCATGAATATATATATATATATATATTTTAGGCACAAATGAACCAGATTGTGTACGCCTAGGACAAACAATATTCTAATCATTGCCCCTATTAAAAAAACTAAAACAACAAACAAGAAATAATGTAACATAAACTTATGGGATTTTCTCCTGGCACATTCCATTTTAATTTACAACCTAGGAACAGGGATTCCAGAAGTGCTCTGCTGCCCTAGTAACGAGATTTGTGAATGGAGAAATGCTGCCGCCTAGTGGCTGTTTACCACAACAGCAGCTTTCAACCCAGTGCTAATGGTCACTAAATATTCACACTCATTACAGGCCTGTGAATGACACCTGCCCTCAAAAACAATCCTGGGAGCGAATATTGACCAAAAAATTCAATTTTGAGGGCAACCTTTCAAGAAGACAATTTCAAGAGGTTAATTGTATTCTACGTTTTTTTCATTTGTTCGTTAACAGAAATTTTAAAAGGTGTGGAAAAATGAACCTTAGAAAGAATTAAGGACATGCTAATCCAAATTACAAAAATCCCATCAGCTCACAACAGTCAGAATGACCATCAGCCAAAAATCTGCAGACAATAAATGCTGAAGGGGTTGTGGAGAAATGCCTAGGCTTGGTTCAACGTGGGACATGCTAAGAGCCAGTAAGGGAAACACAAAGGAGGTGCATTGAAAAGGTAAGTACCGAGCTACCATTCAATCAAGCATACCCACTGCTGGGCCTATCGCCTGAGAGGATGAGAATCAAAAAGACACAGGCTGGACTTCACTGGTGGCGCAGTGGTTGAGAGTCCGCCGCCGAAGCAGGGGACACGGGTTTATGCCCCGGTTCGGGAAAATCACACATGCCGTGGAGCGGCTGGTCCCGTGAGCTATGGCTGCTGGGCCTGTGCGTCCAGAGCCTGTGCTCTGCAATCGGAGTGGCCATGGCAGTGAGTGGCCTACGTACTGCAAAACAAGAAAAAAACAGCCTGGCAATCCTGCCCTCCAGCAATATTTATCATAGCCAAAACTTGGAAGCTACGAAAATGTCCATCAACAGAGGAATGCACAAAGAAGAAGTGGTCCATGTACACAATGGAATATGACTCCAATAAAAAAATATAAACTCAATCTAGAAAACAAACAAAAGTAAAAGAAAAACACATCAGCTTTTCGGGGTTTATCCAGGCACATTCCACTCTAACTTATAACCGAGAAATACCACTGCAAGGTAGTCTGTTTCCCTAGTTAAAAGCTTGTGAAAAGCAGAAATGCTGCCACCCTCTGGCCGTGACCTGCAACAGCAGCTTTAAAAACTGTGCTAAGGGTCACTTCATATGCACCAGTACTGGAGGGCTGTAAATGAAACCTGCCCTCAGAATGTCATTAGGGAGGTAATGGCCAAAATATTTCTAAATGTCACACATACTTCACGAAAACAATTGGAAGAGGTAAGCTCTACTCACAGTTTGAAGAAAAAAAGGACATGCCAGAAAGCTCAATTTCAATGGATTATGAGACGCATGCAAATCCAACCACAAACATATAGCAGCTCACACTTGTCAGAATAAACTTCAGCAAAAACAAAACTACAAACAATAAATGCTGAAGGTGTTGTGCAGAAGTGCATACCCTCAACTTTAAGTGGGATGTGACCTGGTAAGAGCCACTAACGAGAACAGAATGGAGGTGCTTTTACTACGTAAATATTTATCTACCATATGATCCAGCAGGCCCACTCCTGGGCCTATAACCTAAGAAGACAGAATTGGAAAGACACAGGGAGGCGAATGTGCATTGCCGCAGCATTACAATTGCCAAGTCATGGAAGCAAGCAAAAAGTCCATCAACATATGAGTGGACAAAGAAAACTGGTACATGTACAGACGGAGTATTGGCCAAGGATAAAAAGGACACGATGTCATTTGCAGCACTGTAGATGAGTCTACAGGCAATCACACAACTTGTAGTAAGTCACAAAGAGAAAGACACATATCGTATGATATCACTTTTAGGTATTACCTATAAATGGATACCAGTGAAGATATTTCCACAGAGAAGGGCAACCACTGATTCATTCAACAAACTTATGGTTCACCAATGGAAATTTGTGAGGATTGGATACATTAGGATATTGGGGTTAACAGACATATACAAACACAGGTGAAATATATCATCACCAAAGACCTACGGAATACCAAGAGAAGACTACTCAACATCCTGTCATAACGTACATGGGAAAAGGATTCCAGGAAGAATAGACATATGTTTATGTGTCAAAGAACCACATCTTGCACACCTAGAACAAGCCAAACATTGTAGTCAAACTTGCTGTGATAAAAATAAAAATTAAATTAAATTAACGAACAAGAAGTAGTGAGACATATACTTAAGGGGCTTTTCCCTGGCACACGCCATTCTAAATTACAACCTAGAACACAACTTCCATTGAGGCTCTGTTGCCCTAGTAACCAGATTTGGTAAAGTAGAACAGCTGCCACCTTGTGGGTGTTTCACACGACAGCAGCTTTAATCCCAGCGTTAATGGTCAGTTGATATTCAAAATAATTGCAGGCCTGTAAATCACACCTGCACTGAAAACAAATCCTGGGGTCGTATATCGACCAAAAAAATTCAAAGGCATCCATATTTCAAACCGACAGTTTCAAGAGGCATAATTTATGCACATTTGTCTTCTGTTTCTTTTTCTTTCTTTCGTTTTTCTTAAATCAACGGGAATGGAAAAAGGCTGAACATCAGGAATCAATAAAGCCATGCAAATCCAGTGTACACAAACGTTCACCTGACTGCCGTCACAATGATCATCAGCAAAAAAAGTCTACAAAAAATAAATGCTGAAGGGGTTTTAGAGAACGGCATACCCTTTACCTGCTGGTGGGTTGCAACCTGGTAAGAGCCAGTAGTGAGAACAGAATGGAGGTGCGTTTAAGGGTAAAAATGGAGCTACCATGTGATCTGGTAGGCCCACTCATGGGCCTATCACCTGAGTAGACCAGAATCAAAAACACACAGGCTGGCAATCCTGCACTGCAGCAAGGTGTACCATAGCCAAACCTGGAAGAAACCAAAATGTGCATCAACAGAAAAATGCACCAAGAAGAAGTCGTCCATGTACACAATGGAATATTAGCCATGAAAAAGCATGGAACAGTGCCGTTGGCGCCACCATAGAAGGACCTAGCGACAATCACCACACTGGAAGTAAGAAAGAAACCGAAAGACAGACATCCTATGACATCACTTATAGGTGTTACCTAAGAATTGATACCCATGAAATAATTTCCAAGAGAAGGACACGCATAGATTCAGAAAACCAAATTATGTTTAACCAAATGGAAAGGTGTAAGGAATGTATGAATTAGGATATGGGGGTTAAGAGACATATACTAATACATAGGAAATATATAATCACAAAATACCTAAGGAATACGAAGAGAGGTCTACTCAGCACTCTATAATAATATACACGGGAATGGATCCAAAGAGGAATAGACAGATACATTGATAGGATGAACCAGAAACTGTACACCTAGGAGAATCTACATTTTGATCAAATTTCCTCTGATAATTAAATTTAAAAAGCAAACAACAATTTAGGAGATATAAGCTCTTGGGGGTTTGCACTGGCACATTGCACTCTAATTCGCAGCTTACTACCACGATTGCCACGAAAGCTCTGTGGCCCAAAATCCCAGAGTTGGAAATGTAGAAATGCTGCCGCCTTGTGGCCGTTTCCCACAAGAGCGGCTTTGAACCCACAGCTAATGGTCACTTAACATTCACAAGGATTCAGGGCTGTAAAGGACACCTGCCCTAAAAAATTGTGCGGAGGTAGGGAATGGCCAAAAAAATTCAAAAGTGTTAAATTTTTCAAGGAGATTGGATGGAGGGGTAAGTTTTACTCACTCATTTTCAAAAAAGAGGAAAATGGATAAAAGCTCAACATCAGTAATTATTAGACTCATGCAAATCTAACCTCCAAAATGATTCCAACTCACACATGTCAACTACCATCAGCTGCAAGTCTACAAACATTAAATGCTGAAGGTGTTTTAGAGAACTGTGTACCCTCTAGCTGCTGGTGAGATGTAAAGTGGTGACAGCCAATAATGAGAATAGAAAGGAGCTGTGTTTAAAAGTAAAAATTGAGCCACCATTCCTTTCAGCAGGCCCACCGCTGAGACTCTCACCTGACAAGTCCAGAGTCGAGAAGGCACAGGCTTCAACAGCTGCACTGCAGGAATTTTCACAATAGCCAAGACACGGAAGCAACCAAAATGTCCATCACCATATCAGTTGAAAAAGAAGAAGTGGTCCATGTACACAATGGAATATTAGCCATGGAAAACAATTAAACACTGCTCTTTCAGGCACCATAGTTGAGCCTAGAGATAATCACAGAACATGAGGTAAGTCGGAAAGCAAAAGACATATCCTATGATATCACTTACAGGCATTATCTAACAACTGACACAAATGAACATATTTGCACAGAGAAAGACACTCACACACTTAGAAAACAAACTAGGCTTATCTAAAAGGAAAGGTGGGGGGAATGGAAAAATTAAGATTAGGGTTACCATACGTGTACAAATACCTATTAAATACACATAACAAAAAGACCGACCATATAGCAAGGGAGGTCTATGGAACACTCTGCAATAATTGACATGGGAAGGGGATCTGTGCATGAATATATATATATATATATATATATATATATATATATATATATATGTTAGGCACAAATGAACCAGATTGTGTACACCTAGGACAAACAATATTCTAATCATTGCCCCTATTAAAAAAACTAAAACAACAAACAAGAAATAATGTAACATAAACTTATGGGGTTTTCTCCTGGCACATTCCATTTTAATTTACAACCTAGGAACAGGGATTCCAGAATGGCTCTGCTGCCCTAGTAACGAGATTTGTGAATGGAGAAATGCTGCCGCCTAGTGGCTGCTTACCACAACAGCAGCTTTAAACCCAGTGCTAATGGTCACTAAATATTCACACTCATTACAGGCCTGTGAATGACACCTGCCCTCAAAAACAATCCTGGGAGCGAATATTGACCAAAAAATTCAATTTTGAGGGCAACCTTTCAAGAAGACAATTTCAAGAGCTTAATTGTATTCTACGTTTTTTTCATTTGTTCATTAACAGAAATTTTAAAAGGTGTGGAAAAATGAACCTTAGAAAGAATTAAGGACATGCAAATCCAAATTACAAAAATCCTATCAGCTCACAACAGTCAGAATGACCATCAGCAAAAATTCTGCAAACAATAAATGCTGAAGGGGTTGTGGAAAAATGCCTAGGCTTGGTTCAACGTGGGACATGCTAAGAGCCAGTAAGGAAAACACAAAGGAGGTGCATTGAAAAGGTAAGTACTGAGCTACCATTCAATCAAGCATGCCCACTGCTGGCCCTATCGCCTGAGAGGATGAGAATCAAAAAGACACAGGCTGGACTTCACTGGTGGCGCAGTGGTTGAGAGTCCGCCGCCGAAGCAGGGGACACGGGTTTATGCCCCGGTTCGGGAAAATCACACATGCCGTGGAGCGGCTGGTCCCGTGAGCTATGGCTGCTGGGCCTGTGCGTCCAGAGCCTGTGCTCTGCAATCGGAGTGGCCATGGCAGTGAGTGGCCTACGTACTGCAAAACAAGAAAAAAACAGCCTGGCAATCCTGCCCTCCAGCAATATTTATCATAGCCAAAACTTGGAAGCTACGAAAATGTCCATCAACAGAGGAATGCACAAAGAAGAAGTGGTCCATGTACACAATGGAATATGACTCCAATAAAAAAATATAAACTCAATCTAGAAAACAAACAAAAGTAAAAAAAAAAACACATCAGCTTTTGGGGGTTTATCCAGGCACATTCCACCCTAATTTATAACCGAGAAATACCACTGCAAGGTAGTCTGTTTCCCTAGTTAAAAGCTTGTGAAAAGCAGAAATGCTGCCACCCTCTGGCAGTGACCTGCAACAGCAGCTTTAAAAACTGTGCTAAGGGTCACTTCATATGCACCAGTACTGGAGGGCTGTAAATGAAACCTGCCCTCAGAATGTCATTAGGGAGGTAATGGCCAAAATATTTCTAAATGTCACACATACTTCACGAAAACAATTGGAAGAGGTAAGATCTACTCACAGTTTGAATAATAAAAGGACATGCCAGAAAGCTCAATTTCAATGGATTATGAGACGAATGCAAATCCAACCACAAACATATAGCAGCTCACACTTGTCAGAATAAACTTCAGCAAAAAAAAAACTACAAACAATAAATGCTGAAGGTGTTGTGCAGAAGTGCATACCCTCAACTTTAAGTGGGATGTGACCTGGTAAGAGCCACTAACGAGAACAGAATGGAGGTGCTTTTACTACGTAAATATTTTTCTACCATATGATCCAGCAGGCCCACTCCTGGGCCTATAACCTAAGAAGACAGAATTGGAAAGACACAGGGAGGCGAATGTGCATTGCCGCAGCATTACAATTGCCAAGTCATGGAAGCAACCAAAAAGTCCATCAACATATGAGTGGACAAAGAAAACTGGTACATGTACAGACGGAGTATTGGCCAAGGAAAAAAAGGACACGATGTCATTTGCAGCACTGTAGATGAGTCTAGAGGCAATCACACAACGTGTAGTATGTCAGAAAGAGAAAGACACATATCGTATGATATCACTTTTAGGTATTACCTATAAATGGATACCAGTGAAGATATTTCCACAGAGAAGGGCAACCACTGATTCATTCAACAAACTTATGGTTCACCAATGGAAATTTGTGAGGATTGGATACATTAGGATATTGGGGTTAACAGACATATACAAACACAGGTGAAATATATCATCACCAAAGACCTACGGAATACCAAGAGAAGACTACTCAACATCCTGTCATAACGTACATGGGAAAAGGATTCCAGGAAGAATAGACATATGTTTATGTGTCAAAGAACCACATCTTGCACACCTAGAACAAGCCAAACTTTGTAATCAAACTTGCTGTGATAAAAATAAAAATTAAATTAAATAAACGAACAAGAAGTAGTGAGACATATACTTAAGGGGCTTTTCCCTGGCACACGCCATTCTAAATTACAACCTAGAACACAACTTCCATTGAGGCTCTGTTGCCCTAGTAACCAGATTTGGTAAAGTAGAACAGCTGCCACCTTGTGGGCGTTTCACACGACAGCAGCTTTAATCCCAGCGTTAATGGTCAGTTGATATTCAAAATAATTGCAGGCCTGTAAATCACACCTGCACTGAAAACAAATCCTGGGGTCGTATATCGACCAAAAAAATTCAAAGGCATCCATATTTCAAACCGACAGTTTCAAGAGGCATAATTTATGCACATTTGTCTTCTGTTTCTTTTTCTTTCTTTCTTTTTTCTTTTTTTTCAGCTTTCAAACTACTATTTATTTAATCATGTGTTCATTCTACAGATAATTTTTAAAGTGTCTACTATGTACTAATTGCAAGTTAGGTCCCAGGATTACAGCAGTGAGTTAAACAGATAAAATCCCCGGACCTTATGGAACTTAAAGCCTAGTGGGTGACTCGGTCAATAATCCACTTCATAGATAACTACGTAGTTATAATACAGGGTACAGTGAGAGGGCTAACAAAGGGCTCTAATTTAGGCTGGAGTTCAGAGAGGTTCCCCATGAAGAAATGATAGTTTACTTCTCAGGTACTTAATAAACAAAAGTGGTAAAATTAAATGGAAGTGTTTAAATGAACAGAGTTAGGTACCACTTTTAATTACATACATACATATACACACACATAAAATAGATCCCAACTTTCTAAATAAATTATAAGTAAATTGAACGCAAAATTTGTTAATAATGATAAAGTAGTACATATTCCAGAAATAAAGTCATGATGAGTAGCAAAAAAATCTAGGTACTGTTAATGTTATCACATTAATACATGTTTTAATGGTGATTTCAATGGCTATAGAAAAGGCATCTATGAAAAAAAACTGCTTAGTAAATTAGTAAAATAAGGAAATTCCTTAACCTAACGAGAGAAGGATTTTTTAAAGATCCTTTAGCAAATATATTTAATGATAAAACTTTAAAGTTAAAGTTTGGAGACCACAACTATTGCACATTGTTCTATAAGTCCTAGTCAATAGAATAAGAAAAGAATAAGCAGTGTAAGAATTAGAGAATGTGTCAGATAGACTGCACATCAGTCAATCTGTTGTGGTTTGGAAATTTAAAATGTTAACCACATTGCCCACTTCTGAAAGGAAGAGAAAGTTTGTCATTATTTGCAAATGATATGATAATCTTATCAAAATCAAGGCAAGGAATGGAAAAACTATGAATAAGATAATTCAGCAGAAATTTCCGGTAAGATAAAAAGTCAGCATAACAACTCAAAAGTGTTTCTTTTACCAATTTTTTTTATACCAAGTCATTCTCAAGAGCAGCAAATATAATAAATACTTTTTTTTTTTGCGGTACACGGGCCTCTCACTGTTGTGGCCTCTCGCTCCGCGGAGCACAGGCTCCTGATGCGCAGGCACAGTGGCCATGGCTCATGGGCCCAGACGCTCCACGGCATGTGGGATCTTCCTGGACCGGGGCATGAACCCGCGTCCCCTGCATCAGCAGGCGGACTCTCAACCACGGCGCCACCAGGGAAGCCCACAAATATTATAACATGTCAAGAAATTAATTTTTTCAATGTTAGATTTTTATAGAGAAATTCTGAAATTTTGTGAAGGGCATAATAAGAAAATCTGAATAAATAAAGATTATTTTCAAGGAAGAAAGGGCACATTTTAATAAAAATATCTCCTTACGTTAAGCTACATATTTAATAAGTACCAATAAAATTACAAAATGAATTCTTCAGCAAATTTGATAATCTGAATCCAAAGTTCATGTAAGTCAAAATACATGAATAGCTAAGGCAATTTTTTTTATCTCCCTGAAGGACCTTCTCTCTTATTTCTTTTTTTATTTTTTTATTTTTTTATTTTTTATTTTTATTTTTTTTAATTTTTTGCTTTATAACAAATTTAATCAGTTATACATATACATGTTTCCATATCCCCTCCCTTTTGCGTCTCCCTCCCACTCTTTCTTTTTTCTTAAAACAACGGGAATGGAAAAAGGCTGAACATCAGGAATCAATAAAGCCATGCAAATCCAGTGTACACAAACGTTCACCTGACAGCCGTCAGAATGATCATCAGCAAAACAAGTCTACAAAAAATAAATGCTGAATGGGTTTTAGAGAACTGCGTACCCTTTAGCTGCTGGTGGGTTGCAACCTGGTAAGAGCCAGTCGTGAGAACAGAATGGAGGTGCGTTTAAGGGTAAAAATGGAGCTACCATGTGATCTGGTAGGCCCACTCATGGGCCTATCACCTGAGTAGACCAGAATCAAAAACACACAGGCTGGCAATCCTGCACTGCAGCAAGGTGTACCATAGCCAAACCTGGAAGAAACCAAAATGTGCATCAACAGAAAAATGCACCAAGAAGAAGTCGTCCATGTACACAATGGAATCTTAGCCATGAAAAAGCATGGAACAGTGCCGTTGGCACCACCATAGAAGGACCTAGCGATAATCACCACACTGGAAGTAAGAAAGAAACCGTAAGACAGACATCCTATGACATCACTTATAGGTGTTACCTAAGAATTGATACCCATGAAATAATTTCCAAGAGAAGGACACGCATAGATTCAGAAAACCAAATTATGTTTAACCAAATGGAAAGGTGTAAGGAATGTATGAATTAGGATATGGGGGTTAACAGACATATACTAATACATAGGAAATATATAATCACAAAATACCTAAGGAATACAAAGAGAGGTCTACTCAACACTCTATAATAACATACACAGGAATGGATCCAAAGAGGAATATAGACAGATACATTGATAGGATGAACCAGAAACTGTACACCTAGGAGAATCTACATTTTGATCAAATTTCCTCTGATAATTAAATTTAAAAAGAAAACAACAATTTAGGAGATATAAGCTCTTGGGGGTTTGCACTGGCACATTGCACTCTAATTCGCAGCTTACTACCACGATTGCCACGAAAGCTCTGTGGCCCAAAATCCCAGAGTTGGAAATGTAGAAATGCTGCCGCCTTGTGGCCGTTTCCCACAAGAGCGGCTTTGAACCCACAGCTAATGGTCACTTAACATTCACAAGGATTCAGGGCTGTAAAGGACACCTGTCCTAAAAAATTGTGCGGAGGTAGGGAATGGCCAAAAAAATTCAAAAGTGTTAAATTTTTCAAGGAGATTGGATGGAGGGGTAAGTTTTACTCACTCATTTTCAAAAAAGAGGAAAATGGATAAAAGCTCAACATCAGTAATTATTAGACTCATGCAAATCTAACCTCCAAAATGATTCCAACTCACACATGTCAACTACCATCAGCTGCAAGTCTACAAACATTAAATGCTGAAGGTGTTTTAGAGAACTGTGTACCCTCTAGCTGCTGGTGAGATGTAAAGTGGTGACAGCCAATAATAAGAATAGAAAGGAGCTGCGTTTAAAAGTAAAAATTGAGCCACCATTCCTTTCAGCAGGCCCACCGCTGAGACTCTCACCTGACAAGTCCAGAGTCGAGAAGGCACAGGCTTCAACAGCTGCACTGCAGGAATTTTCACAATAGCCAAGACACGGAAGCAACCAAAATGTCCATCACCATATCAGTTGAAAAAGAAGAAGTGGTCCATGTACACAATGGAATATTAGCCATGGAAAACAATGAAACACTGCTCTTTCAGGCACCATAGTTGAGCCTAGAGATAATCACAGAACATGAGGTAAGTCGGAAAGCAAAAGACATATCCTATGATATCACTTACAGGCATTATCTAACAACTGACACAAATGAACATATTTGCACAGAGAAAGACACTCACACACTTAGAAAACAAACTAGGCTTATCTAAAAGGAAAGGTGGGGGGAATGGAAAAATTAGGATTAGGGTTACCATACGTGTACAAATACCTATTAAATACACATAACAAAAAGACCGACCATATAGCAAGGGAGGTCTATGGAACACTCTGCAATAATTTACATGGGAAGTGGACCTGTGCATGAATATATATATATATATGTTAGGCACAAATGAACCAGATTGTGTACACCTAGGACAAACAATATTCTAATCATTGCCCCTATTAAAAAATCTAAAACAACAAACAAGAAATAATGTAACATAAACTTATGGGGTTTTCTCCTGGCACATTCCATTTTAATTTACAACCTAGGAACAGGGATTCCAGAAGGGCTCTGCTGCCCTAGTAACGAGATTTGTGAATGGAGAAATGCTGCCGCCTAGTGGCTGCTTACCACAACAGCAGCTTTAAACCCAGTGCTAATGGTCACTAAATATTCACACTCATTACAGGCCTGTGAATGACACCTGCCCTCAAAAACAATCCTGGGAGCGAATATTGACCAAAAAATTCAATTTTGAGGGCAACCTTTCAAGAAGACAATTTCAAGAGGTTAATTGTATTCTACGTTTTTTTCATTTGTTCATTAACAGAAATTTTAAAAGGTGTGGAAAAATGAACCTTAGAAAGAATTAAGGACATGCAAATCCAAATTACAAAAATCCTATCAGCTCACAACAGTCAGAATGACCATCAGCAAAAATTCTGCAAACAATAAATGCTGAAGGGGTTGTGGAAAAATGCCTAGGCTTGGTTCAACGTGGGACATGCTAAGAGCCAGTAAGGAAAACACAAAGGAGGTGCATTGAAAAGGTAAGTACTGAGCTACCATTCAATCAAGCATGCCCACTGCTGGCCCTATCGCCTGAGAGGATGAGAATCAAAAAGACACAGGCTGGACTTCACTGGTGGCGCAGTGGTTGAGAGTCCGCCGCCGAAGCAGGGGACACGGGTTTATGCCCCGGTTCGGGAAAATCACACATGCCGTGGAGCGGCTGGTCCCGTGAGCTATGGCTGCTGGGCCTGTGCGTCCAGAGCCTGTGCTCTGCAATCGGAGTGGCCATGGCAGTGAGTGGCCTACGTACTGCAAAACAAGAAAAAAACAGCCTGGCAATCCTGCCCTCCAGCAATATTTATCATAGCCAAAACTTGGAAGCTACGAAAATGTCCATCAACAGAGGAATGCACAAAGAAGAAGTGGTCCATGTACACAATGGAATATGACTCCAATAAAAAAATATAAACTCAATCTAGAAAACAAACAAAAGTAAAAAAAAAAAAACACATCAGCTTTTGGGGGTTTATCCAGGCACATTCCACCCTAATTTATAACCGAGAAATACCACTGCAAGGTAGTCTGTTTCCCTAGTTAAAAGCTTGTGAAAAGCAGAAATGCTGCCACCCTCTGGCAGTGACCTGCAACAGCAGCTTTAAAAACTGTGCTAAGGGTCACTTCATATGCACCAGTACTGGAGGGCTGTAAATGAAACCTGCCCTCAGAATGTCATTAGGGAGGTAATGGCCAAAATATTTCTAAATGTCACACATACTTCACGAAAACAATTGGAAGAGGTAAGATCTACTCACAGTTTGAATAATAAAAGGACATGCCAGAAAGCTCAATTTCAATGGATTATGAGACGAATGCAAATCCAACCACAAACATATAGCAGCTCACACTTGTCAGAATAAACTTCAGCAAAAAAAAAACTACAAACAATAAATGCTGAAGGTGTTGTGCAGAAGTGCATACCCTCAACTTTAAGTGGGATGTGACCTGGTAAGAGCCACTAACGAGAACAGAATGGAGGTGCTTTTACTACGTAAATATTTTTCTACCATATGATCCAGCAGGCCCACTCCTGGGCCTATAACCTAAGAAGACAGAATTGGAAAGACACAGGGAGGCGAATGTGCATTGCCGCAGCATTACAATTGCCAAGTCATGGAAGCAAGCAAAAAGTCCATCAACATATGAGTGGACAAAGAAAACTGGTACATGTACAGACGGAGTATTGGACAAGGAAAAAAAGGACACGATGTCATTTGCAGCACTGTAGATGAGTCTAGAGGCAATCACACAACGTGTAGTATGTCAGAAAGAGAAAGACACATATCGTATGATATCACTTTTAGGTATTACCTATAAATGGATACCAGTGAAGATATTTCCACAGAGAAGGGCAACCACTGATTCATTCAACAAACTTATGGTTCACCAATGGAAATTTGTGAGGATTGGATACATTAGGATATTGGGGTTAACAGACATATACAAACACAGGTGAAATATATCATCACCAAAGACCTACGGAATACCAAGAGAAGACTACTCAACATCCTGTCATAACGTACATGGGAAAAGGATTCCAGGAAGAATAGACATATGTTTATGTGTAAAAGAACCACATCTTTCACACCTAGAACAAGCCAAACTTTGTAATCAAACTTGCTGTGATAAAAATAAAAATTAAATTAAATAAACGAACAAGAAGTAGTGAGACATATACTTAAGGGGCTTTTCCCTGGCACACGCCATTCTAAATTACAACCTAGAACACAACTTCCATTGAGGCTCTGTTGCCCTAGTAACCAGATTTGGTAAAGTAGAACAGCTGCCACCTTGTGGGCGTTTCACACGACAGCAGCTTTAATCCCAGCGTTAATGGTCAGTTGATATTCAAAATAATTGCAGGCCTGTAAATCACACCTGCACTGAAAACAAATCCTGGGGTCGTATATCGACCAAAAAAATTCAAAGGCATCCATATTTCAAACCGACAGTTTCAAGAGGCATAATTTATGCACATTTGTCTTCTGTTTCTTTTTCTTTCTTTCTTTTTTCTTTTTTTTCAGCTTTCAAACTACTATTTATTTAATCATGTGTTCATTCTACAGATAATTTTTAAAGTGTCTACTATGTACTAATTGCAAGTTAGGTCCCAGGATTACAGCAGTGAGTTAAACAGATAAAATCCCCGGACCTTATGGAACTTAAAGCCTAGTGGGTGACTCGGTCAATAATCCACTTCATAGATAACTACGTAGTTATAATACAGGGTACAGTGAGAGGGCTAACAAAGGGCTCTAATTTAGGCTGGAGTTCAGAGAGGTTCCCCATGAAGAAATGATAGTTTACTTCTCAGGTACTTAATAAACAAAAGTGGTAAAATTAAATGGAAGTGTTTAAATGAACAGAGTTAGGTACCACTTTTAATTACATACATACATATACACACACATAAAATAGATCCCAACTTTCTAAATAAATTATAAGTAAATTGAACGCAAAATTTGTTAATAATGATAAAGTAGTACATATTCCAGAAATAAAGTCATGATGAGTAGCAAAAAAATCTAGGTACTGTTAATGTTATCACATTAATACATGTTTTAATGGTGATTTCAATGGCTATAGAAAAGGCATCTATGAAAAAAAAACTGCTTAGTAAATTAGTAAAATAAGGAAATTCCTTAACCTAACGAGAGAAGGATTTTTTAAAGATCCTTTAGCAAATATATTTAATGATAAAACTTTAAAGTTAAAGTTTGGAGACCACAACTATTGCACATTGTTCTATAAGTCCTAGTCAATAGAATAAGAAAAGAATAAGCAGTGTAAGAATTAGAGAATGTGTCAGATAGACTGCACATCAGTCAATCTGTTGTGGTTTGGAAATTTAAAATGTTAACCACATTGCCCACTTCTGAAAGGAAGAGAAAGTTTGTCATTATTTGCAAATGATATGATAATCTTATCAAAATCAAGGCAAGGAATGGAAAAACTATGAATAAGATAATTCAGCAGAAATTTCCGGTAAGATAAAAAGTCAGCATAACAACTCAAAAGTGTTTCTTTTACCAATTTTTTTTATACCAAGTCATTCTCAAGAGCAGCAAATATAATAAATAATTTTTTTTTTTTGCGGTACACGGGCCTCTCACTGTTGTGGCCTCTCCCTCCGCGGAGCACAGGCTCCTGATGCGCAGGCACAGTGGCCATGGCTCATGGGCCCAGACGCTCCACGGCATGTGGGATCTTCCTGGACCGGGGCATGAACCCGCGTCCCCTGCATCAGCAGGCGGACTCTCAACCACGGCGCCACCAGGGAAGCCCACAAATATTATAACATGTCAAGAAATTAATTTTTTCAATGTTAGATTTTTATAGAGAAATTCTGAAATTTTGTGAAGGGCATAATAAGAAAATCTGAATAAATAAAGATTATTTTCAAGGAAGAAAGGGCACATTTTAATAAAAATATCTCCTTACGTTAAGCTACATATTTAATAAGTTCCAATAAAATTACAAAATGAATTCTTCAGCAAATTTGATAATCTGAATCCAAAGTTCATGTAAGTCAAAATACATGAATAGCTAAGGCAATTTTTTTTATCTCCCTGAAGGACCTTCTCTCTTATTTATTTTTTTTATTTTTTTTATTTTTTTATTTTTTATTTTTATTTTTTTTAATTTTTTGCTTTATAACAAATTTAATCAGTTATACATATACATGTTTCCATATCCCCTCCCTTTTGCGTCTCCCTCCCACTCTTTCTTTTTTCTTAAAACAACGGGAATGGAAAAAGGCTGAACATCAGGAATCAATAAAGCCATGCAAATCCAGTGTACACAAACGTTCACCTGACAGCCGTCAGAATGATCATCAGCAAAAAAAGTCTACAAAAAATAAATGCTGAAGGGGTTTTAGAGAACTGCGTACCCTTTAGCTGCTGGTGGGTTGCAACCTGGTAAGAGCCAGTCGTGAGAACAGAATGGAGGTGCGTTTAAGGGTAAAAATGGAGCTACCATGTGATCTGGTAGGCCCACTCATGGGCCTATCACCTGAGTAGACCAGAATCAAAAACACACAGGCTGGCAATCCTGCACTGCAGCAAGGTGTACCATAGCCAAACCTGGAAGAAACCAAAATGTGCATCAACAGAAAAATGCACCAAGAAGAAGTCGTCCATGTACACAATGGAATCTTAGCCATGAAAAAGCATGGAACAGTGCCGTTGGCACCACCATAGAAGGACCTAGCGATAATCACCACACTGGAAGTAAGAAAGAAACCGTAAGACAGACATCCTATGACATCACTTATAGGTGTTACCTAAGAATTGATACCCATGAAATAATTTCCAAGAGAAGGACACGCATAGATTCAGAAAACCAAATTATGTTTAACCAAATGGAAAGGTGTAAGGAATGTATGAATTAGGATATGGGGGTTAACAGACATATACTAATACATAGGAAATATATAATCACAAAATACCTAAGGAATACAAAGAGAGGTCTACTCAACACTCTATAATAACATACACGGGAATGGATCCAAAGAGGAATATAGACAGATACATTGATAGGATGAACCAGAAACTGTACACCTAGGAGAATCTACATTTTGATCAAATTTCCTCTGATAATTAAATTTAAAAAGCAAACAACAATTTAGGAGATATAAGCTCTTGGGGGTTTGCACTGGCACATTGCACTCTAATTCGCAGCTTACTACCACGATTGCCACGAAAGCTCTGTGGCCCAAAATCCCAGAGTTGGAAATGTAGAAATGCTGCCGCCTTGTGGCCGTTTCCCACAAGAGCGGCTTTGAACCCACAGCTAATGGTCACTTAACATTCACAAGGATTCAGGGCTGTAAAGGACACCTGCCCTAAAAAATTGTGCGGAGGTAGGGAATGGCCAAAAAAATTCAAAAGTGTTAAATTTTTCAAGGAGATTGGATGGAGGGGTAAGTTTTACTCACTCATTTTCAAAAAAGAGGAAAATGGATAAAAGCTCAACATCAGTAATTATTAGACTCATGCAAATCTAACCTCCAAAATGATTCCAACTCACACATGTCAACTACCATCAGCTGCAAGTCTACAAACATTAAATGCTGAAGGTGTTTTAGAGATCTGTGTACCCTCTAGCTGCTGGTGAGATGTAAAGTGGAGACAGCCAATAATGAGAATAGAAAGGAGCTGTGTTTAAAAGTAAAAATTGAGCCACCATTCCTTTCAGCAGGCCCACCGCTGAGACTCTCACCTGACAAGTCCAGAGTCGAGAAGGCACAGGCTTCAACAGCTGCACTGCAGGAATTTTCACAATAGCCAAGACACGGAAGCAACCAAAATGTCCATCACCATATCAGTTGAAAAAGAAGAAGTGGTCCATGTACACAATGGAATATTAGCCATGGAAAACAATGAAACACTGCTCTTTCAGGCACCATAGTTGAGCCTAGAGATAATCACAGAACATGAGGTAAGTCGGAAAGCAAAAGACATATCCTATGATATCACTTACAGGCATTATCTAACAACTGACACAAATGAACATATTTGCACAGAGAAAGACACTCACACACTTAGAAAACAAACTAGGCTTATCTAAAAGGAAAGGTGGGGGTAATGGAAAAATTAAGATTAGGGTTACCATACGTGTACAAATACCTATTAAATACACATAACAAAAAGACCGACCATATAGCAAGGGAGGTCTATGGAACACTCTGCAATAATTGACATGGGAAGGGGATCTGTGCATGAATATATATATATATATATATATATATATATATATATATATATATATATATATGTATATATATATATATGTTAGGCACAAATGAACCAGATTGTGTACACCTAGGACAAACAATATTCTAATCATTGCCCCTATTAAAAAAACTAAAACAACAAACAAGAAATAATGTAACATAAACTTATGGGGTTTTCTCCTGGCACATTCCATTTTAATTTACAACCTAGGAACAGGGATTCCAGAACGGCTCTGCTGCCCTAGTAACGAGATTTGTGAATGGAGAAATGCTGCCGCCTAGTGGCTGCTTAACACAACAGCAGCTTTAAACCCAGTGCTAATGGTCACTAAATATTCACACTCATTACAGGCCTGTGAATGACACCTGCCCTCAAAAACAATCCTGGGAGCGAATATTGACCAAAAAATTCAATTTTGAGGGCAACCTTTCAAGAAGACAATTTCAAGAGGTTAATTGTATTCTACGTTTTTTTCATTTGTTCATTAACAGAAATTTTAAAAGGTGTGGAAAAATGAACCTTAGAAAGAATTAAGGACATGCAAATGCAAATTACAAAAATCCTATCAGCTCACAACAGTCAGAATGACCATCAGCAAAAATTCTGCAAACAATAAATGCTGAAGGGGTTGTGGAAAAATGCCTAGGCTTGGTTCAACGTGGGACATGCTAAGAGCCAGTAAGGAAAACACAAAGGAGGTGCATTGAAAAGGTAAGTACTGAGCTACCATTCAATCAAGCATGCCCACTGCTGGCCCTATCGCCTGAGAGGATGAGAATCAAAAAGACACAGGCTGGACTTCACTGGTGGCGCAGTGGTTGAGAGTCCGCCGCCGAAGCAGGGGACACGGGTTTATGCCCCGGTTCGGGAAAATCACACATGCCGTGGAGCGGCTGGTCCCGTGAGCTATGGCTGCTGGGCCTGTGCGTCCAGAGCCTGTGCTCTGCAATCGGAGTGGCCATGGCAGTGAGTGGCCTACGTACTGCAAAACAAGAAAAAAACAGCCTGGCAATCCTGCCCTCCAGCAATATTTATCATAGCCAAAACTTGGAAGCTACGAAAATGTCCATCAACAGAGGAATGCACAAAGAAGAAGTGGTCCATGTACACAATGGAATATGACTCCAATAAAAAAATATAAACTCAATCTAGAAAACAAACAAAAGTAAAAAAAAAAACACATCAGCTTTTGGGGGTTTATCCAGGCACATTCCACCCTAATTTATAACCGAGAAATACCACTGCAAGGTAGTCTGTTTCCCTAGTTAAAAGCTTGTGAAAAGCAGAAATGCTGCCACCCTCTGGCAGTGACCTGCAACAGCAGCTTTAAAAACTGTGCTAAGGGTCACTTCATATGCACCAGTACTGGAGGGCTGTAAATGAAACCTGCCCTCAGAATGTCATTAGGGAGGTAATGGCCAAAATATTTCTAAATGTCACACATACTTCACGAAAACAATTGGAAGAGGTAAGATCTACTCACAGTTTGAATAATAAAAGGACATGCCAGAAAGCTCAATTTCAATGGATTATGAGACGAATGCAAATCCAACCACAAACATATAGCAGCTCACACTTGTCAGAATAAACTTCAGCAAAAAAAAAACTACAAACAATAAATGCTGAAGGTGTTGTGCAGAAGTGCATACCCTCAACTTTAAGTGGGATGTGACCTGGTAAGAGCCACTAACGAGAACAGAATGGAGGTGCTTTTACTACGTAAATATTTTTCTACCATATGATCCAGCAGGCCCACTCCTGGGCCTATAACCTAAGAAGACAGAATTGGAAAGACACAGGGAGGCGAATGTGCATTGCCGCAGCATTACAATTGCCAAGTCATGGAAGCAAGCAAAAAGTCCATCAACATATGAGTGGACAAAGAAAACTGGTACATGTACAGACGGAGTATTGGACAAGGAAAAAAAGGACACGATGTCATTTGCAGCACTGTAGATGAGTCTAGAGGCAATCACACAACGTGTAGTATGTCAGAAAGAGAAAGACACATATCGTATGATATCACTTTTAGGTATTACCTATAAATGGATACCAGTGAAGATATTTCCACAGAGAAGGGCAACCACTGATTCATTCAACAAACTTATGGTTCACCAATGGAAATTTGTGAGGATTGGATACATTAGGATATTGGGGTTAACAGACATATACAAACACAGGTGAAATATATCATCACCAAAGACCTACGGAATACCAAGAGAAGACTACTCAACATCCTGTCATAACGTACATGGGAAAAGGATTCCAGGAAGAATAGACATATGTTTATGTGTAAAAGAACCACATCTTGCACACCTAGAACAAGCCAAACTTTGTAATCAAACTTGCTGTGATAAAAATAAAAATTAAATTAAATAAACGAACAAGAAGTAGTGAGACATATACTTAAGGGGCTTTTCCCTGGCACACGCCATTCTAAATTACAACCTAGAACACAACTTCCATTGAGGCTCTGTTGCCCTAGTAACCAGATTTGGTAAAGTAGAACAGCTGCCACCTTGTGGGCGTTTCACATGACAGCAGCTTTAATCCCAGCGTTAATGGTCAGTTGATATTCAAAATAATTGCAGGCCTGTAAATCACACCTGCACTGAAAACAAATCCTGGGGTCGTATATCGACCAAAAAAATTCAAAGGCATCCATATTTCAAACCGACAGTTTCAAGAGGCATAATTTATGCACATTTGTCTTCTGTTTCTTTTTCTTTCTTTCTTTTTTCTTTTTTTTCAGCTTTCAAACTACTATTTATTTAATCATGTGTTCATTCTACAGATAATTTTTAAAGTGTCTACTATGTACTAATTGCAAGTTAGGTCCCAGGATTACAGCAGTGAGTTAAACAGATAAAATCCCCGGACCTTATGGAACTTAAAGCCTAGTGGGTGACTCGGTCAATAATCCACTTCATAGATAACTACGTAGTTATAATACAGGGTACAGTGAGAGGGCTAACAAAGGGCTCTAATTTAGGCTGGAGTTCAGAGAGGTTCCCCATGAAGAAATGATAGTTTACTTCTCAGGTACTTAATAAACAAAAGTGGTAAAATTAAATGGAAGTGTTTAAATGAACAGAGTTAGGTACCACTTTTAATTACATACATACATATACACACACATAAAATAGATCCCAACTTTCTAAATAAATTATAAGTAAATTGAACGCAAAATTTGTTAATAATGATAAAGTAGTACATATTCCAGAAATAAAGTCATGATGAGTAGCAAAAAAATCTAGGTACTGTTAATGTTATCACATTAATACATGTTTTAATGGTGATTTCAATGGCTATAGAAAAGGCATCTATGAAAAAAAACTGCTTAGTAAATTAGTAAAATAAGGAAATTCCTTAACCTAACGAGAGAAGGATTTTTTAAAGATCCTTTAGCAAATATATTTAATGATAAAACTTTAAAGTTAAAGTTTGGAGACCACAACTATTGCACATTGTTCTATAAGTCCTAGTCAATAGAATAAGAAAAGAATAAGCAGTGTAAGAATTAGAGAATGTGTCAGATAGACTGCACATCAGTCAATCTGTTGTGGTTTGGAAATTTAAAATGTTAACCACATTGCCCACTTCTGAAAGGAAGAGAAAGTTTGTCATTATTTGCAAATGATATGATAATCTTATCAAAATCAAGGCAAGGAATGGAAAAACTATGAATAAGATAATTCAGCAGAAATTTCCGGTAAGATAAAAAGTCAGCATAACAACTCAAAAGTGTTTCTTTTACCAATTTTTTTTATACCAAGTCATTCTCAAGAGCAGCAAATATAATAAATACTTTTTTTTTTTTGCGGTACACGGGCCTCTCACTGTTGTGGCCTCTCCCTCCGCGGAGCACAGGCTCCTGATGCGCAGGCACAGTGGCCATGGCTCATGGGCCCAGACGCTCCACGGCATGTGGGATCTTCCTGGACCGGGGCATGAACCCGCGTCCCCTGCATCAGCAGGCGGACTCTCAACCACGGCGCCACCAGGGAAGCCCACAAATATTATAACATGTCAAGAAATTAATTTTTTCAATGTTAGATTTTTATAGAGAAATTCTGAAATTTTGTGAAGGGCATAATAAGAAAATCTGAATAAATAAAGATTATTTTCAAGGAAGAAAGGGCACATTTTAATAAAAATATCTCCTTACGTTAAGCTACATATTTAATAAGTTCCAATAAAATTACAAAATGAATTCTTCAGCAAATTTGATAATCTGAATCCAAAGTTCATGTAAGTCAAAATACATGAATAGCTAAGGCAATTTTTTTTATCTCCCTGAAGGACCTTCTCTCTTATTTCTTTTTTTTTATTTTTTTTTATTTTTTTTAATTTTTTTATTTTTTATTTTTATTTTTTTTTAATTTTTTGCTTTATAACAAATTTAATCAGTTATACATATACGTGTTTCCATATCCCCTTCCTTTTGCGTCTCCCTCCCACTCTTTCTTTTTTCTTAAAACAACGGGAATGGAAAAAGGCTGAACATCAGGAATCAATAAAGCCATGCAAATCCAGTGTACACAAACGTTCACCTGACAGCCGTCAGAATGATCATCAGCAAAACAAGTCTACAAAAAATAAATGCTGAAGTGGTTTTAGAGAACTGCGTACCCTTTAGCTGCTGGTGGGTTGCAACCTGGTAAGAGCCAGTCGTGAGAACAGAATGGAGGTGCGTTTAAGGGTAAAAATGGAGCTACCATGTGATCTGGTAGGCCCACTCATGGGCCTATCACCTGAGTAGACCAGAATCAAAAACACACAGGCTGGCAATCCTGCACTGCAGCAAGGTGTACCATAGCCAAACCTGGAAGAAACCAAAATGTGCATCAACAGAAAAATGCACCAAGAAGAAGTCGTCCATGTACACAATGGAATCTTAGCCATGAGAAAGCATGGAACAGTGCCGTTGGCACCACCATAGAAGGACATAGCGATAATCACCACACTGGAAGTAAGAAAGAAACCGTAAGACAGATATCCTATGACATCACTTATAGGTGTTACCTAAGAATTGATACCCATGAAATAATTTCCAAGAGAAGGACACGCATAGATTCAGAAAACCAAATTATGTTTAACCAAATGGAAAGGTGTAAGGAATGTATGAATTAGGATATGGGGGTTAACAGACATATACTAATACATAGGAAATATATAATCACAAAATACCTAAGGAATACAAAGAGAGGTCTACTCAACACTCTATAATAACATACACGGGAATGGATCCAAAGAGGAATATAGACAGATACATTGATAGGATGAACCAGAAACTGTACACCTCGGAGAATCTACATTTTGATCAAATTTCCTCTGATAATTAAATTTAAAAAGCAAACAACAATTTAGGAGATATAAGCTCTTGGGGGTTTGCACTGGCACATTGCACTCTAATTCGCATCTTACTACCACGATTGCCACGAAAGCTCTGTGGCCCAAAATCCCAGAGTTGGAAATGTAGAAATGCTGCCGCCTTGTGGCTGTTTCCCACAAGAGCGGCTTTGAACCCACAGCTAATGGTCACTTAACATTCACAAGGATTCAGGGCTGTAAAGGACACCTGCCCTAAAAAATTGTGCGGAGGTAGGGAATGGCCAAAAAAATTCAAAAGTGTTAAATTTTTCAAGGAGATTGGATGGAGGGGTAAGTTTTACTCACTCATTTTCAAAAAAGAGGAAAATGGATAAAAGCTCAACATCAGTAATTATTAGACTCATGCAAATCTAACCTCCAAAATGATTCCAACTCACACATGTCAACTACCATCAGCTGCAAGTCTACAAACATTAAATGCTGAAGGTGTTTTAGAGAACTGTGTACCCTCTAGCTGCTGGTGAGATGTAAAGTGGTGACAGCCAATAATGAGAATAGAAAGGAGCTGCGTTTAAAAGTAAAAATTGAGCCACCATTCCGTTCAGCAGGCCCACCGCTGAGACTCTCACCTGACAAGTCCAGAGTCGAGAAGGCACAGGCTTCAACAGCTGCACTGCAGGAATTTTCACAATAGCCAAGACACGGAAGCAACCAAAATGTCCATCACCATATCAGTTGAAAAAGAAGAAGTGGTCCATGTACACAATGGAATATTAGCCATGGAAAACAATGAAACACTGCTCTTTCAGGCACCATAGTTGAGCCTAGAGATAATCACAGAACATGAGGTAAGTCGGAAAGCAAAAGACATATCCTATGATATCACTTACAGGCATTATCTAACAACTGACACAAATGAACATATTTGCACAGAGAAAGACACTCACACACTTAGAAAACAAACTAGGCTTATCTAAAAGGAAAGGTGGGGGGAATGGAAAAATTAAGACTAGGGTTACCATACGTGTACAAATACCTATTAAATACACATAACAAAAAGACCGACCATATAGCAAGGGAGGTCTATGGAACACTCTGCAATAATTTACATGGGATGGGGATCTGTGCATGAATATATATATATATATATATATATATATATATATATATATATACATATATATATATATATATATACATATATATATATATATATATATACATACATATATATATATATATATATATATATATATATATATATATATATATATATATATATATATGTTAGGCACAAATGAACCGGATTGTGTACACCTAGGACAAACAATATTCTAATCATTGCCCCTATTAAAAAAACTAAAACAACAAACAAGAAATAATGTAACATAAACTTATGGGGTTTTCTCCTGACACATTCCATTTTAATTTACAACCTAGGAACAGGGATTCCAGAACGGCTCTGCTGGCCTAGTAAGGAGATTTGTGAATGGAGAAATGCTGCCGTCTAGTGGCTGTTTACCACAACAGCAGCTTTAAACCCAGTGCTAATGGTCACTAAATATTCACACTCATTACAGGCCTGTGAATGACACCTGCCCTCAAAAACAATCCTGGGAGCGAATATTGACCAAAAAATTCAATTTTGAGGGCAACCTTTCAAGAAGACAATTTCAAGAGGTTAATTGTATTCTACGTTTTTTTCATTTGTTCATTAACAGAAATTTTAAAAGGTGTGGAAAAATGAACCTTAGGAAGAATTAAGGACATGCAAATCCAAATTACAAAAATCCTATCAGCTCACAACAGTCAGAATGACCATCAGCAAAAATTCTGCAAACAATAAATGCTGAAGGGGTTGTGGAAAAATGCCTAGGCTTGGTTCAACGTGGGACATGCTAAGAGCCAGTAAGGAAAACACAAAGGAGGTGCATTGAAAAGGTAAGTACTGAGCTACCATTCAATCAAGCATGCCCACTGCTGGCCCTATCGCCTGAGAGGATGAGAATCAAAAAGACAGAGGCTGGACTTCACTGGTGGCGCAGTGGTTGAGAGTCCGCCGCCGAAGCAGGGGACATGGGCTTATGCCCCGGTTCGGGAAAATCACACATGCCGTGGAGCGGCTGGTCCCGTGAGCTATGGCTGCTGGGCCTGTGCGTCCAGAGCCTGTGCTCTGCAATCGGAGTGGCCATGGCAGTGAGTGGCCTACGTACTGCAAAACAAGAAAAAAACAGCCTGGCAATCCTGCCCTCCAGCAATATTTATCATAGCCAAAACTTGGAAGCTACGAAAATGTCCATCAACAGAGGAATGCACAAAGAAGAAGTGGTCCATGTACACAATGGAATATGACTCCAATAAAAAAAATAAACTCAATCTAGAAAACAAACAAAAGTAAAAAAAAAAACACATCAGCTTTTGGGGGTTTATCCAGGCACATTCCACTCTAATTTATAACCGAGAAATACCACTGCAAGGTAGTCTGTTTCCCTAGTTAAAAGCTTGTGAAAAGCAGAAATGCTGCCACCCTCTGGCCGTGACCTGCAACAGCAGCTTTAAAAACTGTGCTAAGGGTCACTTCATATGCACCAGTACTGGAGGGCTGTAAATGAAACCTGCCCTCAGAATGTCATTAGGGAGGTAATGGCCAAAATATTTCTAAATGTCACACATACTTCACGAAAACAATTGGAAGAGGTAAGCTCTACTCACAGTTTGAAGAAAAAAAGGACATGCCAGAAAGCTCAATTTCAATGGATTATGAGACGCATGCAAATCCCACCACAAACATATAGCAGCTCACACTTGTCAGAATAAACTTCAGCAAAAAAAAACTACAAACAATAAATGCTGAAGGTGTTGTGCAGAAGTGCATACCCTCAACTTTAAGTGGGATGTGACCTGGTAAGAGCCACTAACGAGAACAGAATGGAGGTGCTTTTACTACGTAAATATTTTTCTACCATATGATCCAGCAGGCCCACTCCTGGGCCTATAACCTAAGAAGACAGAATTGGAAAGACACAGGGAGGCGAATGTGCATTGCCGCAGCATTACAATTGCCAGGTCATGGAAGCAAGCAAAAAGTCCATCAACATATGAGTGGACAAAGAAAACTGGTACATGTACAGACGGAGTATTGGCCAAGGAAAAAAAGGACACGATGTCATTTGCAGCACTGTAGATGAGTCTACAGGCAATCACACAACGTGTAGTATGTCAGAAAGAGAAAGACACATATCGTATGATATCACTTTTAGGTATTACCTATAAATGGATACCAGTGAAGATATTTCCACAGAGAAGGGCAACCACTGATTCATTCAACAAACTTATGGTTCACCAATGGAAATTTGTGAGGATTGGATACATTAGGATATTGGGGTTAACAGACATATACAAACACAGGTGAAATATATCATCACCAAAGACCTACGGAATACCAAGAGAAGACTACTCAACATCCTGTCATAACGTACATGGGAAAAGGATTCCAGGAAGAATAGACATATGTTTATGTGTAAAAGAACCACATCTTGCACACCTAGAACAAGCCAAACTTTGTAATCAAACTTGCTGTGATAAAAATAAAAATTAAATTAAATAAACGAACAAGAAGTAGTGAGACATATACTTAAGGGGCTTTTCCCTGGCACACGCCATTCTAAATTACAACCTAGAACACAACTTCCATTGAGGCTCTGTTGCCCTAGTAACCAGATTTGGTAAAGTAGAACAGCTGCCACCTTGTGGGCGTTTCACACGACAGCAGCTTTAATCCCAGCGTTAATGCTCAGTTGATATTCAAAATAATTGCAGGCCTGTAAATCACACCTGCACTGAAAACAAATCCTGGGGTCGTATATCGACCAAAAAAATTCAAAGGCATCCATATTTCAAACCGACAGTTTCAAGAGGCATAATTTATGCACATTTGTCTTCTGTTTCTTTTTCTTTCTTTCTTTTTTCTTTTTTTTTCAGCTTTCAAACCACTATTTATTTAATCATGTGTTCATTCCACAGATAATTTTTAAAGTGTCTACTATGTACTAATTGCAAGTTAGGTCCCAGGATTACAGCAGTGAGTTAAACAGATAAAATCCCCTGACCTTATGGAACTTAAAGCCTAGTGGGTGACTCGGTCAATAATCCACTTCATAGATAACTACGTAGTTATAATACAGGGTACAGTGAGAGGGCTAACAAAGGGCTCTAATTTAGGCTGGAGTTCAGAGAGGTTCCCCATGAAGAAATGATAGTTTACTTCTCAGGTACTTAATAAACAAAAGTGGTAAAATTAAATGGAAGTGTTTAAATGAACAGAGTTAGGCACCACTTTTAATTACATACATACATATACACACACATAAAATAGATCCCAACTTTCTAAATAAATTATTAGTAAATTGAACGCAAAATTTGTTAATAATGATAAAGTAGTACATATTGCAGAAATAAAGTCACGATGAGTAGCAAAAAATCTAGGTACTGTTAATGTTATCACATTAATACATGTTTTAATGGTGATTTCAATGGCTATAGAAAAGGCATCTATGAAAAAAAAACTGCTTAGTAAATTAGTAAAATAAGGAAATTCCTTAACCTAACGAGAGAAGGATTTTTTAAAGATCCTTTAGCAAATATATTTAATGATAAAACTTTAAAGTTAAAGTTTGGAGACCACAACTATTGCACATTGTTCTATAAGTCCTAGTCAATAGAATAAGAAAAGAATAAGCAGTGTAAGAATTAGAGAATATGTCAGATAGACTGCACATCAGTCAATCTGTGGTGGTTTGGAAATTTAAAATGTTAACCACATTGTCCACTTCTGAAAGGAAGAGAAAGTTTGTCATTATTTGCAAATGATATGATAATCTTATCAAAATCAAGGCAAGGAATGGAAAAACTATGAATAAGATAATTCAGCAGAAATTTCCGGTAAGATATAAAGTCAGCATAACAACTCAAAACTATGTCTTTTACCAATTTTTTATACCAAGTCATTCTCAAGAGCAGCAAATATTATAAATACTTTTTTTTTGTGGTACACGGGCCTCTCACTGTTGTGGCCTCTCCCGCTGCAGAGCACAGGCTCCTGATGCGCAGGCTCAGTGGCCATGGCTCATGGGCCCAGACGCTCCACGGCATGTGGGATCTTCCTGGACCGGGGCATGAACCCGCGTCCCCTGCATCAGCAGGCGGACTCTCAACCACTGCACCACCAGGGAAGCCCGCAAATATTATAAAATGTCAAGAAATTAATTTTTTCAATGTTAGATTTTTATAGAGAAATTCTGAAATTTTGTGAAGGGCATAATAAGAAAATATGAATAAATAAAGATTATTTTCAAGGAAGAAAGGGCACATTTTAATAAAAATATCTCCTTACGTTAAGCTACATATTTAATAAGTTCCAATAAAATTACAAAATGATTTCTTCAGCAAATTTGATAACCTGAATCCAAAGTTCATGTAAGTCAAAATACATGAATAGCTAAGGCAATTTTATTTATCTCCCTGAAGGACCTTCTCTCTTATTTCATTTTTTTTATTTATTTTTTATTTTTTTAATTTTTTTATTTTTTATTTTTATTTTTTTTTAATTTTTTGCTTTATAACAAATTTAATCAGTTATACATATACATGTTTCCATATCCCCTCTCTTTTGCGTCTCCCTCCCACTCTTTCTTTTTTCTTAAAACAACGGGAATGGAAAAAGGCTGAACATCAGGAATCAATAAAGCCATGCAAATCCAGTGTACACAAACGTTCACCTGACAGCCGTCAGAATGATCATCAGCAAAACAAGTCTACAAAAAATAAATGCTGAAGGGGTTTTAGAGAACTGCATACCCTTTAGCTGCTGGTGGGTTGCAACCTGGTAAGAGCCAGTCGTGAGAACAGAATGGAGGTGCGTTTAAGGGTAAAAATGGAGCTACCATGTGATCTGGTAGGCCCACTCATGGGCCTATCACCTGAGTAGACCAGAATCAAAAACACACAGGCTGGCAATCCTGCACTGCAGCAAGGTGTACCATAGCCAAACCTGGAAGAAACCAAAATGTGCATCAACAGAAAAATGCACCAAGAAGAAGTCGTCCATGTACACAATGGAATCTTAGCCATGAAAAAGCATGGAACAGTGCCGTTGGCACCACCATAGAAGGACCTAGCGAGAATCACCACACTGGAAGTAAGAAAGAAACCGTAAGACAGACATCCTATGACATCACTTATAGGTGTTACCTAAGAATTGATACCCATGAAATAATTTCCAAGAGAAGGACACGCATAGATTCAGAAAACCAAATTATGTTTAACCAAATGGAAAGGTGTAAGGAATGTATGAATTAGGATATGGGGGTTAACAGACATATACTAATACATAGGAAATATATAATCACAAAATACCTAAGGAATACAAAGAGAGGTCTACTCAACACTCTATAATAACATACACGGGAATGGATCCAAAGAGGAATATAGACAGATACATTGATAGGATGAACCAGAAACTGTACACCTAGGAGAATCTACATTTTGATCAAATTTCCTCTGATAATTAAATTTAAAAAGCAAACAACAATTTAGGAGATATAAGCTCTTGGGGGTTTGCACTGGCACATTGCACTCTAATTCGCAGCTTACTACCACGATTGCCACGAAAGCTCTGTGGCCCAAAATCCCAGAGTTGGAAATGTAGAAATGCTGCCGCCTTGTGGCCGTTTCCCACAAGAGCGGCTTTGAACCCACAGCTAATGGTCACTTAACATTCACAAGGATTCAGGGCTGTAAAGGACACCTGCCCTAAAAAATTGTGCGGAGGTAGGGAATGGCCAAAAAAATTCAAAAGTGTTAAATTTTTCAAGGAGATTGGATGGAGGGGTAAGTTTTACTCACTCATTTTCAAAAAAGAGGAAAATGGATAAAAGCTCAACATCAGTAATTATTACACTCATGCAAATCTAACCTCCAAAATGATTCCAACTCACACATGTCAACTACCATCAGCTGCAAGTCTACAAACATTAAATGCTGAAGGTGTTTTAGAGAACTGTGTACCCTCTAGCTGCTGGTGAGATGTAAAGTGGTGACAGCCAATAAGAAGAATAGAAAGGAGCTGCGTTTAAAAGTAAAAATTGAGCCACCATTCCGTTCAGCAGGCCCACCGCTGAGACTCTCACCTGACAAGTCCAGAGTCGAGAAGGCACAGGCTTCAACAGCTGCACTGCAGGAATTTTCACAATAGCCAAGACACGGAAGCAACCAAAATGTCCATCACCATATCAGTTGAAAAAGAAGAAGTGGTCCGTGTACACAATGGAATATTAGCCATGGAAAACAATGAAACACTGCTCTTTCAGGCACCATAGTTGAGCCTAGAGATAATCACAGAACATGAGGTAAGTCGGAAAGCAAAAGACATATCCTATGATATCACTTACAGGCATTATCTAACAACTGACACAAATGAACATATTTGCACAGAGAAAGACACTCACACACTTAGAAAACAAACTAGGCTTATCTAAAAGGAAAGGTGGGGGGAAAGGAAAAATTAAGATTAGGGTTACCATACGTGTACAAATACCTATTAAATACACATAACAAAAGACCGACCATATAGCAAGGGAGGTCTATGGAACACTCTGCAATAATTTACATGGGAAGGGGATCTGTGCATGCATATATATATATATATATTTATATATATATATATATATATGTATGTTAGGCACAATTGAACCAGATTGTGTACACCTAGGACAAACAATATTCTAATCATTGCCCCTATTAAAAAAACTAAAACAACAAACAAGAAATAATGTAACATAAACTTATGGGGTTTTCTCCTGGCACATTCCATTTTAATTTACAACCTAGGAACAGGGATTCCAGAACGGCTCTGCTGCCCTAGTAATGAGATTTGTGAATGGAGAAATGCTGCCGCCTAGTGGCTGCTTACCACAACAACAGCTTTAAACCCAGTGCTAATGGTCACTAAATATTCACACTCATTACAGGCCTGTGAATAACACCTGCCCTCAAAAACAATCCTGGGAGCGAATATTGACCAAAAAATTCAATTTTGAGGGCAACCTTTCAAGAAGACAATTTCAAGAGGTTAATTGTATTCTACGTTTTTTTCATTTGTTCGTTAACAGAAATTTTAAAAGGTGTGGAAAAATGAACCTTAGAAAGAATTAAGGACATGCAAGTCCAAATTACAAAAATCCTATCAGCTCACAACAGTCAGAATGACCATCAGCAAAAATTCTGCAAACAATAAATGCTGAAGGGGTTGTGGAGAAATGCCTAGGCTTGGTTCAACGTGGGACATGCTAAGAGCCAGTAAGGAAAACACAAAGGAGGTGCATTGAAAAGGTAAGTACTGAGCTACCATTCAATCAAGCATGCCCACTGCTGGCCCTATCGCCTGAGAGGATGAGAATCAAAAAGACAGAGGCTGGACTTCACTGGTGGCGCAGTGGTTGAGAGTCCGCCGCCAAAGCAGGGGACACGGGTTTATGCCCCGGTTCGGGAAAATCACACATGCCGTGGAGCGGCTGGTCCCGTGAGCTATGGCTGCTGGGCCTGTGCGTCCAGAGCCTGTGCTCTGCAATCGGAGTGGCCATGGCAGTGAGTGGCCTACGTACTGCAAAACAAGAAAAAAACAGTCTGGCAATCCTGCCCTCCAGCAATATTTATCATAGCCAAAACTTGGAAGCTATGAAAATGTCCATCAACAGAGGAATGCACAAAGAAGAAGTGGTCCATGTACACAATGGAATATGACTCCAATAAAAAAAATAAACTCAATCTAGAAAACAAACAAAAGTAAAAAAAAAAAACACATCAGCTTTTGGGGGTTTATCCAGGCACATTCCACTCTAATTTATAACCGAGAAATACCACTGCAAGGTAGTCTGTTTCCCTATTAAAAGCTTGTGAAAAGCAGAAATGCTGCCACCCTCTGGCCGTGACCTGCAACAGCAGCTTTAAAAACTGTGCTAAGGGTCACTTCATATGCACCAGTACTGGAGGGCTGTAAATGAAACCTGCCCTCAGAATGTCATTAGGGAGGTAATGGCCAAAATATTTCTAAATGTCACACATACTTCACGAAAACAATTGGAAGAGGTAAGCTCTACTCACAGTTTGAAGAAAAAAAGGACATGCCAGAAAGCTCAATTTCAATGGATTATGAGACGCATGCAAATCCCACCACAAACATATAGCGGCTCACACTTGTCAGAATAAACTTCAGCAAAAAAAAACTACAAACAATAAATGCTGAAGGTGTTGTGCAGAAGTGCATACCCTCAACTTTAAGTGGGATATGACCTGGTAAGAGCCACTAACGAGAACAGAATGGAGGTGCTTTTACTACGTAAATATTTTTCTACCATATGATCCAGCAGGCCCACTCCTGGGCCTATAACCTAAGAAGACAGAATTGGAAAGACACAGGGAGGCGAATGTGCATTGCCGCAGCATTACAATTGCCAAGTCATGGAAGCAACCAAAAAGTCCATCAACATATGAGTGGACAAAGAAAACTGGTACATGTACAGACGGAGTATTGGCCAAGGAAAAAAAGGACATGATGTCATTTGCAGCACTGTAGATGAGTCTAGAGGCAATCACACAACGTGTAGTATGTCAGAAAGAGAAAGACACATATCGTATGATATCACTTTTAGGTATTACCTATAAATGGATACCAGTGAAGATATTTCCACAGAGAAGGGCAACCACTGATTCATTCAACAAACTTATGGTTCACCAATGGAAATTTGTGAGGATTGGATACATTAGGATATTGGGGTTAACAGACATATACAAACACAGGTGAAATATATCATCACCAAAGACCTACGGAATACCAAGAGAAGACTACTCAACATCCTGTCATAACGTACATGGGAAAAGGATTCCAGGAAGAATAGACATATGTTTATGTGTAAAAGAACCACATCTTGCACACCTAGAACAAGCCAAACATTGTAATCAAACTTGCTGTGATAAAAATAAAAATTAAATTAAATAAACGAACAAGAAGTAGTGAGACATATACTTAAGGGGCTTTTCCCTGGCACACGCCATTCTAAATTACAACCTAGAACACAACTTCCATTGAGGCTCTGTTGCCCTAGTAACCAGATTTGGTAAAGTAGAACAGCTGCCACCTTGTGGGCGTTTCACACGACAGCAGCTTTAATCCCAGCGTTAATGCTCAGTTGATATTCAAAATAATTGCAGGCCTGTAAATCACACCTGCACTGAAAACAAATCCTGGGGTCGTATATCGACCAAAAAAATTCAAAGGCATCCATATTTCAAACCGACAGTTTCAAGAGGCATAATTTATGCACATTTGTCTTCTGTTTCTTTTTCTTTCTTTCTTTTTTCTTTTTTTTTCAGCTTTCAAACCACTATTTATTTAATCATGTGTTCATTCCACAGATAATTTTTAAAGTGTCTACTATGTACTAATTGCAAGTTAGGTCCCAGGATTACAGCAGTGAGTTAAACAGATAAAATCCCCTGACCTTATGGAACTTAAAGCCTAGTGGGTGACTCGGTCAATAATCCACTTCATAGATAACTACGTAGTTATAATACAGGGTACAGTGAGAGGGCTAACAAAGGGCTCTAATTTAGGCTGGAGTTCAGAGAGGTTCCCCATGAAGAAATGATAGTTTACTTCTCAGGTACTTAATAAACAAAAGTGGTAAAATTAAATGGAAGTGTTTAAATGAACAGAGTTAGGCACCACTTTTAATTACATACATACATATACACACACATAAAATAGATCCCAACTTTCTAAATAAATTATTAGTAAATTGAACGCAAAATTTGTTAATAATGATAAAGTAGTACATATTGCAGAAATAAAGTCACGATGAGTAGCAAAAAAATCTAGGTACTGTTAATGTTATCACATTAATACATGTTTTAATGGTGATTTCAATGGCTATAGAAAAGGCATCTATGAAAAAAAACTGCTTAGTAAATTAGTAAAATAAGGAAATTCCTTAACCTAACGAGAGAAGGATTTTTTAAAGATCCTTTAGCAAATATATTTAATGATAAAACTTTAAAGTTAAAGTTTGGAGACCACAACTATTGCACATTGTTCTATAAGTCCTAGTCAATAGAATAAGAAAAGAATAAGCAGTGTAAGAATTAGAGAATGTGTCAGATAGACTGCACATCAGTCAATCTGTGGTGGTTTGGAAATTTAAAATGTTAACCACATTGT
Source organism: Mesoplodon mirus (assembly GCF_964341445.2). Lineage (NCBI taxonomy): Eukaryota > Metazoa > Chordata > Mammalia > Artiodactyla > Ziphiidae > Mesoplodon > Mesoplodon mirus. The sequence continues at coordinate 146,678,128 of NC_138981.1, forward strand.
CCACTTCTGAAAGGAAGAGAAAGTTTGTCATTATTTGCAAATGATATGATAATCTTATCAAAATCAAGGCAAGGAATGGAAAAACTATGAATAAGATAATTCAACAGAAATTTCCGGTAAGATATAAAGTCAGCATAACAACTCAAAACTATGTCTTTTACCAATTTTTTATACCAAGTCATTCTCAAGAGCAGCAAATATTATAAATACTTTTTTTTTGTGGTACACGGGCCTCTCACTGTTGTGGCCTCTCCCGCTGCGGAGCACAGGCTCCTGATGCGCAGGCTCAGTGGCCATGGCTCATGGGCCCAGACGCACCACGGCATGTGGGATCTTCCTGGACCGGGGCATGAACCCTCGTCCCCTGCATCAGCAGGCGGACTCTCAACCACTGCACCACCAGGGAAGCCCGCAAATATTATAAAATGTCAAGAAATTAATTTTTTCAATGTTAGATTTTTATAGAGAAATTCTGAAATTTTGTGAAGGGCATAATAAGAAAATCTGAATAAATAAAGAGTATTTTCAAGGAAGAAAGGGCACATTTTAATAAAAATATCTCCTTACGTTAAGCTACATATTTAATAAGTTCCAATAAAATTACAAAATGATTTCTTCAGCAAATTTGATAACCTGAATCCAAAGTTCATGTAAGTCAAAATACATGAATAGCTATGGCAATTTTTTTTTATCTCCCTGAAGGACCTTCTCTCTTATTTCTTTTTTTTTTATTTATTTTTAATTTTTTTAAATTTTTTATTTTTGATTTTTATTTTTTTTAATTTTTTGCTTTATAACAAATTTAATCAGTTATACATATACGTGTTTCCATATCCCCTCCCTTTTGCGTCTCCCTCCCACTCTTTCTTTTTTCTTAAAACAACGGGAATGGAAAAAGGCTGAACATCAGGAATCAATAAAGCCATGCAAATCCAGTGTACACAAACGTTCACCTGACAGCCGTCAGAATGATCATCAGCAAAACAAGTCTACAAAAAATAAATGCTGAATGGGTTTTAGAGAACTGCGTACCCTTTAGCTGCTGGTGGGTTGCAACCTGGTAAGAGCCAGTCGTGAGAACAGAATGGAGGTGCGTTTAAGGGTAAAAATGGAGCTACCATGTGATCTGGTAGGCCCACTCATGGGCCTATCACCTGAGTAGACCAGAATCAAAAACACACAGGCTGGCAATCCTGCACTGCAGCAAGGTGTACCATAGCCAAACCTGGAAGAAACCAAAATGTGCATCAACAGAAAAATGCACCAAGAAGAAGTCGTCCATGTACACAATGGAATCTTAGCCATGAGAAAGCATGGAACAGTGCCGTTGGCACCACCATAGAAGGACCTAGCGATAATCACCACACTGGAAGTAAGAAAGAAACCGTAAGACAGACATCCTATGACATCACTTATAGGTGTTACCTAAGAATTGATACCCATGAAATAATTTCCAAGAGAAGGACACGCATAGATTCAGAAAACCAAATTATGTTTAACCAAATGGAAAGGTGTAAGGAATGTATGAATTAGGATATGGGGGTTAACAGACATATACTAATACATAGGAAATATATAATCACAAAATACCTAAGGAATACAAAGAGAGGTCTACTCAACACTCTATAATAACATACACGGGAATGGATCCAAAGAGGAATATAGACAGATACATTGATAGGATGAACCAGAAACTGTACACCTCGGAGAATCTACATTTTGATCAAATTTCCTCTGATAATTAAATTTAAAAAGCAAACAACAATTTAGGAGATATAAGCTCTTGGGGGTTTGCACTGGCACATTGCACTCTAATTCGCAGCTTACTACCACGATTGCCACGAAAGCTCTGTGGCCCCAAATCCCAGAGTTGGAAATGTAGAAATGCTGCCGCCTTGTGGCCGTTTCCCACAAGAGCGGCTTTGAACCCACAGCTAATGGTCACTTAACATTCACAAGGATTCAGGGCTGTAAAGGACACCTGCCCTAAAAAATTGTGCGGAGGTAGGGAATGGCCAAAAAAATTCAAAAGTGTTAAATTTTTCAAGGAGATTGGATGGAGGGGTAAGTTTTACTCACTCATTTTCAAAAAAGAGGAAAATGGATAAAAGCTCAACATCAGTAATTATTAGACTCATGCAAATCTAACCTCCAAAATGATTCCAACTCACACATGTCAACTACCATCAGCTGCAAGTCTACAAACATTAAATGCTGAAGGTGTTTTAGAGAACTGTGTACCCTCTAGCTGCTGGTGAGATGTAAAGTGGTGACAGCCAATAATGAGAATAGAAAGGAGCTGCGTTTAAAAGTAAAAATTGAGCCACCATTCCGTTCAGCAGGCCCACCGCTGAGACTCTCACCTGACAAGTCCAGAGTCGAGAAGGCACAGGCTTCAACAGCTGCACTGAAGGAATTTTCACAATAGCCAAGACACGGAAGCAACCAAAATGTCCATCACCATATCAGTTGAAAAAGAAGAAGTGGTCCATGTACACAATGGAATATTAGCCATGGAAAACAATGAAACACTGCTCTTTCAGGCACCATAGTTGAGCCTAGAGATAATCACAGAACATGAGGTAAGTCGGAAAGCAAAAGACATATCCTATGATATCACTTACAGGCATTATCTAACAACTGACACAAATGAACATATTTGCACAGAGAAAGACACTCACACACTTAGAAAACAAACTAGGCTTATCTAAAAGGAAAGGTGGGGGGAATGGAAAAATTAAGACTAGGGTTACCATACGTGTACAAATACCTATTAAATACACATAACAAAAAGACCGACCATATAGCAAGGGAGGTCTATGGAACACTCTGCAATAATTGACATGGGAAGGGGATCTGTGCATGAATATATATATATATATATATATATATATATATATATATATATATATACATACATACATATATATATATATATATATATATATATATATATATATATATATATATATGTTAGGCACAAATGAACCGGATTGTGTACACCTAGGACAAACAATATTCTAATCATTGCCCCTATTAAAAAAACTAAAACAACAAACAAGAAATAATGTAACATAAACTTATGGGGTTTTCTCCTGACACATTCCATTTTAATTTACAACCTAGGAACAGGGATTCCAGAACGGCTCTGCTGGCCTAGTAACGAGATTTGTGAATGGAGAAATGCTGCCGCCTAGTGGCTGTTTACCACAACAGCAGCTTTCAACCCAGTGCTAATGGTCACTAAATATTCACACTCATTACAGGCCTGTGAATGACACCTGCCCTCAAAAACAATCCTGGGAGCGAATATTGACCAAAAAATTCAATTTTGAGGGCAACCTTTCAAGAAGACAATTTCAAGAGCTTAATTGTATTCTACGTTTTTTTCATTTGTTCGTTAACAGAAATTTTAAAAGGTGTGGAAAAATGAACCTTAGGAAGAATTAAGGACATGCAAATCCAAATTACAAAAATCCTATCAGCTCACAACAGTCAGAATGACCATCAGCAAAAATTCTGCAAACAATAAATGCTGAAGGGGTTGTGGAAAAATGCCTAGGCTTGGTTCAACGTGGGACATGCTAAGAGCCAGTAAGGAAAACACAAAGGAGGTGCATTGAAAAGGTAAGTACTGAGCTACCATTCAATCAAGCATGCCCACTGCTGGCCCTATCGCCTGAGAGGATGAGAATCAAAAAGACAGAGGCTGGACTTCACTGGTGGCGCAGTGGTTGAGAGTCTGCCGCCGAAGCAGGGGACACGGGTTTATGCCCCGGTTCGGGAAAATCACACATGCCGTGGAGCGGCTGGTCCCGTGAGCTATGGCTGCTGGGCCTGTGCGTCCAGAGCCTGTGCTCTGCAATCGGAGTGGCCATGGCAGTGAGTGGCCTACGTACTGCAAAACAAGAAAAAAACAGTCTGGCAATCCTGCCCTCCAGCAATATTTATCATAGCCAAAACTTGGAAGCTACGAAAATGTCCATCAATAGAGGAATGCACAAAGAAGAAGTGGTCCATGTACACAATGGAATATGACTCCAATAAAAAAAATAAACTCAATCTAGAAAACAAACAAAAGTAAAAAAAAAAACACATCAGCTTTTGGGGGTTTATCCAGGCACATTCCACTCTAATTTATAACCGAGAAATACCACTGCAAGGTAGTCTGTTTCCCTAGTTAAAAGCTTGTGAAAAGCAGAAATGCTGCCACCCTCTGGCCGTGACCTGCAACAGCAGCTTTAAAAACTGTGCTAAGGGTCACTTCATATGCACCAGTACTGGAGGGCTGTAAATGAAACCTGCCCTCAGAATGTCATTAGGGAGGTAATGGCCAAAATATTTCTAAATGTCACACATACTTCACGAAAACAATTGGAAGAGGTAAGCTCTACTCACAGTTTGAAGAAAAAAAGGACATGCCAGAAAGCTCAATTTCAATGGATTATGAGACGCATGCAAATCCCACCACAAACATATAGCGGCTCACACTTGTCAGAATAAACTTCAGCAAAAAAAAACTACAAACAATAAATGCTGAAGGTGTTGTGCAGAAGTGCATACCCTCAACTTTAAGTGGGATGTGACCTGGTAAGAGCCACTAACGAGAACAGAATGGAGGTGCTTTTACTACGTAAATATTTTTCTACCATATGATCCAGCAGGCCCACTCCTGGGCCTATAACCTAAGAAGACAGAATTGGAAAGACACAGGGAGGCGAATGTGCATTGCCGCAGCATTACAATTACCAAGTCATGGAAGCAAGCAAAAAGTCCATCAACATATGAGTGGACAAAGAAAACTGGTACATGTACAGATGGAGTATTGGACAAGGAAAAAAAGGACACGATGTCATTTGCAGCACTGTAGATGAGTCTAGAGGCAATCACACAACGTGTAGTATGTCAGAAAGAGAAAGACACATATCGTATGATATCACTTTTAGGTATTACCTATAAATGGATACCAGTGAAGATATTTCCACAGAGAAGGGCAACCACTGATTCATTCAACAAACTTATGGTTCACCAATGGAAATTTGTGAGGATTGGATACATTAGGATATTGGGGTTAACAGACATATACAAACACAGGTGAAATATATCATCACCAAAGACCTACGGAATACCAAGAGAAGACTACTCAACATCCTGTCATAACGTACATGGGAAAAGGATTCCAGGAAGAATAGACATATGTTTATGTGTCAAAGAACCACATCTTGCACACCTAGAACAAGCCAAACATTGTAATCAAACTTGCTGTGATAAAAATAAAAATTAAATTAAATAAACGAACAAGAAGTAGTGAGACATATACTTAAGGGGCTTTTCCCTGGCACACGCCATTCTAAATTACAACCTAGAACACAACTTCCATTGAGGCTCTGTTGCCCTAGTAACCAGATTTGGTAAAGTAGAACAGCTGCCACCTTGTGGGCGTTTCACACGACAGCAGCTTTAATCCCAGCGTTAATGCTCAGTTGATATTCAAAATAATTGCAGGCCTGTAAATCACACCTGCACTGAAAACAAATCCTGGGGTCGTATATCGACCAAAAAAATTCAAAGGCATCCATATTTCAAACCGACAGTTTCAAGAGGCATAATTTATGCACATTTGTCTTCTGTTTCTTTTTCTTTCTTTCTTTTTTCTTTTTTTTTCAGCTTTCAAACCACTATTTATTTAATCATGTGTTCATTCCACAGATAATTTTTAAAGTGTCTACTATGTACTAATTGCAAGTTAGGTCCCAGGATTACAGCAGTGAGTTAAACAGATAAAATCCCCTGACCTTATGGAACTTAAAGCCTAGTGGGTGACTCGGTCAATAATCCACTTCATAGATAACTACGTAGTTATAATACAGGGTACAGTGAGAGGGCTAACAAAGGGCTCTAATTTAGGCTGGAGTTCAGAGAGGTTCCCCATGAAGAAATGATAGTTTACTTCTCAGGTACTTAATAAACAAAAGTGGTAAAATTAAATGGAAGTGTTTAAATGAACAGAGTTAGGCACCACTTTTAATTACATACATACATATACACACACATAAAATAGATCCCAACTTTCTAAATAAATTATTAGTAAATTGAACGCAAAATTTGTTAATAATGATAAAGTAGTACATATTGCAGAAATAAAGTCACGATGAGTAGCAAAAAAATCTAGGTACTGTTAATGTTATCACATTAATACATGTTTTAATGGTGATTTCAATGGCTATAGAAAAGGCATCTATGAAAAAAAACTGCTTAGTAAATTAGTAAAATAAGGAAATTCCTTAACCTAACGAGAGAAGGATTTTTTAAAGATCCTTTAGCAAATATATTTAATGATAAAACTTTAAAGTTAAAGTTTGGAGACCACAACTATTGCACATTGTTCTATAAGTCCTAGTCAATAGAATAAGAAAAGAATAAGCAGTGTAAGAATTAGAGAATGTGTCAGATAGACTGCACATCAGTCAATCTGTTGTGGTTTGGAAATTTAAAATGTTAACCACATTGTCCACTTCTGAAAGGAAGAGAAAGTTTGTCATTATTTGCAAATGATATGATAATCTTATCAAAATCAAGGCAAGGAATGGAAAAACTATGAATAAGATAATTCAGCAGAAATTTCCGGTAAGATATAAAGTCAGCATAACAACTCAAAACTATGTCTTTTACCAATTTTTTATACCAAGTCATTCTCAAGAGCAGCAAATATTATAAATACTTTTTTTTTGTGGTACACGGGCCTCTCACTGTTGTGGCCTCTCCCGCTGCAGAGCACAGGCTCCTGATGCGCAGGCTCAGTGGCCATGGCTCATGGGCCCAGACGCTCCACGGCATGTGGGATCTTCCTGGACCGGGGCATGAACCCGCGTCCCCTGCATCAGCAGGCGGACTCTCAACCACTGCACCACCAGGGAAGCCCGCAAATATTATAAAATGTCAAGAAATTAATTTTTTCAATGTTAGATTTTTATAGAGAAATTCTGAAATTTTGTGAAGGGCATAATAAGAAAATCTGAATAAATAAAGAGTATTTTCAAGGAAGAAAGGGCACATTTTAATAAAAATATCTCCTTACGTTAAGCTACATATTTAATAAGTTCCAATAAAATTACAAAATGATTTCTTCAGCAAATTTGATAACCTGAATCCAAAGTTCATGTAAGTCAAAATACATGAATAGCTATGGCAATTTTTTTTTATCTCCCTGAAGGACCTTCTCTCTTATTTCTTTTTTTTTATTTATTTTTAATTTTTTTAAATTTTTTATTTTTGATTTTTATTTTTTTTAATTTTTTGCTTTATAACAAATTTAATCAGTTATACATATACGTGTTTCCATATCCCCTCCCTTTTGCGTCTCCCTCCCACTCTTTCTTTTTTCTTAAAACAACGGGAATGGAAAAAGGCTGAACATCAGGAATCAATAAAGCCATGCAAATCCAGTGTACACAAACGTTCACCTGGCAGCCGTCAGAATGATCATCAGCAAAACAAGTCTACAAAAAATAAATGCTGAAGGGGTTTTAGAGAACTGCGTACCCTTTAGCTGCTGGTGGGTTGCAACCTGGTAAGAGCCAGTCGTGAGAACAGAATGGAGGTGCGTTTAAGGGTAAAAATGGAGCTACCATGTGACCTGGTAGGCCCACTCATGGGCCTATCACCTGAGTAGCCCAGAATCAAAAACACACAGGCTGGCAATCCTGCACTGCAGCAAGGTGTACCATAGCCAAACCTGGAAGAAACCAAAATGTGCATCAACAGAAAAATGCACCAAGAAGAAGTCGTCCATGTACACAATGGAATCTTAGCCATGAGAAAGCATGGAACAGTGCCGTTGGCACCACCATAGAAGGACCTAGCGATAATCACCACACTGGAAGTAAGAAAGAAACCGTAAGACAGACATCCTATGACATCACTTATAGGTGTTACCTAAGAATTGATACCCATGAAATAATTTCCAAGAGAAGGACACGCATAGATTCAGAAAACCAAATTATGTTTAACCAAATGGAAAGGTGTAAGGAATGTATGAATTAGGATATGGGGGTTAACAGACATATACTAATACATAGGAAATATATAATCACAAAATACCTAAGGAATACAAAGAGAGGTCTACTCAACACTCTATAATAACATACACGGGAATGGATCCAAAGAGGAATATAGACAGATACATTGATAGGATGAACCAGAAACTGTACACCTCGGAGAATCTACATTTTGATCAAATTTCCTCTGATAATTAAATTTAAAAAGCAAACAACAATTTAGGAGATATAAGCTCTTGGGGGTTTGCACTGGCACATTGCACTCTAATTCGCAGCTTACTACCACGATTGCCACGAAAGCTCTGTGGCCCAAAATCCCAGAGTTGGAAATGTAGAAATGCTGCCGCCTTGTGGCCGTTTCCCACAAGAGCGGCTTTGAACCCACAGCTAATGGTCACTTAACATTCACAAGGATTCAGGGCTGTAAAGGACACCTGCCCTAAAAAATTGTGCGGAGGTAGGGAATGGCCAAAAAATTCAAAAGTGTTAAATTTTTCAAGGAGATTGGATGGAGGGGTAAGTTTTACTCACTCATTTTCAAAAAAGAGGAAAATGGATAAAAGCTCAACATCAGTAATTATTAGACTCATGCAAATCTAACCTCCAAAATGATTCCAACTCACACATGTCAACTACCATCAGCTGCAAGTCTACAAACATTAAATGCTGAAGGTGTTTTAGAGAACTGTGTACCCTCTAGCTGCTGGTGAGATGTAAAGTGGTGACAGCCAATAATGAGAATAGAAAGGAGCTGCGTTTAAAAGTAAAAATTGAGCCACCATTCCGTTCAGCAGGCCCACCGCTGAGACTCTCACCTGACAAGTCCAGAGTCGAGAAGGCACAGGCTTCAACAGCTGCACTGCAGGAATTTTCACAATAGCCAAGACACGGAAGCAACCAAAATGTCCATCACCATATCAGTTGAAAAAGAAGAAGTGGTCCATGTACACAATGGAATATTAGCCATGGAAAACAATGAAACACTGCTCTTTCAGGCACCATAGTTGAGCCTAGAGATAATCACAGAACATGAGGTAAGTCGGAAAGCAAAAGACATATCCTATGATATCACTTATAGGCATTATCTAACAACTGACACAAATGAACATATTTGCACAGAGAAAGACACTCACACACTTAGAAAACAAACTAGGCTTATCTAAAAGGAAAGGTGGGGGGAATGGAAAAATTAAGATTAGGGTTACCATACGTGTACAAATACCTATTAAATACACATAACAAAAAGACCGACCATATAGCAAGGGAGGTCTATGGAACACTCTGCAATAATTTACATGGGAAGGGGATCTGTGCAAGAATATATATATATATATATATATATATATATATATATATATATATATATATATATATATATATATACATATATATATATGTTAGGCACAAATGAACCGGATTGTGTACACCTAGGACAAACAATATTCTAATCATTGCCCCTATTAAAAAAACTAAAACAACAAACAAGAAATAATGTAACATAAACTTATGGGGTTTTCTCCTGACACATTCCATTTTAATTTACAACCTAGGAACAGGGATTCCAGAACGGCTCTGCTGGCCTAGTAACGAGATTTGTGAATGGAGAAATGCTGCCGCCTAGTGGCTGTTTACCACAACAGCAGCTTTAAACCCAGTGCTAATGGTCACTAAATATTCACACTCATTATAGGCCTGTGAATGACACCTGCCCTCAAAAACAATCCTGGGAGCGAATATTGACCAAAAAATTCAATTTTGAGGGCAACCTTTCAAGAAGACAATTTCAAGAGGTTAATTGTATTCTACGTTTTTTTCATTTGTTCGTTAACAGAAATTTTAAAAGGTGTGGAAAAATGAACCTTAGGAAGAATTAAGGACATGCAAATCCAAATTACAAAAATCCTATCAGCTCACAACAGTCAGAATGACCATCAGCAAAAATTCTGCAAACAATAAATGCTGAAGGGGTTGTGGAAAAATGCCTAGGCTTGGTTCAACGTGGGACATGCTAAGAGCCAGTAAGGAAAACACAAAGGAGGTGCATTGAAAAGGTAAGTACTGAGCTACCATTCAATCAAGCATGCCCACTGCTGGCCCTATCGCCTGAGAGGATGAGAATCAAAAAGACAGAGGCTGGACTTCACTGGTGGCGCAGTGGTTGAGAGTCCGCCGCCGAAGCAGGGGACACGGGTTTATGCCCCGGTTCGGGAAAATCACACATGCCGTGGAGCGGCTGGTCCCGTGAGCTATGGCTGCTGGGCCTGTGCGTCCAGAGCCTGTGCTCTGCAATCGGAGTGGCCATGGCAGTGAGTGGCCTACGTACTGCAAAACAAGAAAAAAACAGTCTGGCAATCCTGCCCTCCAGCAATATTTATCATAGCCAAAACTTGGAAGCTACGAAAATGTCCATCAACAGAGGAATGCACAAAGAAGAAGTGGTCCATGTACACAATGGAATATGACTCCAATAAAAAAAATAAACTCAATCTAGAAAACAAACAAAAGTAAAAAAAAAAACACATCAGCTTTTGGGGGTTTATCCAGGCACATTCCACTCTAATTTATAACCGAGAAATACCACTGCAAGGTAGTCTGTTTCCCTAGTTAAAAGCTTGTGAAAAGCAGAAATGCTGCCACCCTCTGGCCGTGACCTGCAACAGCAGCTTTAAAAACTGTGCTAAGGGTCACTTCATATGCACCAGTACTGGAGGGCTGTAAATGAAACCTGCCCTCAGAATGTCATTAGGGAGGTAATGGCCAAAATATTTCTAAATGTCACACATACTTCACGAAAACAATTGGAAGAGGTAAGCTCTACTCACAGTTTGAAGAAAAAAAGGACATGCCAGAAAGCTCAATTTCAATGGATTATGAGACGCATGCAAATCCCACCACAAACATATAGCGGCTCACACTTGTCAGAATAAACTTCAGCAAAAAAAACTACAAACAATAAATGCTGAAGGTGTTGTGCAGAAGTGCATACCCTCAACTTTAAGTGGGATGTGACCTGGTAAGAGCCACTAACGAGAACAGAATGGAGGTGCTTTTACTACGTAAATATTTTTCTACCATATGATCCAGCAGGCCCACTCCTGGGCCTATAACCTAAGAAGACAGAATTGGAAAGACACAGGGAGGCGAATGTGCATTGCCGCAGCATTACAATTACCAAGTCATGGAAGCAAGCAAAAAGTCCATCAACATATGAGTGGACAAAGAAAACTGGTACATGTACAGATGGAGTATTGGACAAGGAAAAAAAGGACACGATGTCATTTGCAGCACTGTAGATGAGTCTAGAGGCAATCACACAACGTGTAGTATGTCAGAAAGAGAAAGACACATATCGTATGATATCACTTTTAGGTATTACCTATAAATGGATACCAGTGAAGATATTTCCACAGAGAAGGGCAACCACTGATTCATTCAACAAACTTATGGTTCACCAATGGAAATTTGTGAGGATTGGATACATTAGGATATTGGGGTTAACAGACATATACAAACACAGGTGAAATATATCATCACCAAAGACCTACGGAATACCAAGAGAAGACTACTCAACATCCTGTCATAACGTACATGGGAAAAGGATTCCAGGAAGAATAGACATATGTTTATGTGTCAAAGAACCACATCTTGCACACCTAGAACAAGCCAAACATTGTAATCAAACTTGCTGTGATAAAAATAAAAATTAAATTAAATAAACGAACAAGAAGTAGTGAGACATATACTTAAGGGGCTTTTCCCTGGCACACGCCATTCTAAATTACAACCTAGAACACAACTTCCATTGAGGCTCTGTTGCCCTAGTAACCAGATTTGGTAAAGTAGAACAGCTGCCACCTTGTGGGCGTTTCACACGACAGCAGCTTTAATCCCAGCGTTAATGGTCAGTTGATATTCAAAATTATTGCAGGCCTGTAAATCACACCTGCACTGAAAACAAATCCTGGGGTCGTATATCGACCAAAAAAATTCAAAGGCATCCATATTTCAAACCGACAGTTTCAAGAGGCATAATTTATGCACATTTGTCTTCTGTTTCTTTTTCTTTCTTTCTTTTTTCTTTTTTTTTCAGCTTTCAAACCACTATTTATTTAATCATGTGTTCATTCCACAGATAATTTTTAAAGTGTCTACTATGTACTAATTGCAAGTTAGGTCCCAGGATTACAGCAGTGAGTTAAACAGATAAAATCCCCTGACCTTATGGAACTTAAAGCCTAGTGGGTGACTCGGTCAATAATCCACTTCATAGATAACTACGTAGTTATAATACAGGGTACAGTGAGAGGGCTAACAAAGGGCTCTAATTTAGGCTGGAGTTCAGAGAGGTTCCCCATGAAGAAATGATAGTTTACTTCTCAGGTACTTAATAAACAAAAGTGGTAAAATTAAATGGAAGTGTTTAAATGAACAGAGTTAGGCACCACTTTTAATTACATACATACATATACACACACATAAAATAGATCCCAACTTTCTAAATAAATTATTAGTAAATTGAACGCAAAATTTGTTAATAATGATAAAGTAGTACATATTGCAGAAATAAAGTCACGATGAGTAGCAAAAAAATCTAGGTACTGTTAATGTTATCACATTAATACATGTTTTAATGGTGATTTCAATGGCTATAGAAAAGGCATCTATGAAAAAAAACTGCTTAGTAAATTAGTAAAATAAGGAAATTCCTTAACCTAACGAGAGAAGGATTTTTTAAAGATCCTTTAGCAAATATATTTAATGATAAAACTTTAAAGTTAAAGTTTGGAGACCACAACTATTGCACATTGTTCTATAAGTCCTAGTCAATAGAATAAGAAAAGAATAAGCAGTGTAAGAATTAGAGAATGTGTCAGATAGACTGCACATCAGTCAATCTGTTGTGGTTTGGAAATTTAAAATGTTAACCACATTGTCCACTTCTGAAAGGAAGAGAAAGTTTGTCATTATTTGCAAATGATATGATAATCTTATCAAAATCAAGGCAAGGAATGGAAAAACTATGAATAAGATAATTCAGCAGAAATTTCCGGTAAGATATAAAGTCAGCATAACAACTCAAAACTATGTCTTTTACCAATTTTTTATACCAAGTCATTCTCAAGAGCAGCAAATATTATAAATACTTTTTTTTGTGGTACACGGGCCTCTCACTGTTGTGGCCTCTCCCGCTGCAGAGCACAGGCTCCTGATGCGCAGGCTCAGTGGCCATGGCTCATGGGCCCAGACGCTCCACGGCATGTGGGATCTTCCTGGACCGGGGCATGAACCCGCGTCCCCTGCATCAGCAGGCGGACTCTCAACCACTGCACCACCAGGGAAGCCCGCAAATATTATAAAATGTCAAGAAATTAATTTTTTCAATGTTAGATTTTTATAGAGAAATTCTGAAATTTTGTGAAGGGCATAATAAGAAAATCTGAATAAATAAAGAGTATTTTCAAGGAAGAAAGGGCACATTTTAATAAAAATATCTCCTTACGTTAAGCTACATATTTAATAAGTTCCAATAAAATTACAAAATGATTTCTTCAGCAAATTTGATAACCTGAATCCAAAGTTCATGTAAGTCAAAATACATGAATAGCTATGGCAATTTTTTTTTATCTCCCTGAAGGACCTTCTCTCTTATTTCTTTTTTTTTATTTATTTTTAATTTTTTTAAATTTTTTATTTTTGATTTTTATTTTTTTTAATTTTTTGCTTTATAACAAATTTAATCAGTTATACATATACGTGTTTCCATATCCCCTCCCTTTTGCGTCTCCCTCCCACTCTTTCTTTTTTCTTAAAACAACGGGAATGGAAAAAGGCTGAACATCAGGAATCAATAAAGCCATGAAAATCCAGTGTACACAAACGTTCACCTGACAGCCGTCAGAATGATCATCAGCAAAACAAGTCTACAAAAAATAAATGCTGAAGGGGTTTTAGAGAACTGCGTACCCTTTAGCTGCTGGTGGGTTGCAACCTGGTAAGAGCCAGTCGTGAGAACAGAATGGAGGTGCGTTTAAGGGTAAAAATGGAGCTACCATGTGATCTGGTAGGCCCACTCATGGGCCTATCACCTGAGTAGACCAGAATCAAAAACACACAGGCTGGCAATCCTGCACTGCAGCAAGGTGTACCATAGCCAAACCTGGAAGAAACCAAAATGTGCATCAACAGAAAAATGCACCAAGAAGAAGTCGTCCATGTACACAATGGAATCTTAGCCATGAGAAAGCATGGAACAGTGCCGTTGGCACCACCATAGAAGGACCTAGCGATAATCACCACACTGGAAGTAAGAAAGAAACCGTAAGACAGACATCCTATGACATCACTTATAGGTGTTACCTAAGAATTGATACCCATGAAATAATTTCCAAGAGAAGGACACGCATAGATTCAGAAAACCAAATTATGTTTAACCAAATGGAAAGGTGTAAGGAATGTATGAATTAGGATATGGGGGTTAACAGACATATACTAATACATAGGAAATATATAATCACAAAATACCTAAGGAATACAAAGAGAGGTCTACTCAACACTCTATAATAACATACACGGGAATGGATCCAAAGAGGAATATAGACAGATACATTGATAGGATGAACCAGAAACTGTACACCTCGGAGAATCTACATTTTGATCAAATTTCCTCTGATAATTAAATTTAAAAAGCAAACAACAATTTAGGAGATATAAGCTCTTGGGGGTTTGCACTGGCACATTGCACTCTAATTCGCAGCTTACTACCACGATTGCCACGAAAGCTCTGTGGCCCCAAATCCCAGAGTTGGAAATGTAGAAATGCTGCCGCCTTGTGGCCGTTTCCCACAAGAGCGGCTTTGAACCCACAGCTAATGGTCACTTAACATTCACAAGGATTCAGGGCTGTAAAGGACACCTGCCCTAAAAAATTGTGCGGAGGTAGGGAATGGCCAAAAAAATTCAAAAGTGTTAAATTTTTCAAGGAGATTGGATGGAGGGGTAAGTTTTACTCACTCATTTTCAAAAAAGAGGAAAATGGATAAAAGCTCAACATCAGTAATTATTAGACTCATGCAAATCTAACCTCCAAAATGATTCCAACTCACACATGTCAACTACCATCAGCTGCAAGTCTACAAACATTAAATGCTGAAGGTGTTTTAGAGAACTGTGTACCCTCTAGCTGCTGGTGAGACGTAAAGTGGTGACAGCCAATAATGAGAATAGAAAGGAGCTGCGTTTAAAAGTAAAAATTGAGCCACCATTCCTTTCAGCAGGCCCACCGCTGAGACTCTCACCTGACAAGTCCAGAGTCGAGAAGGCACAGGCTTCAACAGCTGCACTGCAGGAATTTTCACAATAGCCAAGACACGGAAGCAACCAAAATGTCCATCACCATATCAGTTGAAAAAGAAGAAGTGGTCCATGTACACAATGGAATATTAGCCATGGAAAACAATGAAACACTGCTCTTTCAGGCACCATAGTTGAGCCTAGAGATAATCACAGAACATGAGGTAAGTCGGAAAGCAAAAGACATATCCTATGATATCACTTACAGGCATTATCTAACAACTGACACAAATGAACATATTTGCACAGAGAAAGACACTCACACACTTAGAAAACAAACTAGGCTTATCTAAAAGGAAAGGTGGGGGGAATGGAAAAATTAAGACTAGGGTTACCATACGTGTACAAATATCTATTAAATACACATAACAAAAAGACCGACCATATAGCAAGGGAGGTCTATGGAACACTCTGCAATAATTTACATGGGAAGGGGATCTGTGCATGAATATATATATATATATATATATATATATATATATATATATATATACATATATATATATATATATATATATATATATATATATACATATATATATATATATATATATATATATATATATATATATATATATATATGTTAGGCACAAATGAACCGGATTGTGTACACCTAGGACAAACAATATTCTAATCATTGCCCCTATTAAAAATACTAAAACAACAAACAAGAAATAATGTATCATAAACTTATGGGGTTTTCTCCTGACACATTCCATTTTAATTTACAACCTAGGAACAGGGATTCCAGAACGGCTCTGCTGGCCTAGTAACGAGATTTGTGAATGGAGAAATGCTGCCGCCTAGTGGCTGTTTACCACAACAGCAGCTTTAAACCCAGTGCTAATGGTCACTAAATATTCACACTCATTACAGGCCTGTGAATGACACCTGCCCTCAAAAACAATCCTGGGAGCGAATATTGACCAAAAAATTCAATTTTGAGGGCAACCTTTCAAGAAGACACTTTCAAGAGGTTAATTGTATTCTACGTTTTTTTCATTTGTTCGTTAACAGAAATTTTAAAAGGTGTGGAAAAATGAACCTTAGGAAGAATTAAGGACATGCAAATCCAAATTACAAAAATCCTATCAGCTCACAACAGTCAGAATGACCATCAGCAAAAATTCTGCAAACAATAAATGCTGAAGGGGTTGTGGAAAAATGCCTAGGCTTGGTTCAACGTGGGACATGCTAAGAGCCAGTAAGGGAAACACAAAGGAGGTGCATTGAAAAGGTAAGTACTGAGCTACCATTCAATCAAGCATGCCCACTGCTGGCCCTATCGCCTGAGAGGATGAGAATCAAAAAGACAGAGGCTGGACTTCACTGGTGGCGCAGTGGTTGAGAGTCCACCGCCGAAGCAGGGGACACGGGTTTATGCCCCGGTTCGGGAAAATCACACATGCCGTGGAGCGGCTGGTCCCGTGAGCTATGGCTGCTGGGCCTGTGCGTCCAGAGCCTGTGCTCTGCAATCGGAGTGGCCATGGCAGTGAGTGGCCTACGTACTGCAAAACAAGAAAAAAACAGTCTGGCAATCCTGCCCTCCAGCAATATTTATCATAGCCAAAACTTGGAAGCTACGAAAATGTCCATCAACAGAGGAATGCACAAAGAAGAAGTGGTCCATGTACACAATGGAATATGACTCCAATAAAAAAAATAAACTCAATCTAGAAAACAAACAAAAGTAAAAAAAAAAACACATCAGCTTTTGGGGGTTTATCCAGGCACATTCCACTCTAATTTATAACCGAGAAATACTACTGCAAGGTAGTCTGTTTCCCTAGTTAAAAGCTTGTGAAAAGCAGAAATGCTGCCACCCTCTGGCCGTGACCTGCAACAGCAGCTTTAAAAACTGTGCTAAGGGTCACTTCATATGCACCAGTACTGGAGGGCTGTAAATGAAACCTGCCCTCAGAATGTCATTAGGGAGGTAATGGCCAAAATATTTCTAAATGTCACACATACTTCACGAAAACAATTGGAAGAGGTAAGCTCTACTCACAGTTTGAAGAAAAAAAGGACATGCCAGAAAGCTCAATTTCAATGGATTATGAGACGCATGCAAATCCCACCACAAACATATAGCGGCTCACACTTGTCAGAATAAACTTCAGCAAAAAAAAACTACAAACAATAAATGCTGAAGGTGTTGTGCAGAAGTGCATACCCTCAACTTTAAGTGGGATGTGACCTGGTAAGAGCCACTAACGAGAACAGAATGGAGGTGCTTTTACTACGTAAATATTTTTCTACCATATGATCCAGCAGGCCCACTCCTGGGCCTATAACCTAAGAAGACAGAATTGGAAAGACACAGGGAGGCGAATGTGCATTGCCACAGCATTACAATTGCCAAGTCATGGAAGCAAGCAAAAAGTCCATCAACATATGAGTGGACAAAGAAAACTGGTACATGTACAGACGGAGTATTGGCCAAGGAAAAAAAGGACACGATGTCATTTGCAGCACTGTAGATGAGTCTAGAGGCAATCACACAACGTGTAGTACGTCAGAAAGAGAAAGACACATATCGTATGATATCACTTTTAGGTATTACCTATAAATGGATACCAGTGAAGATATTTCCACAGAGAAGGGCAACCACTGATTCATTCAACAAACTTATGGTTCACCAATGGAAATTTGTGAGGATTGGATACATTAGGATATTGGGGTTAACAGACATATACAAACACAGGTGAAATATATCATCACCAAAGACCTACGGAATACCAAATGAAGACTACTCAACATCCTGTCATAACGTACATGGGAAAAGGATTCCAGGAAGAATAGACATATGTTTATGTGTCAAAGAACCACATCTTGCACACCTAGAACAAGCCAAACATTGTAATCAAACTTGCTGTGATAAAAATAAAAATTAAATTAAATAAACGAACAAGAAGTAGTGAGACATATACTTAAGGGGCTTTTCCCTGGCACACGCCATTCTAAATTACAACCTAGAACACAACTTCCATTGAGGCTCTGTTGCCCTAGTAACCAGATTTGGTAAAGTAGAACAGCTGCCACCTTGTGGGCGTTTCACACGACAGCAGCTTTAATCCCAGCGTTAATGGTCAGTTGATATTCAAAATAATTGCAGGCCTGTAAATCACACCTGCACTGAAAACAAATCCTGGGGTCGTATATCGACCAAAAAAATTCAAAGGCATCCATATTTCAAACCGACAGTTTCAAGAGGCATAATTTATGCACATTTGTCTTCTGTTTCTTTTTCTTTCTTTCTTTTTTCTTTTTTTTCAGCTTTCAAACCACTATTTATTTAATCATGTGTTCATTCCACAGATAATTTTTAAAGTGTCTACTATGTACTAATTGCAAGTTAGGTCCCAGGATTACAGCAGTGAGTTAAACAGATAAAATCCCCGGACCTTATGGAACTTAAAGCCTAGTGGGTGACTCGGTCAATAATCCACTTCATAGATAACTACGTAGTTATAATACAGGGTACAGTGAGAGGGCTAACAAAGGGCTCTAATTTAGGCTGGAGTTCAGAGAGGTTCCCCATGAAGAAATGATAGTTTACTTCTCAGGTACTTAATAAACAAAAGTGGTAAAATTAAATGGAAGTGTTTAAATGAACAGAGTTAGGCACCACTTTTAATTACATACATACATATACACACACATAAAATAGATCCCAACTTTCTAAATAAATTATTAGTAAATTGAACGCAAAATTTGTTAATAATGATAAAGTAGTACATATTGCAGAAATAAAGTCACGATGAGTAGCAAAAAAATCTAGGTACTGTTAATGTTATCACATTAATACATGTTTTAATGGTGATTTCAATGGCTATAGAAAAGGCATCTATGAAAAAAAACTGCTTAGTAAATTAGTAAAATAAGGAAATTCCTTAACCTAACGAGAGAAGGATTTTTTAAAGATCCTTTAGCAAATATATTTAATGATAAAACTTTAAAGTTAAAGTTTGGAGACCACAACTATTGCACATTGTTCTATAAGTCCTAGTCAATAGAATAAGAAAAGAATAAGCAGTGTAAGAATTAGAGAATGTGTCAGATAGACTGCACATCAGTCAATCTGTTGTGGTTTGGAAATTTAAAATGTTAACCACATTGTCCACTTCTGAAAGGAAGAGAAAGTTTGTCATTATTTGCAAATGATATGATAATCTTATCAAAATCAAGGCAAGGAATGGAAAAACTATGAATAAGATAATTCAGCAGAAATTTCCGGTAAGATATAAAGTCAGCATAACAACTCAAAACTATGTCTTTTACCAATTTTTTATACCAAGTCATTCTCAAGAGCAGCAAATATTATAAATACTTTTTTTTTGTGGTACACGGGCCTCTCACTGTTGTGGCCTCTCCCGCTGCAGAGCACAGGCTCCTGATGCGCAGGCTCAGTGGCCATGGCTCATGGGCCCAGACGCTCCACGGCATGTGGGATCTTCCTGGACCGGGGCATGAACCCGCGTCCCCTGCATCAGCAGGCAGACTCTCAACCACTGCACCACCAGGGAAGCCCGCAAATATTATAAAATGTCAAGAAATTAATTTTTTCAATGTTAGATTTTTATAGAGAAATTCTGAAATTTTGTGAAGGGCATAATAAGAAAATCTGAATAAATAAAGAGTATTTTCAAGGAAGAAAGGGCACATTTTAATAAAAATATCTCCTTACGTTAAGCTACATATTTAATAAGTTCCAATAAAATTACAAAATGATTTCTTCAGCAAATTTGATAACCTGAATCCAAAGTTCATGTAAGTCAAAATACATGAATAG
The DNA here is from genome assembly GCF_964341445.2 of Mesoplodon mirus. Taxonomy (NCBI): domain Eukaryota; kingdom Metazoa; phylum Chordata; class Mammalia; order Artiodactyla; family Ziphiidae; genus Mesoplodon; species Mesoplodon mirus. Next base: position 146,698,327 of record NC_138981.1, read on the forward strand.
CTATGGCAATTTTTTTTTATCTCCCTGAAGGACCTTCTCTCTTATTTCTTTTTTTTATTTATTTTTAATTTTTTTAAATTTTTTATTTTTGATTTTTATTTTTTTTAATTTTTTGCTTTATAACAAATTTAATCAGTTATACATATACGTGTTTCCATATCCCCTCCCTTTTGCGTCTCCCTCCCACTCTTTCTTTTTTCTTAAAACAACGGGAATGGAAAAAGGCTGAACATCAGGAATCAATAAAGCCATGCAAATCCAGTGTACACAAACGTTCACCTGACAGCTGTCAGAATGATCATCAGCAAAACAAGTCTACAAAAAATAAATGCTGAAGGGGTTTTAGAGAACTGCGTACCCTTTAGCTGCTGGTGGGTTGCAACCTGGTAAGAGCCAGTCGTGAGAACAGAATGGAGGTGCGTTTAAGGGTAAAAATGGAGCTACCATGTGATCTGGTAGGCCCACTCATGGGCCTATCACCTGAGTAGACCAGAATCAAAAACACACAGGCTGGCAATCCTGCACTGCAGCAAGGTGTACCATAGCCAAACCTGGAAGAAACCAAAATGTGCATCAACAGAAAAATGCACCAAGAAGAAGTAGTCCATGTACACAATGGAATCTTAGCCATGAGAAAGCATGGAACAGTGCCGTTGGCACCACCATAGAAGGACCTAGCGATAATCACCACACTGGAAGTAAGAAAGAAACCGTAAGACAGACATCCTATGACATCACTTATAGGTGTTACCTAAGAATTGATACCCATGAAATAATTTCCAAGAGAAGGACACGCATAGATTCAGAAAACCAAATTATGTTTAACCAAATGGAAAGGTGTAAGGAATGTATGAATTAGGATATGGGGGTTAACAGACATATACTAATACATAGGAAATATATAATCACAAAATACCTAAGGAATACAAAGAGAGGTCTACTCAACACTCTATAATAACATACACGGGAATGGATCCAAAGAGGAATATAGACAGATACATTGATAGGATGAACCAGAAACTGTACACCTCGGAGAATCTACATTTTGATCAAATTTCCTCTGATAATTAAATTTAAAAAGCAAACAACAATTTAGGAGATATAAGCTCTTGGGGGTTTGCACTGGCACATTGCACTCTAATTCGCAGCTTACTACCACGATTGCCACGAAAGCTCTGTGGCCCCAAATCCCAGAGTTGGAAATGTAGAAATGCTGCCGCCTTGTGGCCGTTTCCCACAAGAGCGGCTTTGAACCCACAGCTAATGGTCACTTAACATTCACAAGGATTCAGGGCTGTAAAGGACACCTGCCCTAAAAAATTGTGCGGAGGTAGGGAATGGCCAAAAAAATTCAAAAGTGTTAAATTTTTCAAGGAGATTGGATGGAGGGGTAAGTTTTACTCACTCATTTTCAAAAAAGAGGAAAATGGATAAAAGCTCAACATCAGTAATTATTAGACTCATGCAAATCTAACCTCCAAAATGATTCCAACTCACACATGTCAACTACCATCAGCTGCAAGTCTACAAACATTAAATGCTGAAGGTGTTTTAGAGAACTGTGTACCCTCTAGCTGCTGGTGAGATGTAAAGTGGTGACAGCCAATAATGAGAATAGAAAGGAGCTGCGTTTAAAAGTAAAAATTAAGCCACCATTCCGTTCAGCAGGCCCACCGCTGAGACTCTCACCTGACAAGTCCAGAGTCGAGAAGGCACAGGCTTCAACAGCTGCACTGCAGGAATTTTCACAATAGCCAAGACACGGAAGCAACCAAAATGTCCATCACCATATCAGTTGAAAAAGAAGAAGTGGTCCATGTACACAATGGAATATTAGCCATGGAAAACAATGAAACACTGCTCTTTCAGGCACCATAGTTGAGCCTAGAGATAATCACAGAACATGAGGTAAGTCGGAAAGCAAAAGACATATCCTATGATATCACTTACAGGCATTATCTAACAACTGACACAAATGAACATATTTGCACAGAGAAAGACACTCACACACTTAGAAAACAAACTAGGCTTATCTAAAAGGAAAGGTAGGGGGAATGGAAAAATTAAGACTAGTGTTACCATACGTGTACAAATACCTATTAAATACACATAACAAAAAGACCGACCATATAGCAAGGGAGGTCTATGGAACACTCTGCAATAATTTACATGGGAAGGGGATCTGTGCATGAATATATATATATATATATATATATATATATATATATATATATATATATATATATATATACATACATATATATATATATATATATATATATATATATATATATATATATATATATATGTTAGGCACAAATGAACCGGATTGTGTACACCTAGGACAAACAATATTCTAATCATTGCCCCTATTAAAAAAACTAAAACAACAAACAAGAAATAATGTAACATAAACTTATGGGGTTTTCTCCTGACACATTCCATTTTAATTTACAACCTAGGAACAGGGATTCCAGAACGGCTCTGCTGGCCTAGTAACGAGATTTGTGAATGGAGAAATGCTGCCGCCTAGTGACTGTTTACCACAACAGCAGCTTTAAACCCAGTGCTAATGGTCACTAAATATTCACACTCATTACAGGCCTGTGAATGACACCTGCCCTCAAAAACAATCCTGGGAGCGAATATTGACCAAAAAATTCAATTTTGAGGGCAACCTTTCAAGAAGACAATTTCAAGAGGTTAATTGTATTCTACGTTTTTTTCATTTGTTCGTTAACAGAAATTTTAAAAGGTGTGGAAAAATGAACCTTAGGAAGAATTAAGGACAAGCAAATCCAAATTACAAAAATCCTATCAGCTCACAACAGTCAGAATGACCATCAGCAAAAATTCTGCAAACAATAAATGCTGAAGGGGTTGTGGAAAAATGCCTAGGCTTGGTTCAACGTGGGACATGCTAAGAGCCAGTAAGGAAAACACAAAGGAGGTGCATTGAAAAGGTAAGTACTGAGCTACCATTCAATCAAGCATGCCCACTGCTGGCCCTATCGCCTGAGAGGATGAGAATCAAAAAGACAGAGGCTGGACTTCACTGGTGGCGCAGTGGTTGAGAGTCCGCCGCCGAAGCAGGGGACACGGGTTTATGCCCCGGTTCGGGAAAATCACACATGCCGTGGAGCGGCTGGTCCCGTGAGCTATGGCTGCTGGGCCTGTGCGTCCAGAGCCTGTGCTCTGCAATCGGAGTGGCCATGGCAGTGAGTGGCCTACGTACTGCAAAACAAGAAAAAAACAGCCTGGCAATCCTGCCCTCCAGCAATATTTATCATAGCCAAAACTTGGAAGCTACGAAAATGTCCATCAACAGAGGAATGCACAAAGAAGAAGTGGTCCATGTACACAATGGAATATGACTCCAATAAAAAAAATAAACTCAATCTAGAAAACAAACAAAAGTAAAAAAAAAAACACATCAGCTTTTGGGGGTTTATCCAGGCACATTCCACCCTAATTTATAACCGAGAAATACCACTGCAAGGTAGTCTGTTTCCCTAGTTAAAAGCTTGTGAAAAGCAGAAATGCTGCCACCCTCTGGCCGTGACCTGCAACAGCAGCTTTAAAAACTGTGCTAAGGGTCACTTCATATGCACCAGTACTGGAGGGCTGTAAATGAAACCTGCCCTCAGAATGTCATTAGGGAGGTAATGGCCAAAATATTTCTAAATGTCACACATACTTCACGAAAACAATTGGAAGAGGTAAGCTCTACTCACAGTTTGAAGAAAAAAAGGACATGCCAGAAAGCTCAATTTCAATGGATTATGAGACGCATGCAAATCCCACCACAAACATATAGCGGCTCACACTTGTCAGAATAAACTTCAGCAAAAAAAATCTACAAACAATAAATGCTGAAGGTGTTGTGCAGAAGTGCATACCCTCAACTTTAAGTGGGATGTGACCTGGTAAGAGCCACTAACGAGAACAGAATGGAGGTGCTTTTACTACGTAAATATTTTTCTACCATATGATCCAGCAGGCCCACTCCTGGGCCTATAACCTAAGAAGACAGAATTGGAAAGACGCAGGGAGGCGAATGTGCATTGCCGCAGCATTACAATTGCCAAGTCATGGAAGCAAGCAAAAAGTCCATCAACATATGAGTGGACAAAGAAAACTGGTACATGTACAGATGGAGTATTGGCCAAGGAAAAAAAGGACACGATGTCATTTGCAGCACTGTAGATGAGTCTACAGGCAATCACACAACGTGTAGTATGTCAGAAAGAGAAAGACACATATCGTATGATATCACTTTTAGGTATTACCTATAAATGGATACCAGTGAAGATATTTCCACAGAGAAGGGCAACCACTGATTCATTCAACAAACTTATGGTTCACCAATGGAAATTTGTGAGGATTGGATACATTAGGATATTGGGGTTAACAGACATATACAAACACAGGTGAAATATATCATCACCAAAGACCTACGGAATACCAAGAGAAGACTACTCAACATCCTGTCATAACGTACATGGGAAAAGGATTCCAGGAAGAATAGACATATGTTTATGTGTCAAAGAACCACATCTTGCACACCTAGAACAAGCCAAACATTGTAATCAAACTTGCTGTGATAAAAATAAAAATTAAATTAAATAAACGAACAAGAAGTAGTTAGACATATACTTAAGGGGCTTTTCCCTGGCACACGCCATTCTAAATTACAACCTAGAACACAACTTCCATTGAGGCTCTGTTGCCCTAGTAACCAGATTTGGTAAAGTAGAACAGCTGCCACCTTGTGGGCGTTTCACACGACAGCAGCTTTAATCCCAGCGTTAATGGTCAGTTGATATTCAAAATAATTGCAGGCCTGTAAATCACACCTGCACTGAAAACAAATCCTGGGGTCGTATATCGACCAAAAAAATTCAAAGGCATCCATATTTCAAACCGACAGTTTCAAGAGGCATAATTTATGCACATTTGTCTTCTGTTTCTTTTTCTTTCTTTCTTTTTTCTTTTTTTTCAGCTTTCAAACCACTATTTATTTAATCATGTGTTCATTCCACAGATAATTTTTAAAGTGTCTACTATGTACTAATTGCAAGTTACGTCCCAGGATTACAGCAGTGAGTTAAACAGATAAAATCCCCTGACCTTATGGAACTTAAAGCCTAGTGGGTGACTCGGTCAATAATCCACTTCATAGATAACTACGTAGTTATAATACAGGGTACAGTGAGAGGGCTAACAAAGGGCTCTAATTTAGGCTGGAGTTCAGAGAGGTTCCCCATGAAGAAATGATAGTTTACTTCTCAGGTACTTAATAAACAAAAGTGGTAAAATTAAATGGAAGTGTTTAAATGAACAGAGTTAGGCACCACTTTTAATTACATACATACATATACACACACATAAAATAGATCCCAACTTTCTAAATAACTTATTAGTAAATTGAACGCAAAATTTGTTAATAATGATAAAGTAGTACATATTGCAGAAATAAAGTCACGATGAGTAGCAAAAAAATCTAGGTACTGTTAATGTTATCACATTAATACATGTTTTAATGGTGATTTCAATGGCTATAGAAAAGGCATCTATGAAAAAAAACTGCTTAGTAAATTAGTAAAATAAGGAAATTCCTTAACCTAACGAGAGAAGGATTTTTTAAAGATCCTTTAGCAAATATATTTAATGATAAAACTTTAAAGTTAAAGTTTGGAGACCACAACTATTGCACATTGTTCTATAAGTCCTAGTCAATAGAATAAGAAAAGAATAAGCAGTGTAAGAATTAGAGAATGTGTCAGATAGACTGCACATCAGTCAATCTGTTGTGGTTTGGAAATTTAAAATGTTAACCACATTGTCCACTTCTGAAAGGAAGAGAAAGTTTGTCATTATTTGCAAATGATATGATAATCTTATCAAAATCAAGGCAAGGAATGGAAAAACTATGAATAAGATAATTCAGCAGAAATTTCCAGTAAGATATAAAGTCAGCATAACAACTCAAAACTATGTCTTTTACCAATTTTTTATACCAAGTCATTCTCAAGAGCAGCAAATATTATAAATACTTTTTTTTTGTGGTACACGGGCCTCTCACTGTTGTGGCCTCTCCCGCTGCAGAGCACAGGCTCCTGATGCGCAGGCTCAGTGGCCATGGCTCATGGGCCCAGACGCTCCACGGCATGTGGGATCTTCCTGGACCGGGGCATGAACCCGCGTCCCCTGCATCAGCAGGCGGACTCTCAACCACTGCACCACCAGGGAAGCCCGCAAATATTATAAAATGTCAAGAAATTAATTTTTTCAATGTTAGATTTTTATAGAGAAATTCTGAAATTTTGTGAAGGGCATAATAAGAAAATCTGAATAAATAAAGAGTATTTTCAAGGAAGAAAGGGCACATTTTAATAAAAATATCTCCTTACGTTAAGCTACATATTTAATAAGTTCCAATAAAATTACAAAATGATTTCTTCAGCAAATTTGATAACCTGAATCCAAAGTTCATGTAAGTCAAAATACATGAATAGCTATGGCAATTTTTTTTTTATCTCCCTGAAGGACCTTCTCTCTTATTTCTGTTTTTTTATTTATTTTTAATTTTTTTAAATTTTTTATTTTTTATTTTTATTTTTTTTAATTTTTTGCTTTATAACAAATTTAATCAGTTATACATATACGTGTTTCCATATCCCCTCCCTTTTGCGTCTCCCTCCCACTCTTTCTTTTTTCTTAAAACAACGGGAATGGAAAAAGGCTGAACATCAGGAATCAATAAAGCCATGCAAATCCAGTGTACACAAACGTTCACCTGACAGCCGTCAGAATGATCATCAGCAAAACAAGTCTACAAAAAATAAATGCTGAAGGGGTTTTAGAGAACTGCGTACCCTTTAGCTGCTGGTGGGTTGCAACCTGGTAAGAGCCAGTCGTGAGAACAGAATGGAGGTGCGTTTAAGGGTAAAAATGAAGCTACCATGTGATCTGGTAGGCCCACTCATGGGCCTATCACCTGAGTAGACCAGAATCAAAAACACACAGGCTGGCAATCCTGCACTGCAGCAAGGTGTACCATAGCCAAACCTGGAAGAAACCAAAATGTGCATCAACAAAAAAATGCACCAAGAAGAAGTCGTCCATGTACACAATGGAATCTTAGCCATGAGAAAGCATGGAACAGTACCGTTGGCACCACCATAGAAGGACCTAGCGATAATCACCACACTGGAAGTAAGAAAGAAACCGTAAGACAGACATCCTATGACATCACTTATAGGTGTTACCTAAGAATTGATACCCATGAAATAATTTCCAAGAGAAGGACATGCATAGATTCAGAAAACCAAATTATGTTTAACCAAATGGAAAGGTGTAAGGAATGTATGAATTAGGATATGGGGGTTAACAGACATATACTAATACATAGGAAATATATAATCACAAAATACCTAAGGAATACAAAGAGAGGTCTACTCAACACTCTATAATAACATACACGGGAATGGATCCAAAGAGGAATATAGACAGATACATTGATAGGATGAACCAGAAACTGTACACCTCGGAGAATCTACATTTTGATCAAATTTCCTCTGATAATTAAATTTAAAAAGCAAACAACAATTTAGGAGATACAAGCTCTTGGGGGGTTTGCACTGGCACATTGCACTCTAATTCGCAGCTTACTACCACGATTGCCACGAAAGCTCTGTGGCCCAAAATCCCAGAGTTGGAAATGTAGAAATGCTGCCGCCTTGTGGCCGTTTCCCACAAGAGCGGCTTTGAACCCACAGCTAATGGTCACTTAACATTCACAAGGATTCAGGGCTGTAAAGGACACCTGCCCTAAAAAATTGTGCGGAGGTAGGGAATGGCCAAAAAAATTCAAAAGTGTTAAATTTTTCAAGGAGATTGGATGGAGGGGTAAGTTTTACTCACTCATTTTCAAAAAAGAGGAAAATGGATAAAAGCTCAACATCAGTAATTATTAGACTCATGCAAATCTAACCTCCAAAATGATTCCAACTCACACATGTCAACTACCATCAGCTGCAAGTCTACAAACATTAAATGCTGAAGGTGTTTTAGAGAACTGTGTACCCTCTAGCTGCTGGTGAGATGTAAAGTGGTGACAGCCAATAATGAGAATAGAAAGGAGCTGCGTTTAAAAGTAAAAATTGAGCCACCATTCCGTTCAGCAGGCCCACCGCTGAGACTCTCACCTGACAAGTCCAGAGTCGAGAAGGCACAGGCTTCAACAGCTGCACTGCAGGAATTTTCACAATAGCCAAGACACGGAAGCAACCAAAATGTCCATCACCATATCAGTTGAAAAAGAAGAAGTGGTCCATGTACACAATGGAATATTAGCCATGGAAAACAATGAAACACTGCTCTTTCAGGCACCATAGTTGAGCCTAGAGATAATCACAGAACATGAGGTAAGTCGGAAAGCAAAAGACATATCCTATGATATCACTTACAGGCATTATCTAACAACTGACACAAATGAACATATTTGCACAGAGAAAGACACTCACACACTTAGAAAACAAACTAGGCTTATCTAAAAGGAAAGGTGGGGGGAATGGAAAAATTAAGATTAGGGTTACCATACGTGTACAAATACCTATTAAATACACATAACAAAAAGACCGACCATATAGCAAGGGAGGTCTATGGAACACTCTGCAATAATTTACATGGGAAGTGGACCTGTGCATGAATATATATATATATATATATGTTAGGCACAAATGAACCAGATTGTGTACGCCTAGGACAAACAATATTCTAATCATTGCCCCTATTAAAAAAACTAAAACAACAAACAAGAAATAATGTAACATAAACTTATGGGGTTTTCTCCTGGCACATTCCATTTTAATTTACAACCTAGGAACAGGGATTCCAGAAGGGCTCTGCTGCCCTAGTAACGAGATTTGTGAATGGAGAAATGCTGCCGCCTAGTGGCTGTTTACCACAACAGCAGCTTTAAACCCAGTGCTAATGGTCACTAAATATTCACACTCATTACAGGCCTGTGAATGACACCTGCCCTCAAAAACAATCCTGGGAGCGAATATTGACCAAAAAATTCAATTTTGAGGGCAACCTTTCAAGAAGACAATTTCAAGAGGTTAATTGTATTCTACGTTTTTTTCATTTGTTCGTTAACAGAAATTTTAAAAGGTGTGGAAAAATGAACCTTAGAAAGAATTAAGGACATGCTAATCCAAATTACAAAAATCCCATCAGCTCACAACAGTCAGAATGACCATCAGCAAAAAATCTGCAAACAATAAATGCTGAAGGGGTTGTGGAGAAATGCCTAGGCTTGGTTCAACGTGGGACATGCTAAGAGCCAGTAAGGGAAACACAAAGGAGGTGCATTGAAAAGGTAAGTACCGAGCTACCATTCAATCAAGCATACCCACTGCTGGGCCTATCGCCTGAGAGGATGAGAATCAAAAAGACACAGGCTGGACTTCACTGGTGGCGCAGTGGTTGAGAGTCCGCCGCCGAAGCAGGGGACACGGGTTTATGCCCCGGTTCGGGAAAATCACACATGCCGTGGAGCGGCTGGTCCCGTGAGCTATGGCTGCTGGGCCTGTGCGTCCAGAGCCTGTGCTCTGCAATCGGAGTGGCCATGGCAGTGAGTGGCCTACGTACTGCAAAACAAGAAAAAAACAGCCTGGCAATCCTGCCCTCCAGCAATATTTATCATAGCCAAAACTTGGAAGCTACGAAAATGTCCATCAACAGAGGAATGCACAAAGAAGAAGTGGTCCATGTACACAATGGAATATGACTCCAATAAAAAAATATAAACTCAATCTAGAAAACAAACAAAAGTAAAAGAAAAACACATCAGCTTTTCGGGGTTTATCCAGGCACATTCCACTCTAACTTATAACCGAGAAATACCACTGCAAGGTAGTCTGTTTCCCTAGTTAAAAGCTTGTGAAAAGCAGAAATGCTGCCACCCTCTGGCCGTGACCTGCAACAGCAGCTTTAAAAACTGTGCTAAGGGTCACTTCATATGCACCAGTACTGGAGGGCTGTAAATGAAACCTGCCCTCAGAATGTCATTAGGGAGGTAATGGCCAAAATATTTCTAAATGTCACACATACTTCACGAAAACAATTGGAAGAGGTAAGCTCTACTCACAGTTT